>NC_072044.1:5906420-6227599 GCF_027791375.1 Indicator indicator | reverse complement strand
TGGGCAGTAAAAGAAGTGCTTGAGCCCTAGCCCAGGATGGGCAGGGCAATGTTTATGAAATTGATGCTTCAAGGAGGCACAAGTTGTTTTCTGGACTTCGGCATTGCCTTTGACACCTGTTCTGTTCCCAGTGGTGCTGTGTGCTGCACTGGTGTCTCGTGGTGTTAGTCATTGACTGTCCTCGTTAGCACTCATGGGGAGGTTTAAAGGCCTGAAAACACAGCCAGACCTTGCAGAGAAAGATCAAAGTGAATGCTGGAAGTTGAGCTGCTGCTGAAGCCATGGGTGGTAAAAGAGCCAAAAATAAAAGCAGTGTAAATGCCTTCCTGGCTGATCCCTCTTCCTGAATTGTTTTCAGGTAGGGATAAGCTGAGCCTAGTCAGGCTCCTGGGGCTTTTAGAACAGACCAGGAGTTCTCGGGTGGTTCTGTGTTCCACCGGTGACCTCCCCTGCAAATGGCCAGGAAGGGGCTCTGTGTGAAGTTCCACCCTCATTGCTATACCTGCAATGTCTTTCTCCCTTTGTAGCTCAGCATCCCTGTGGAGAAGAAGGTGGCTGAGCACCGGGATCGGCCGCAGGCACTCTGTGTCTGCCTGGCAGAGGTGGCTGCCACCAACACTCGCCATGCGCCCGGCTGTGGCTGCCACGACCTCCAGAGCCTCTTCCGGAGATTTGCCAGCTCAGAGTTCTTCCACTCCAGCTACAGCAAGTTCCCAAGGGCTCAGGACACCTTCAGCCTGCTCCACACTCTGTTCCTGCACCATGCCTATGAGGTGGAGGAGAGGCCTCGGAGGCCTGCAGGCTCTCCCCAACCTCCTCACAGAGCCTCTGCCTCTGCAGATCTCTGGTCTGTGAATTTCACTGAGCTTTCCCTGGACTTCGAGGGGGCTGAGAGCTCCAAAGGCAGAGCCCTGAGCTTCATTGATCCTTTTCCCCTTTCACTTTGGGCCTGCCTTCCCAGGAGATGGGGGCAAGCTCAGATAGCCAAGCGACAGGAGCTGGCTGCCTCCGAGTTGAGAATGAAGCCTTCTGCCAGCTTCAGCAATCACTCCCAGGGCAAGAACCTTTCCAGAGAGCATGGGGGGTGTCAGAGATCAAAGACTGACCAGGATCTGAAGAACATCTGCAAGGTCCCTGAGACAATGGATGTCTTGGGAGAATCTGAGTGTGAAATTGATGATGGGGTAGATAAGCAAGAGTTGGAAGCCTCTGCTGACATCCATGTGCTTGTGTCCTCAGCTGTTCACGTCAAAGTGCGGCTCAACCACTACCAGTACCTGGTGCTGCTCAGGATGAAAGAAGTTCTGCAGGCGCTTCAGGAGCAGCTGGCCCAGGATATCCAGGAGGTGACTGGCTCTCCTTTAGACCCCATGTCTGCTTGTGTGGGTGTGGTGTTCCACAGTGCTGAAGTGGCCCTGCTCATGAACCCAGTACCAGGGTCTATACTGGAGCCCAGGTCCCTTGACTCGGACACAACCAGCCTGATCGAGTCGGAGCTATCCCCTTCAGACAGCAAGGAGGGGCTGGCAGCTGAAGAGAAGGAGCTGAAGTCAGAGACCATTTCAGAGAAGGGACCGTGCAGCCCCCCAGGGATCCCAGAGAACAGTGGTACCAGTGTGAGCAGTGTCCCTCTGGAGAGGCTCCCCAGATCTGCAAGTGATGGAGCTCTGGGTGCAGCTCCACGCAGTAAGCGTATAGAGGAGAAAGGTTTGATAGAGGAAGCACATGAAGCTGTGGAAGCCCTGGCTGCAGAGAAGCTAGCAGAGACCAGCAGCCATCCTCAGAGCCCTCCTGCCCTCCCTTCTAGCCCCAGCTCAGACACGCAGCCCTCAGGCAGGGGAAGTGTTGCTCTCAATGGGCAGGCAGAGCTCATCCCTCTGAAGAACATAGAGGTGGACTTGTCCAGTGCACTGCACATCACCAAGGATGCCACAAAGGAAGCTCTACATGCGACCATGGACCTCACCAAAGAGGCCATGTCTATAACAAAAGATGCTCTGAGCCTGAGCAAGGAGAAGATGACCTCCACCATGCAGAAAATGCTCTCCCTGCCCCCAGCCAAGTGAGTGAACATCCTCCTGTGCCTCCAGCTACAGCGAAGCTTCTGGGACAGGGGGGAAATGTAGGCCAGCTGCTCCCCTTCCTTCCATGTCATTGGTATAAGAGATCTTTATCTCCTGGGGGTGGTCTAAGTGCACCAGAGTCTGTCTTGCAGGTGCTAAGAGTCCAGCCCAGAATCAGTATAATCACAGAATTCTGGAAGGGACCCTCCCTGTCCAACTCCCCTAGCAGGGACACCCCCAGCTAGAGCAGGCTGCCCAAGGCCACATCCAGTCTGACCTTGAATGTCTCCAGGCCTGTGGCCTCCACCACCTCCCTGGGCAGCCTGTTCCAGTGTCTCCCCACCCTCACCCTGCAGAGCTCCCTGCTGATGCCCAGCCTAGACCTCCCCTGCTGTAGCTGGCCTGGAGGTGAAGCTGTTTGCCTTGGCCTCTATTCTCGCAGGGATTCTGTGCCCAAAGGAGAGGAAGGAGCAGTGACCCCGGGTGGGGGTAGCGGCAGCCGCATGCATTTCTTCATGAGGAGGACCTCATCCCAGCACTCCTTCGACACGCCCTGGGTGGACGGGGGCGGGGCCGAGGACAGGCTCTCGGTGGACAGCGACGGCAGCGACAGCTTCGTGCTGCTGACAGACTCCGGTGAGCGGTGCCAGGTGGGGCCTGGCCAAGGCTCACGCAGGGCGGGCTCCCACCGTGGGCAGCTGCTCTGAGCTGTGTTGGTGTGCAGTCCACTCATGTCGCTGTTTGAAGGCCAGGAGCAGTTCCATCTCCAGTGTCCCTCCCTGCTTTGACAGATTCCTGCCCCTTGAGATGGGGAGCAGGGCAGGGGGGAATCCCTGCACCTCACAGTGGGGGTGAAGTCCTTGGGCTGCACTAGAGCAAGGACTGTGTAACTGCCTGCAGCAGGGTGGGTGCATGGAGGGAAGGTTTAGGAGGGATTTCATTGGAAGGTGGCTAAGCCCTGGCCCAGGCTGCCCAGGGAAGTGGTGGAGTCCCCATCCCTGGAGGGCTTTCAAATGTTGTAGATGTGGTGCTAAAGGCCATGGTTTAATGGTGGGATTGGCAGTGCTGGGTTGATGGTTGGACTCAGTGACCTTGGAAGTTTTTTCCATCCTTACTGATTCTCTGGCTGGTTGGAATTGAGGAGCACTGAGCTTGGCTTCAGCTCTCCATGGCTCAGGCTTACCTGAGGAGCTGCTGTAGGCTGCTGGCCATGAGACTCAGGCAGATTCTGAGACAGTCCTGCTGAAAACCAGGAAAGGAACAAGCTCAAGTTGTTGTTCTTTCCATTTCAGAACCCAGCCTCAACCCTCTCCCCTCAGGGCATCTTCCCCAGGTCCCCAGTGGCACAGGCAGCAGAGCAAGCTTGCTGGGTGAGGAGGAGGAGGCAGTGTCTCCTGAAGTGAGCAGCTCCACTTCACAGAGCGAAGACCCCAGCCTTCAGCTGGTCAGTTCTGTCTCTTCTCACTCTGATGGCTCCCAGGGCATCTGGAAGCAAATTCCATGGGAATGTTTGTTTTACTGAGTGACTTGTCACTGCCTGTTCCAGGTGTCTGCCCTGGTGCTGAAGATGAGGGAGGTGAGCTGTGGGATTGAGGCTCAAGGTGATGATTTGTCTGTGGCTGTGCAAGTGATGGATGTAACTCCAGAGCAGCTGAGTAACATTGGCATGTGGCAGTACCTGCATGGCTACCTGGGTGAGCCACTGGAGTCTGCTGGGCTCCACTTCTACAAATGGCCTTTGTCACCATCAGGGAATAGTCCATTGCAACTTGTACTGCAGTGGTGGCATGCAGTGTGGGTAGGGTGGACTGTGACTTGTGGGGGGAACATGACTGTAAAGGGCCCCTCTTGCTGTTAGGGGTTTCCCAGGTGCCTGCCCAGCCAAGCTCTGTGGGGTCCAGAGATCCTTGCTGGGCTGTTTGGAATGGCTGCTGGGGGACATGAAATGAACAAAGAGTGAATGAAGTGATCTGGGAAACCCCTGAAGCTGTTCCTGCCCTGAGAAGAGTTCCCCCTCCCTGGAGGTGTTCAAGGCCAGGCTGGATGAGCTCTGAGCAGCCTGGGCTGGTGGGAGGTGTCCCTGCCCATGGCAGGGGGTTGGAACTGGCTGAGCTTTAAGGTCTTTTCCAAGCCAAGCCATTCTGTGATTCTGGGCTCGGGTACTTCCCCAGGGCTAAAATCGAGTTCAAACTGAAAACAACAAACCACAAAAGCAACTAAAAACCCAAAACAAGCAAGCCACAAGCCAACCCGACTCCAAACGGAACTGAAACCGAAAGTGACAACAGCCCAGAGGCTGCAGGGCGAGCTGGGGCTGCGCTGGGATCGCTCCCTCCCCCTCCGGTTACAGTTCCGCATGTGGCCACGAGAGGGCGATGTGGGATGAGGTGTGGAGGGCCTGGGGGGGAATGGTCCCTGCGGAGCCCGCCGTGGGCAGCTTCTGTATCTGCAGGAGAGCTGGTTCCGAAGTGTGCTGAGGTGGTGAGAGGGAGGGATGGGTCTGGTGGCTGCCGCAGCCCAGCTGTGGTGTGAGTTCCTGTGGCCTCGTTTTGCCTGACGGATGGCTTCAGACTGCTCTGCTCAGCCTGACTCTCCTGCATCTGCTCAGGAAATGGTTTTCTCTGCAGCAAACCTCAGCACAGCCTTCTCTCAGTGCTGTTCTGAGTTTGTGCACTCAGGACACCTCCTGCAATGAGCTCTCTGTCCTGCAGTCCCGGAGCAGCCTGCAGGCCCGGAGGCCGGCAGGAGGCAGCCAGCTCTGTGCCTACGCTTCGAGCTGGGCCCTGCTGCTGCCCTACGCTCGCCGCTCGCCCTCCAGAATGGCTTCCTGCAACTGCTGCTCCACACCTACACTGCAGAGCTCCTCATGTCCTTCCTCACCAACCTGGGCCCCTTCCTGGAGGATGAAATAATTCCAGAAGTGATCCCCATGGAGATAGAAGTTGTGGATGCCAAAATCACGTTGAAGGTTGGTGTGTGGGGAACCAGAGACTCCCCCCAGAATGGCAGCCTAGGCAGAGCTCACTTGCAAGGTTCTTCTTTGGAAGGGGTGCGTGGGGTTGCTGCAAGCTTCTGCAGAGGTCTTGTTTGCCTGACGCTGTTTTGTTTTGCTTCTGAAAAAGGGCTGAAGGAGTCTCAGTGGAAGTGTTGAGTGATAGGTGGTGGAGAAATGGGGAGTCTGATGTTCAGGTTCTCTCCCCAGCTTTGTTACTGAGCTGTTTTGCAGAGTCAAGGGGAAGAGCTGAACACCTCTGCCTCCAGGTGCTGCTGTGGGGTGGGAAATATTTGATCTTTTCTGTAGGGAATTCTAGATGAAAGTCATGAGGTGAGAGCAGGCTGGTTAGGAGGGGGCCAGCTGCTAACACCACTGCTGTGCAGGCTGGGGCAGGGAGAAGCCTCTGCCAGAGCTGGCACTGAGCACAGCTCTGCTGTTTGTTCTGCAGGATGACAGCCCCCAGCTGTACCCAACCTCCCCTGGCCCTGTCCCTATCACCCTAGCAGTGGATCACATCGTGGTGAGGCGCAGGGACGATGGAGTCTTCTACCTGACAGGTCAGCAGCAGCAGCAGCCAACTTGGGGTCCTCTGCCTGCTACCCCCCCAGGCTGTGCTGGAGGTTGAGTGCTGTGCTCCTGCCTGGAACTGAGCTGTGATGGGGGCTGGGCTGGGCTGTGACCAGGCCTCTCTCTGCGCTGCAGGCATGGAGTGAATCTGTCTGCAGCACAGCACCCAGGCCCTAGGGCTCTCTAGGTGCTCTTGTTCTTGCCTCCCTGGTTCTTGCTGCTTCTGTTGCTTTGTTTGCACAGCACATTCGGTACCTGGGGCAGAACTGGTTAATACCTGAGCTGGCACCTTGAATGCATGCCTGATGTTTCCTTCAGTTCACACAGGACAGATTGCTGTTCCTGCCCTTCCTTTAGCTTCTCCATTGGCAGTGGGAATGAGAGGAGCTGGTTGACCCTCTTTAAAAAGAGGAAAAAGGGGGGGGGGGGGGGAGGAGAAAAGTTAAAGTCGTTTTTTTTGCCCTGTTGTGTTAATGCCCCCTCCTGAGTGTTTTCTGTGCTTCTTTGCAGCTCCCCAAGGGCAAGGCTTACCAAAGCAGGAGGAACCTGTGTCAGCGCTTCAGGAGCAGAAGGGCCCTCTGGAGAGAGTCTCAGCAGCAGCACTGCAGGTGAGTCACTGCTGCCTGCTCTGCACAGCAGACTGTCTTGGTCTGCAGTCCTTGGCAGGGGAGGTGTGCAGCAGGGGGCAGAGCACACAGCAGCCTGCACCTCCTCTGCAGCCACTCTGAGGAGCAGGGCTGCCTGGTCCAGGGGAGGCTTTCTTGTTCCCTTTCAGAGATCTGTTGGTTTTGATGATTGGCTCCATCCCCCCACTCCAGGTGTCCTTTTCTTTGTTAGAAAAGGGCAGATGGAGACTGGAGCTGAGGAAGAAATTCTTCAGAGTGAGGGTGGAGAGACACTGGAACAGTTTGCCTACTGCAAGGCAGCAGGGGGCAGTTTGTTGCCAGTGAGCTCTGTGAGGCTGTGGCACAGACTGCAGCTCATCCCTCTGAGCAGATCAGTGGCTGGCTCTGCCCTGCTGCTGCCCTTGGGGAAGTCCTGCTCTGACTTTTTTCTTGTTGTAGTTGAAGGAAACGCCAGAGCTGCAGAGGGAGCTGCAGACCCTGAAGATGGCCCTTGCAGAAGCCAATTTGGACAGGGCTCGCCTGCTGCAGGAGGTCAGGAAGTACAATCCCCTCTTCCAGCTCTGACACTGCAGGGGCAGGCTGCAGCTGCTCAGGAGGACTAGAGACCATTACCAGTACTACAGCAGCCAGTTTGATCCTATGGCTGCTACATGAACAGCCTCCTGGAGCCTGCTGACCTCAGCATGGAGACAGCTGGGAGGGGAATGGAGTTTGCAAGAGGGAGAAGGGAAGGGGTGGCAGGGGAGGAACAAGGAGGAACTGCCTGTCTGCAGCCACTTTCCTCTGTCCTGGCAGTGTGGTGCTGCCTCTGTCCCTGAACCAGGGCAGTGGTGAGCCTGCAGCCAAGGACAGAATTGAGGCAGAGATCCAGGGGTGCTCCTGTGCCTGCTCCTCTTCCCCATGTGCAGCCAGGAGTGCTACTTGCCTTAGGTGGGGTGCAGGGGTGGCCTCCACCTATAAGTCACTGCATGGCTTGGAAGTGTGTGGGTGTCAGGGGTCTGGGTGGGTGTCCAGCTTCATCTCAGCCACCTTGGGAAGTGAGCAGAAGGCAGGAGTGGGCTGGGCTGTGGAGCTGCTTTGCCGTGTCAGCTCCTGCCTGCTCCCTCCCAGGGCTGCAGACTGAGCAGGGCTGAGGCCAGGTTGTTTGCAGCCAGTTTCTTGCTCCAGCAGCTGCAGCCAGCTGGTTTGGGTTGGGGGTTGAAGGCCTTCCAGGGCTTTGTTCTGAAGTGCCAGGACAAAGTGCTGTGAAACAAAGCCCAGGGCCTTCCTGCAGGGCACACATCTCCCCCCTCGCCCTTAACAAAGTTTACTCCTTAGAACCTTTTACTTAAGGACTTTCTGTGTTGTGATGAGAGCCAACCTCACCTTGGTGCACCCAGCACAGCTTTGCCGTGGGGAGAGCACCTGCCTCAGCAGCTCCTGGCTGGAAGGATGCTGACAGAGCCCTGCTCTGTGTGCAGCTGGAGGCAGCAGTGGAAGCTGCTGCAGTTGTTTCCACTCCTGCAGTTATTGGTTCTATGAACCTTGACAAGAAATTAAACTTCTTAACCTCCTTCCAGGCTCGGGCTCTATTTCTTCTCCCCCTTCCCTCCTTGTCCTGTTCTCTAGCCAGCTCCATAAACCTGGCTCTGGGAAGTAGGGGACTGCAAATGATGGTAAGGGAACAGCACGGCCCCAGGCAAGGGGAAGCTTCAGGAACACATTGGGGTTGGTTGAGACACAGCAGCAGGCTCTGCTCCCCAGTACCCCCTGCACAATGAGCACCTCCCAGCAAGGCTAAGAACAGAACAGATTTAATGTACAGAACCAGACACTTTGCTGTAGGAAGCACCTGGTAGGTGAGCTCTGGAGGCCTTGAGCCCTCCTCCTCCTGCTCTGCTGAGCCAGAGGAACCCAAGCCTCTAACCTGAGGGATGTGGCTCCTGGCCAGTGCTGGGTTCCCAGGGCAGACCTCACAAGGAAGCCTCCCTCCAGTCAATTCTGTCACAGCCCCAGCCCTGCAGGAGCTGCAGCTCTGCCCTGAGGGTCACAGCAGCTGTCCTCACCTCCAGCCCCTGGTCCGTCAGTGGAAGATGATCTTCTTGTATTTGGAGTTGGGGATCTGCCCTCGAGCCTTCAGCCTCCGGACAGCCTCCCGCATGTGCTTCGGCTGCAGGGGGGGCAGCTCCCCCCACTTCTCACACACATCCAGGGCTGAAAACACAAACCACGGCCTGGTTGAGCAGGACAGCTGAGCACAGCCCAGCCCAGTCTGCTTCTGAGGGCAGAAGGCAACAGGCAGCATTTGGCAGTCACAGCTCCCACTCAGTTAATAAACAGGAGTGAAACTGTCCTGGGTGATTCTCTTGAGAGGAAAGGCAGCTCTGGGGCAGTGATGCCAGAGCAGATTATGCTGCTCTTAAGGCACTCAGCTCCTATGAACTGTACTGGGTTGAGTGATGCAAGAACTCAGGACCTGAAACCACCTGCTCTGGAGCCACCCCTGGGCTGAGTTGTTTGGGGTGGTTGTGCACAGCAGAGGAAACTACACTCCACCCCCCCATGTCTGTCACTTATAGTAAGCCTTGTTCCTGCCTTGGATAGGAAGCAATTAGCAACATGGAACACTTAATGAGCAGTGCTCCAGCCCCTCACTGTCTTTGGAGTGAAGGCCCAAAGCTGAGCCCAGCACTGGAGGTTCTGAGGGCCCCAGGGACAGCAAGAGAAAGGTCCAGCCTTGCCCTGTGGCCTGCTCTGCTGCTGTTTGCCCTGTGCAGTTCACTTTTCACTCACCTTCTTCAACCACCTCCCCCACGAAGACCTTGGAGATACCTGACATGGCAATCACCACGTTCTGAGAGACTGAGGTGCCAGTGATGGACTGGATCAGCTGGACAAGAGGAGAGGGGCAGGCAGCTGAGTGCAGGGCACACAGCAGCAGTGGAACATTTAAACTCAGCAGTTGAAGCCTTTCAAGCACCAACCCAGGGCTACTGAAATGTGCAGACCAGCTGCAGCTGAGCTGTAGACCCTGTAGCAGTCACATCTCCCTTTGCCTCGTGGCCCCCAGACCACCATTATTTAAGATGAGCTTCAATTTACACAGCAGAAGACATGTGAAGGCACCAAGCTAGACCATAATGGGCTCAGCTGATCTGATAAAGGCCTCAGACACTGGGGCTGAGGCAGCTAGAGGGGGGAGCACCACACAGCCTCCTTGCTGCATGCAAGGCAGCCAGGCTACGCTCAGCCTGCCCCAGGGGAGGTGCTCTCAGCCATACCCTTTTGATGGCAGCCTTGGGGAAGGCTGAGCGCCGATACATCTCGTAACGGTTCAGCTGCTCCTCAGAGAAAGAGGAGACCAGGATCCTGCAGGAGAAAGAATTAATTCCTTACGGCAAAAAGAAAAGTCTGAAGCTCTTCAGGCTGCTGCAACAGTCCCACAAAGCCCTTCAACCACCCCAAGCCTCCCACAGAACACAAATGATCTGGAAAGGAAAGGCCCCCCCAGGGTGCCCATTCGGGACCTGGGACAGAGCCACGGCCATGGCTACCCACGGGCCACGAATGGATTAAATTATTACCCATGCGGTGGCCTGGCCAGCAGCGGCCTCCCCGGCACTCACTGCATCTTCTGGATCTCGTCCTCGTCCACTTTCTGCTTCTTCTCCTTCTTCTCCTTCAGCTCCAGCTTCACCTTCTTGGCGGCAGACGGCTGCAGGCTGGGGTCGTCTCCGTCCACTGCCTCGGCCTCCACGCTCCTCACCTAGTCGACAGCGCAGCGCTCGGCTCAGTGACCCCCCTCCCTGCGGGCCCCGCTCCCCGCTTGTTGCGGGGCCCGTCCCGGCCTCACCTCTCCGTCCAGCGCCTCCGCCTTGGGCTCGCCGCCCTCGCCGGCTTCTCCCGCCTCGCCTTCGCCTGCCACGTCGGCGGCCGCCGGCTCCTCCTCCTCCTCTGCCGCAGCCGCCCCGTCCCCCAAGGGGGACGAGGCGGCGGGAAGCGGCTCCTGGTCGGCAGAGGCGGTGGCCCCGAGCTCCTCCTGCCCCGCCTGGCCAGGATCCGCCATCGCCTCCCGCAGCGCCGGCGCCGGCTGATGACGCAGCGCCGGCTGATGACGCAGCGCCGGCTGATGACGCAGCGCCGGCAGCCGGCAGGGGCCGCGGCGGGGCGGGGGCTGTCCCCATGGCAACGGCCCTGAGGGGGCCCCTGGGGGCCTGGGGCCGCCGCGCGCTGGGGGAACCGGAGAGACTGTGAGGGGTGGGAAGACTGAGGGGGAAATGGCTGGGGACACTGCAGGGAACGGGGAACTAAGAACTGGGGCGGGAAGGGCCGGGGGCACTGCGGGAGGTGGGGGAACAGCTGGGCAGGGCTGAGGGCGCTGGGGAAACTGCGGGAACTAGGGGGGAAGGCAGTGGGGGAACTGGGCTGGGAAGGGCTGGTACTGTTGTTCAGGGTGGCCTGCAGAGATGTGAGGCGAGTGCAGGATGAGAGAGGGCCCGGTGGGGAGCCGGTCTGGCCGCTGCAGTGGGGATGGAACCAAAGCCAGGAGCCAGGCAGGTCCCCTCCCACCGTGAGAGTCATTTGTGTGGAAACCAGAGAAACAAGAGGATGTTAGAAAGGGGACATGGCCAGTCCTCGCCAGTGGACTCTCATTCCTCCTTTAGACGCATTCCTCTTGTGCATAGATCCTCCTTGATGAATAATCCTCCTCTGCATACCTCCTTCTTCACATACACCGTCATTTGCATGTCTTCACCCTTCAACTGCATTCCTGTTACACACCACCTGTTATACACATTTCTCCTGTAACTACGCCCTCCTTTACACACTCCTCCTTAGACACATTCCTCCTCTATGCACATCCCTTACATCCCTCTTCCTTCCCCCACATTCCTCCCTTACCTCCATCCCTCTTTCCCACACATCCTTTACACGCTCCCCCTGCACTCCCACCCCTGTAAGCTTTACACCCAGCTACTCCAGCCTATTATAAACCCGGGGAAGTCAGGATTTGACCCAAAGTCGCCCGTTTCTCCTCGCCACACGTGCCAGAATCCCACACTTTTAACTATCCGCTTGTACAACAAATAAAATAACCTAAAGCCCGCCCAAAATGGAGCTGGAGCCAAGACCCCAGGAAGGGAACGTCCCCGCGAGGGGGCGGAGCCTACGATCTGAGGACGGGCTTTTAGACCCCACCTCCCACCGTCGGGCTCCGCCCTCAAGCGGAATCCGCCTTCTCATTGGCCACGTCTCTTGAAGGCTCCTCCCCCACGCCGAATCCGCCCCCATTGTCTCCTCCCCTTAGGCCCCGCCCCGGAAGCCCGCTCGGGAAGGGGGCGTGGCCTGGCGGGCGGGCGGCGGCGGCCGGGCCGGGCCGGGCCATGGGGAAGGAACAGGAGTTGCTGGAGGCCGCCCGCACCGGGAACTTACCCGCCGTGGAGAAATTATTATCTGGGAAACGCCTCAGTTCTGGCTTCGGTAGCTCTGGAGGAGAAAGAGGAGGAGGAAGTGGCGGCTCCAGTGGGGGTGGCGGCGGCGGAGGCAGCGGGAGCGGTGGTGTGGGACACCCCCTGTCCAGTCTCCTCAGGTGAGTAGGGTTTGGCGGGATATGGGCGAGGGGCTGCGGGGAGTGGGGAAGGGCTTGGGGGAGGAGGAGGTGGAGGGTACGGGGAGGGGGCTGTGAGCTTAAGGGCAAAGCGGAGGCTTGGGGGACTGGGGGGTTGTGGGGCAGGAGGGGCAAACGTAAGGTAGGAGGGGCCGGGATAGGGCAGGAGGAGGCATGCGTTGGGCAAAAGGGGCAGTTACAGGGTATGAGGGACATGTACAACGTGGGAGGGGGCGAGCATAGGACATGAGGGGCATATAGGGTAAAGGAGGCATATGTAGGGCAGGAGGGGCATATATAGTGGAGAAGAACAAAGTAACTGCAGGGCCATGGCGTGGGAGAAGTGCAGAGACTGCAGGTCAAGCCCAGGGGGAGGTCTGTGGGGCTGTAGCTCTCTTGCCATCTCGGGGTCACTGCAGGCCGTGCTGCTGTTCTGCTCTCTGAGAACTGGTTCACAGTGGAACCAGCGGGAGAAGAGGTCTGCATCCCGTGTCTAGTGACAGTCTCTGCACGACTGGCTGTACACAAGGCTACGACCTGCCCATTCGTGGCCAGATTTGAGCCATTTTTCCTTTCCCCTGCCCTTCCCACAACTGCTGCTGCTCATGGAGCCAAACAGCAGAGACCTCCTGGAGCCTCCCTGCTTTTGCTCCTCTGAGCTGTAAATCTGCTCTCAGGTCAAACTGGATTCTTCTCTTTTAATACATCAACCACTCTGGGCCCTTGTTTGAGTGGGAATCACTCTGCCCACTTGAGGCTGGGGAGCTGGATGTACCTGCAGGGTGTTCAGATAAGGTGAAGAGGCTGAGTGGAGTTAAGCACACACCCTGAGTGCTGCCAGCCCTTGTGCCAGTGCAGAGTGGTGCTGACAGGACCTTTTCCCTGGTGAAGCTGCTCATGGTGCCAGCTGCTTTGTAGAGAGGGCAGACTGCTTGGTGTCTGCTCTTTCACATCTGAGCATGGGTTCATGTGTGGATGTGCATCTGAGGGGTGGTGAATGTCTCAGCTCTCACTGGAAGCTGCTGTGTTCATTAACTGCCTTAACTGATCCTGTAAGGATCCCTTCCTCCCTCCCACCAAACTTCCCAACCCCTGAACCTTTTGCTCCTGGCCACTGAGCTCCTATCAGACTCTTTGCATGTTTCTGGCTGAATTTTGGTGTTCCCAGCTTGTTGGAAGTCAGCACATCCTGGACTTGATGTGTGAAATCTGCAGCCCTCTGGGCTTACAGGAATTTCCTTGCCCACCCCACGGAGATGCTGATCCCAAAGCAAGCAGAGTCACAGAATTGTTTGGGTTGGAAAAGCAGGTCCCCAGGTGCCATGGCCACATGTTCCAGGGACTCCAGCACCTCCCTGTGTAAAGCAGTGTGGATGTGATCTCTGCTGAGCAGCTCCTGCAGCTCAGTGTTGCAGATACCAGGCAGTGACTGAGGAGAGTCTGCTTTTACCTGTGGCTACCTCCTGCATATGGCATTGGGGTGGTAGCTCAGGGGCTGCAGTGAGCATGGTCACTGTGCCAGAGGTGGCTGGGGACTGTTTGAGGGTGTGGCACAGGTGAGATACTGAGAATGGACTTGGGATAATTCTGAGGCTTTCTGATGGCTTCTTTCACCTTGTGGAGCTTCAGCTTTGATTAAATGCCTCCACCTGAGGAGACTTTGGCTCCTGCTGTAGTGGAGGGGTCTATGAGGAGCAGCTGCTGAGTTCACCTGCAAGAAGAACCTGACACAGAGGTGTGGGGAGCAGCTGGGCAGTGTTCAAAGCTTTTCTGCAGCCTGGGCTGGATCCAGGTGGCTGCTCAGTGTCCTGGTGTGGCTGTGGGATGGCTCTGAGCCATGCAGGCTGTGCTGGAGAGTTTCTTGCAGCAGCAGACATGCTCCTTCATGTCCCCTTCACCCAAAACCACGGAGTCTGAGATTCTGGGACCGAGTTTCCAAAGAAAGTTGCTAGGCTGAGTTTGAAAGTGCACCAGGGAAGGATTGGGGTGGTTGTGTCCTGCCCATGTGCCAGACTGTTGTGATCTGTTTTCAGCCTGCAGCGTGTGATGTTGACTCTTGTCCCAGTGCCATTTGTGGCATTTTGTGGGTGTTCTGCTCTCTTCTGGAGGTGCAGGAGACCTCCCCAGCACCTTTCCCTGTGGGTTCCCTGCTTCCCAGGGGCAAGGAGAGTGTTGCAGTGTGTTCTCCACAGCATGGTGTTTAATTATAGCTCCCTTTGCCTTTCTGCAGCCTTGTAAAAATAACTTCAAGGGTTTGGAAACAGGGAGCGTGAAATTTTGTCTGCCTGACACTTCATGGAAAGTTGGGGATTGGCAAATTAAAGGGCCCTGGTGCTGTGGAGGGATGGAGAAGACGCTGAGTGGTGTCCACCCCTCCAGCCCCTCCCGTCTGAGTCCAGTGTCCCAAGGTGTGCAGCAGGTCAGCAGCCCCTTGGGAGCAGCTCTCAGTCTGGAGGGTGTTCACTCAGATCTTGATTTATCTTCCTGGTGGTGACTAGATTCCTTTTCTAAACCAAGCCCAGTAAGTACAGCTGGACAGGTGCCCAGAGCAGGTCACAGTGCCAGTGACGTGTCAGCAGTGATGGCAGCAGGGAGCTGGTGGAGAGGGCCACAGTGGTGCTCTGCTTGGTGTCTGCTTGTCAAGGCTGTGGGGTGAGAGGGTGGCATGGGCTGGTGGGGGCTGCACTGACTGCAAGGGCAAGCCAGGCTACATGAGCTCTGGGGATGAGAATACTGCCCTGGGGCAGGACATGGGAGCTGCCCTCATGAAGAGTTCCTTACCCCTCAGCTGTGGTGGAGGAGCCTGTCCATGGCCACTACTCTATGTTTGGTGTTCTGTCTTCCCCAGACACCTTTGGGCAGCAGCTTCTTCCTGTGAGTTCCTTTTGTTTCCCCATCCTGCTGAAGCTGCTCACCTATCTGAAGCTGTCTGCTGATAAGGGAGCTGCTGGGCAATCCTCCACCTCCTGGAGCTCGTCCCAGGAACAGGGTCACAATCATTCAGCAGGACCAGCAGCACTCCCTCCTTCCTCCCTCTCAGGGCTCTCTGCTGTCAGCCCCATCTTCAGCTCCTCTGTTTGTTTGGTGTTTTAAAGCTGAGTCTCGCTTGGAGCACCTCCCTCTGGGGACAGGCTGGGAGAGTTGGGGCTGTTCAGCCTGGAGAGGAGAAGGCTCCAGGGAGACCTCAGAGCAGCCTTGCCATACCTGAAGGGGCTGCAGGAGATCTGAGGAGGGACTTTTGGCAAGGGCTGGGCATGCTGTGGATCCTGTGGTTTCATCACACAGACGTCAGTGCCTGCTGCTTGTTACTATTGCCATGTGAACTTTGTCAGGGGCTGAGGCTCTTCTGCTTCTTGCTGTGACCATGGAGCTGAGCTCTGGGTGTGAGCAGCTGCCCCAGCTCCAGATGGAGTCAGCCACTGCTGCAGGCCAGCAGGCAGTGAGATGTGAGGGACCCTGATGAGCCAAGGGAGAAGGAAAGGCAGAAACAGAGGTAAATGAAAGCCTCCCCCCAGGGCCTGGCTGTGCCGCTGGAACACTGACAGTGCTGGGCAGGAAATGAACCCCAGCAGGAGGCTGAAGTGAAGGAGAGAAGGCAGAGGGCAGGGGGAGGTTGTGGGGAGGATGAGGAGCAGTGAAGGAGGGGAGAGGGAGGTGGGTGTCTAGCTTTGCCAAGGCAGATGGTGGCTTACAAAGGGGTGGTGGCTGCCAGGGTTTGGGGGAAGGCTTTGGCATTGTGCTGCCATCCACACAGCCTCTGGGATCTGCTCGCTGAATGTGACCATTGGGATCCCTTCAGGACCTGGAGACCTGCTGAATGCCAGCCCCAAGGAAGGGTTGGTGCAGGTCTCTGCCCCTTGCTGCATTTGCAGGACACTGCTCCTGTGGTACCAACAGAAGCATTGCTGGTAGGGCAGTGGCAGCTAAAGACAACAGCAACTCAATGTAGGCACAGCTTAGTGCTGAGGGGCAAAAGCAGGTCCAGAAATCCCAAACGTTGTTGAATCCATGAGAGGGCACTGCTGCAGAGAGGCTGCAAAAAATGAGTTGGGTTTTTGGGGGGAGTTTGTTTGTTTGTTTTCTTATGTTGATGGTATGGTTTGTTGTTTGGTTTTTTGTTTGGGTTTTTGGTTGGTTGTTTTTTTTGTGTGTGTTTTCTTTTATTGGTTCCCTGGGAAGTTAAGGGCAGGAAGGAACAAAACAATCTGTGGCCTGAAAACTCAAGCTGCATTCAGTACATTTTGCCAGCAGCAGTAAAGGCTGAATTGTGTCAAAGGCAAATCTGCAGAAGAAGCTTTTTGTTGTCATCTCTTGATGTGAAGAAGCTGCATCTTTGTTGGGGAGAGGGGAAACTGAGGCTATTTCAATACAGAGTGGGATTTGGTATTTGCTCTTGTCTGGGTGATCTAAAGATTTGTCAGTGCTGCTCCTCTTGGTGCTGAGTCCAGCTGCAGCTTCTCTGCTGCCCAATGGCCTCAAGTTGCACTAGGGGAGGCTCAGGTTGGGGATTAGGAACAGTTTCTTCACTGCAGGGGTCGTGGGGCACCGGAACCCTGGAGCAGTTTAAAAGGTGTTTGGATGAGGAGCTAAGGCATGGCCTAAGCTGTGTATAGGAGGTGTCAGGGTATGATTGTGAGGGGACACTTCTCTGCTGTGGGGGAGCTGGAGGCCTGGAGCCAGCTGCACAGAGAGGCTGTGGAGTCTCCTTCTCTGCAGACTTCAAGCCCCACCTGGATGTGTTCCTGTGTGCCCTGGCCTGGGTGCCCTGCTCTGACAGGGGGTCGGATTGGATGCTCTCCAGAGGTCCCTTCCAGCCCCTGCTGTTGTATGATCTTAAGCTCTTTCCCAGCCAGACAATTCCATGGCTATATTCTGGGATTTCCTGTGGGAAAGGTGATCCTGCCCTGGCTGGGCTTGCCCCATGCATGGTGGGTACCAGGCTCACAGTATGCTGTCCCTGCCACCTCCTGTTGTGGCCACGTCTTGTGGTTGAGCCTCAGGTCCTGCAGCTCTGGCAGTGAGCAGCAGCTTGGTTCCAAGGTCCAAGCTTCCAGGAGTGTGTCAAGGTGCAAACAAAACATTTCCCTCTCTTCCCCTAACCCTGTAAGAGGAAGCTGCTGCTGGTGCCGTAGGGTGCAGACCGTGTCTGGATCTGTCTCTCTCCTTGGTGCTGTCACTGCCCACACTCTGCACCTCAGAGCTGTCTCTTCTCCCACAGCTGCCAGGCTGAATCTCTCCAGCTGGCTGATCTAACAGAAAACTTTTGTTCCTGGGGCTGCACAGCTCTGAAATCCAATGAGAGGGAGATGGCAGGAACCTGCAGGTAACAGCACAGAGGAGCAGGATCTCCCCTTTGCCTTGGAGAGCAGTGCTCCTGCTGCAGCTCTGTCCCTGCCCACATAGCAGGGGTGTGTGGAAGGGGAGCTGCAGGGCTGGGTGAGTTGGGTCCTGTGCTGCTCCAGCTGATGTTGGCTGTTTCCCAGGCTGTGCCCTCCTCTGCTCCATGGGAGCAGCTGCAGCTGGGCAGGGCTCCGGCTCCAGGAACCCTTTCAAGGTAAAGTCCTCTGGAGATGAAGGAGGTGCCTGAGGGCATTGCCTCTTGCCCCTAGCATAAGGTATGAAGAGCTGTGCCAAGATGGCACCGTCCCTGTCCTGGGGAGCTGGCTCTGGACAACAGCTTAGTCATGGAGATGAGAGAAATCCTATTTCACAGAAAGTGGTAAAAATAAAACTGTTGAGGATTGATTTGTTTCTATAGCAACAGACTGGAGAAGCTCTCCTACAGCTGCTCCCTGCAGAAGGGAGAAAATCAGCAATTGACATGTGAGTCCACATGGGAGCAGCTGTCAGCAAGAGAAGGATCTTGGGGAGACTGATGAAGGGGTAAAGTCTTCATTAAAAGCAGAGTGCAGGGAGGTG
Source organism: Indicator indicator (assembly GCF_027791375.1). Lineage (NCBI taxonomy): Eukaryota > Metazoa > Chordata > Aves > Piciformes > Indicatoridae > Indicator > Indicator indicator. Next base: position 6,209,842 of record NC_072044.1, on the reverse strand, counting down.
GGTGCCATGCTTGGTGCTGGAGTGTGAAGGTGCCCTCAGTGCAGAACATGGAGGGCCTGGGCTGTGTCCTCAGCTGGTAGATCCTACTGCCCAAAGCACTGCTTTCTGGGCTTCTCTGCCACCCTCTGATGGGTGGGGAAATGAAAGGTTCCACCTAAACACCTGTGAGGGTGCTGGAAGCCTGGAGCAGGCTGCCCAGAGAGGCTGGGGAGTCTCCTTCTCTGGAGAGCTTCCAACCTCCCCTCTCCCCCATATTGTGATCCTTGGTACAGCTGAGGTGGAATTATTTGCTGGGACAGACCTGCAGTGACCTTGACATTGTTTGAAGAAATGGAGAGGCTTATCCCTGCAGAAGTTTGTAGCTGAGCAGCCTGACCTGCACCCATCCAGCCCTCCTGGACACTCTCAGTGCTGGGCTGGGAAGGGCTCTGCCACCAAAAGCAGCTCCTGGCTGGGGTTCTGTGCTTTCAAATGTGTGGGCTGAATAGGTGAAGGTTTGGGGATGTATCATCTGGTGGAGTTTGTTCCCACAGGAAGTGTTCCTTGCTGGGGAGCAGCAGAGCTGTGTGAGGCCACCCTGGGCAAAATCAGATCTGGCAGGTGGATAAAAACAGAGCTGGAAGCCCAAGGTGCAGAGTGAAATGTGTGAGGAAGGGCTCTCTGCTGCCTGCTCTGCTCTTTCTTTGGTTCATCAGTGCCAGGGGTGCTGCAGATGTCTGTGCCAACTCCCCAAGGGCTGGTACCTGCCCCTTATGCCATGGCACAGCTCTTCAGGAGCAGTTAGCAGGGCAGGGCCCTTCGCATCTCCTCCGTCCCCTTTGCCTGGTGACTTACTGACATTTTTCAGCTCTAACTTATCTCTGCTCTGCAGATAGCCCAGGGAGCTGATGACAGCTTTGGAGGAGCTATCTCAAGTTTTGAGACAATTTACTGCCTCAGCTAATCCCTCTTGTGCCTGCTCTTTCAGGGGCCAGATTTTACAGATGCTCCTGAAGCAGAACATGGCCTTGGGGAGCTGCCCGAGGAGCTGCCTGGTGCTGCCTGATGAGGAGTTTGTGGTTGCCCAGGCAGCTGCTTCCATTTCTCTGGAGGTGCTGGATGGAGGGAAGGCAAAGGGAAGGTCCTAAGGAATTGTGGTTCCGCAGACCCGGGAGCCTGCACCACTAGACGTGTCCTGCTGATGCTCTCTGCATCTGATCCTCATTTGCTTTTCAGATTCTCCGTTCTCTCCCACTTGGCTGCACCTTCTCCAGTGCTCTGGGAGCTGTGTGGCTCCTGACACCACACACATCAGAAACTAAAGCCCCTGAACTCTCTTCCCCTGACAGACCTCACCTGGCTCTCCCTGTCACAATGGCTGATGTTTTCTGCACTTCTCTCAGCAGCTTTGTGTAGGGCTGGCCCCTGGTGTCAGATCCTGTCTGATGTAAGCTCTGCTCTGCTGCATGCGGTCAGCTGGAAGTGCTCCTGATGAGAGCAGGCTGCAGGGCAGTGTTTGCAGTGCTTTTAAGAAGAAAGGGCAGCAGATGCACTCAGCCCCGACCTGCTTTTTCCCCTCTCCTGCAGCTATTTTGCTACTGCTTGAGGGGCTCCTGGATGTAGCACAAGGTGCTGGTGTGACCCCTCCCTTGCATAATGCACGTGACAGCTCCCTGCCACCCCCTGCCACACACCCAGTGGAGAGAAAGGCACTGCCAGGGGACACCTGTAAGTGCAGGGCTGCCCTCTTCCTAGTGGGCAATTTTCTCTTGGGTGGCAGCTTCTCCATTAGTGATGCCAGCCCTGCTGGGGGTGCTGAGCCCTGCCTGTCGTCCCTCATGGTGGCACCTGTGATCCCAGGCCATCGCTGTGCTTGGTGCAGCTGTTGGAAGGATGGAGCCATGGAATGGTTGTGGTTGGGGAAGCTCTTCATGGTTTCATGTCCCCAAGTGACATGGCCACAGTTTCTTAACACCTCCAGGGATAGGGACTCTACCACCTCCCTGGGCACCATCCTGTGCTCTAGGTGACCCTGCTCTGGCAGGGGGTTCAATGGGGTGGTCTTCAGGGTTCCCTTCCCAACCCTGTGAATCTGTGACTTGGGAACATGGAGTTGCTCCTGGGTGGCTTGGCCTTGGCTCCAGCCCTCTGGCTCAGGTCACCACATGAGTCACGTTCCAAGGGTCAGGCAGAAATCAATGGAGAGGCAAGAAGACAAATCTGCTTGTGTTTAAAGGAGCTGTGGGGCTGGTGGTGACCTCCAGCAGTGCTCTCTGCAGCAGCTTTCCTAAACAGGAAACTTTATTTCAGGAGCTTCAGCAATTGCTGAGTCATGGAGCAGAGAGAACTGAGCACCAGAGTGAGCTCAGGCAGAGCAGATGTCACCATCAGAGCTTTGCTTAGCTCCTGGATGATCAGTGAGATGTTGTTAGGGCATTGCCTGGTGCAGTGACTGCCCTGGGGAGTGTGCCCAGGAGACTGGGCCAGACACTGGCACTGGCTGGAGACAGTGCAGTGACTGTGACAGGGAGGTGAGCTCCAGGTGACCATTGGAGAGCTTTGCATAGCAGAGGGGGAGCCCAAAGCAAGCCCCCTGCTGTGATGGGAGGGGGCTGGGTGACTGGGGGGGAAGAGAAAGCCAAGAGCAGTGGCTGTGGCTGTAGCCCTGCTCTGAGCTTTGCTGGAGATGTTTTTACAGCATTCTCCTTCCTGCCCAGGCTCTGCTGCTGTGGGTAATCAGGAACAGCTCCAGATCCACTGTGTGGAGGCAGCTCCTGGCTCTGCTCTGCTTTTCTGGGTGCTGGTTTCCATTTCACCGCTGGGAAAGTTGAGGCCTGGAAGCAGAGCTGCTCCCAGGGCTGCGTAGCACCGTGGGAATAAAACCATGGTGGCTTCCAGAGTCCTCACCTGTAGCACAGTAGTTCTGCACAGCTTCTCCAGAGGACTCTGAGATGCCATCCGGCTCAGGTGCTCTGAGGGACCTGCAGTGTCTCTCAGCAGTGACATTCCCATGCCAGTGACCTCCCACCTCCTGGCTTCCCCAGGCTGTGGTTTTCCCATGAGAAACTCAGGGTCACATCTTGGTCTGTCCCTTCAGTGCCTTGCATTGCTTCAATAGCAGTGGGATGAAGGCTTTGGTTTGCCAGCTTAGCAGAACTGCAGAGCATCTGGAGCAGAGCTGGGAAGGAAGAGGAGGGAAGACATGGATGCCCTTCAGTGCAGCCCTCACATCTAAATATAAACACTTCTCTTCTTGGCTTGTGTCACTCTGAACTGCTGGGGGGTTTGACCTTTCTTTGCTAAAAGCTTCCTTTATTTTCAGGAGTAAAAGGGCAAGGGGGAAGCAAGGACACAGCAGATTTTGTTCTTCCTTTTATGTCGTATCTGAGACCCCAGCAGCTGCTTTCCATAGCACCCAGCACTCACTGCTGAACTTGCTCCCTCCTGGGCCCCAGCTCTCCTCTGCAGTGAGCTCTGTCCTGGCTGGTGCCTCAGGAGGTGTGTGGAGCTGGGGTGCTCTAATGGGGCTGCCCATCACAGCCCTCCCTTGGTGTTCCCTGCTTCCTAACTTCAGAGAGTCACCCAGAGTGCCAGCATGGTGGGGGGCTGGAAGGCATCTCTGAGGGTCATCTGTGCAAGCCCCCTGCTTAGAGGGTCAGCAGCTGGGAGCTGTGTCTGAGGTGCTGCTGCTTTTTCACCTGTGCACCCCGAAGCTTCCTGAGCTCAGTGTTAGGCCCCAGTGCTCTCTGCTGTGTTACCAAACTCTGGCTCAGGCCAGGTTGAAGCATTGGTGATGCATTGGTGCAGTGCTTCAAGCTGCTGCAGACTGCACAGCAGCCTTTCTGGCCTACTTTTAACCATTAATTGGTGATTTAAATCCAGCTATAAATTATTTGGGCAACCACACCACATGAGCTCACTGTCAGAAATAAACTAGAGCTTGAGAATTATGTAGGAGCCCTCCACACTTCAGAGCTGTTGCAGCTGGATGGAGCAGGGCCCCTCCTGGGCTCAGTTTGGTTGGGTGTTGGTCTCTCCCATCTCTGGGTGTAATTCAAGCCAGCATCCTGCCAATGCTGTTAGGAGCACTGGGGGTGGTTAGGAGCTTTGCATGCCTGTGTGGATTTGCTGCTTGCTTCTGCAGTGTGGAATGCTGTGGTGTGGGGAATGCGTTTGGATAAGCCTCTGATCCTTTGCAAATTGGATTTTGTGGCTGACTTCCCTGCCCTCTTGGATAAAGTTTCCCCTCAGCTGCCTGTCCTCTGTGGATCTTGTGTCTGTCTGGGCACTGCAAAGCCTTTTATAATGCCCTCCTGGATCAGCAGTGGCCTGGAGAGCAGAGACTTTCCATTTCAGAGCTTGCTTCTAGATCCCACGAGGAACTGGAGGGCTGGAGCAGCTCTCCCATAAGGACAGGCTGGGAGAGTTGGGGCTGCCCAGCCTGGAGAAGGCTCTGGGGAGATCTTAGAGCTGCATTTCAGTACCTGAAGGGGACCTGCAGGCAGGCTGGGGAGGGACTGTTCAGAAGGGCCTGTGGGGATAGGACCAGCAGCAATGGTTTGAAACTGGAGCAGGGCAGAGTTAGGCTGGACATCAGGAGGAAGTTCTGCACAGTGAGGGTGGGGAGAGACTGGAACAGGGATGTGGTTGAGGCCCCCTTCCTGGAGACATTAAAGGTTAAACTTGATGTGGCCCTGAGCAACCTGCTGTAGCTGGAGGTGTCCCTGCTGAGTGCAAGGGCTTGGACAAGATGCCCTTGGAGGGTGTGCAATGTGCTGGGCACTGCCTGCTGCTTGGGCACTGAGCCTGCTGCTTGGGTCACACTTGCTCTGTGCAGGGCTCCTGTGGGTTTGATGCCTTCCCTGCAGCTGTCACATACTGTGCTGCAGGGTCTCTGGCTGGGAGCCCTCTGCTCATCCCTGGTGCTGCTCAGGCTACCTCTGTCTCACACAGTGAGTCGTAGCAATTCCACACTGGGGAGGGAGTGAAACGATCAGGAGAGGTCCCCTGCAGAAAGAACAGCAGCTGAGTGGAGTCTAAACCACTTAAGCTGGGGCTCAGGGGCGCTGTGAAGTTCTACCCCTAGTTAGAGAAAACAATGCAGCAGGATGCAGTGTATCAGCCAAGCCTGGTTGGCCAGGCTTAGCATAAATCCTGGCTAATTCCCCACGGTATTAAGTTTAACACAGGCCAGCAGAGAAGGATGGCTGCTGGCTGCCTTCAGGACAGGGGAAGGGTTTCAGTTTGCTTAACTTGGGGGGGCCACATGCCCTTGCTGGGAGAGGCTGGTGGCACTGGAAAGGGGTGGCAGCAGAAACCAGACCCCTCTACCAGCAAGCTCTGGAGCAGTGTCAGCTTCTTCCGCAGGCCTTTCTCCAGGGTTTTAAATAGGACACCTTGCAGGGGGTAGAGGGAAGATTAATCCTCCGCAGGGTTAATCCCTAAAGCCTTGGTGCTTGAATTTTGAACATGGGAGGGGAGTGAGAAATGTTCTCAAGGGCTTGGGGACCACCTGCCCTTTCAGAGAGATGCCAGCAGATGCCAGGTGGGAATGATGTTGGGCAGTGAGAAGTCAGCCTGGAATCACCCTGGTGGCCAAGAGCAGGAGCTGTGTGCCACAATCTCTGACTTCAATCTGAAGTGACCCTTGCCATAGAGGGCAGAGGCTTTCCCAGAGCCCCCAGAGGGGTGGGAATTGGCAGCAGGTTGATGGTTTGCTGCCTCCTGGCTCACCCCAGCAGATGTGTGTCTCTGAAGGTGCTTTCTGGCAAGCACACCTATGGCCATGGGAGCTGTACTTTGGAAGTGGGGTGGTGTGAGGGAGCCTGGCATGGTGGTGCCCCCTGCAGCAGTTGTGTGCTGGGTGCCCCTAATCCCTGTGTCGGGCACTGTGCCACCTGCTCTGTGTCACTGCTCCTAACCCCAGCTCCCAGCCACTGTTCTGCCTCCAGCTGAGCAGCTTGGTGTGAGCTCTGTTGAGCCTGGGCCCTGCCAGCTGTGTCTGTTTGCTCTGTGCCTAAGTGTTCCCTGTCCGTTTCTGTCTTGCAGCATCTGGAGAGGGCCAAATGTGAACTGCGTGGACAGTACTGGATACACTCCACTGCACCATGCTGCTTTGAATGGTCATAAGTGAGTCACTTCTAATGCCTTTGTTCCCAGGGAATGGTGCTTTGTGCTGTACAAGCCACAACTTCTGTGTCATTGTCACCAGTGCTGTGCTGCCTGCACTGCACCTCCAGGCTGGAGAGCAGCAGTGCGGTGAGGCTGTGGCTGCTGCACAGTGTCCTCAGACAGCCCCTAGAAAATTCCCAAAACAGAGGCTTTCAACGACCCTTTTGTGCAGGAGCAATTTGGGTGAGACACAAATCATCTCAAAGTTGCTTCTCCAGTAACAGTCCTCTGCAGTCTGTCTGCTGTCCAGTGTGTTCTGTGCCTGCACCACTGCAATCTGCTTTTGTGCTGTCCAGTTTTGAAGTGACTCCAGTCTGCAGCGTGGAAAACCTTGGACTGCTCATTGCTACCTGAGATGCTGACAAACTGAACAGAGTGAAAATCTTCACTCATTCCAGGGTTTGAAAGGGGCTGCAGGAGAGCTGGGGAGGGACTTTTTACAGAGGCATGGAGGGACAGGTTGAGAGGTGACAGCTTCAGGTGGGAAGAAGCTATACTGAGATCAGACTATAGGAAATAACTCTTGCCCATGAGGGTGATGAGGCACTGGGACAGGCTGCCCAGAGAAATTGTGAAAGCTCCAAGCCCGGAGGTGTTCAGGGCCAGGCTGGACTAGTGGGAGGTGTCCCTGCCCATGGCAGGGGTTTGGAAATGGATGATCTTTAAGGTCCCCTCCACCCCTACCCATTCCATGGTTCTGTGATCAATATCCTGCTGCAATTCACTTTTCCCCAGAACAGCTTGTGGATCACTTCAGTCCCTGTTCAGCCCTCAAAGTGAAGGTAGCACAGAGCCATCCTGAGCTCACTGCAGCAGCTCCTGTCTTTATTTCCCCTAGCCTGGGCAGCATGTCAGAGAAACACTTTAAAATCACATGTCAAAAGGATCTCTGCTCCTGTTCAGATTAACTTCTTGTGACATAGCTGCTGCAGAGCCTGGGCTGTGATGCAGGCCTGGGTGTTTGATGGCCTCACATTTCCTCTCCTGCAGGGATGTGGTGGAAGTTCTGCTGCGGAATGATGCCCTGACCAATGTAGCAGACTGCAAGGGCTGCTACCCCCTTCACCTGGCAGCTTGGAAAGGAGATGCAGACATAGTAAAGCTCCTCATCCACCAAGGACCTTCACACACTAAAGTGAACGAGCAGGTCTGTGCCTTTTTCTCCAGTATCCTGTTGAATTGCTTCCCTTGATGGAGAGAGGCTCCTTCAGCTGGCTCCTGACCCTTCCCAAGCTAGGAGCAGCGCTATGAAGTCCTTGCTTGAGGGGACAAGAGGGTCACTGCCTAAAGCAAACACCCAGTGCAGAGCTGGGGGTGCAATGAGTAAGGTGGAGATGTTTACACAGAGATAGAGATACAAAACCAGCCCACAACTAGGAACTGGTCTCCTGCTTTCAAACTGAGCTTCTGAGACTAACCCACAGCTTTTCCTTTCAGTTCCTGGACAGCTGAGAGGGGCTCTAGTCCTGTTGGTTCCCTCTGCTGGGAACCACTCAAAGCAGCTTTGTTTGGCCATGCTCTCCTGGCTCCTCTCCTGGCTTGTCTCTAGCACTTGCTCCAGTAACTCATTTGTAAGCTGGAAGATCATTTTAACCCTCCTTGTCTTCAGATTAATCCCCGGCTTAACCTGAAGGAATCATTTTCTCAACCATGCAAGACAGAAGTCATCTGGTGGGCTCCTTGCCCTGGCCAAGCTGATGGCTTGGAGCTGGATGCAGAGGGACTGAGAGCTCTCTGTACTGTGCTCTTTGGAGCAGCTGCCTTCTGTGGAACTTGCCCATGGAAGTCAGCTCTAGTTCCATGGCACTTCTGAAATGCTGCTGCTGGCAGACCCAAACATTTCTTTTGTTAAAAAGTTTTGGGTGAGGGCTCACTGGATGAGGCCAGCTGAGCAGTGCCACTGAATGGCTGAGTGAGCCACTGAGTGACAGATGGTTAGAGCTACAGTGGCCATTGGTGGTCCTGTCCCTGGGGCCGGAACATCCAATGTCCATGGGAATCAGCTCCTAAACACTCAGGTTTACATTCAGGAGCACAGGAGTAAACCAAAATAAGTTTCCCTGCCTTACTCCCACCAGGCTGGAAGTGTCCATTCCTTCAGAAGTGAATTCCCAAGGTACTTCGGCTCTGGTTTAGCCAAAGCCATTGCAGTCAGGAGGAGCAGCTGGGAACTGGCACTTCCTGCTCTTTCATTTTGATCTGCTCTGGGAACTTTTCAGAAGCTGAGGAGCAAACTCCCTTTGAAGTTGGGTTTAAGAGTCTCTTCCAGCCATACTTCATGGGTACCAAAGTGCCCTGCCTATGTTTTCTGCTCCTCAGTACCACTCAGCTGATGCTGCATCAGGATTCTCCAGGCTGCTAAAGCACTCCTGGTGCAAGCGCTGCTCCTACAGCTCCTGCATCCTGCAAGAACAGCTCAAGTTGTCTCAGTGTCTCTGACAGTTCACCACTTCAGGGCTGTGGTCAGGCACTGCTGCAGGCATGCAAGCTGTTGAGCTGCAGCTGAGCAGCTCAGTTAGGTTGTAAACAGCTACCTGATAAGAGCTGACTGAGCACCCTGCTCCCAGCAGGACAGGGCCAGGGGAGACCTCAAGAGCAGGTTAAAATCTGAGCATCACCTCCAGGTGATGATTCATTAATGGCTGTGTGCTGGGGAGCTTTTCAAATGAAAAGAGTCAGGCCAGCAGGCTGTGCTGCTGCTGTCTGCAGTCCTGTGCATGCAGTGCAGAGCAGCTCAGGCTGCAGGACTCAGCAGCTGGAGTGGCTTCTGCTGTTGATGGCTTGGACTGGCCCAAGGTGCTGTGTCCTCTACACCCCTCGGGGGTCACCCATTGCTTTGTTGCCATTTCTCACCCATCTCATGACCACGTTTTTTTTCTTGTTTCCTCTTCCTTTTTGTAGAATGCTCTTGAGATCAAAGAACTCAAAAAGCACGGCCCCTTTGACCCATATATCAATGCCAAGGTGTGTACTGTGCCCTCAGCCTCTCGCTGCATCCTCACTGCCAGCTGCACTCGCCGGCTGCCAGCTGCAATCTCAGCCAGCTGCAATGGTTCCAGGTTACTCTGCAGCTGCTTGGGGGAAGAGTAAAACAGAACCAGTTACCTACTGGGGGTTTCTTTCTTCAAAGCAGTTCTAGACACACAAGTTAAGGAATGCTTTTCCTTACCCTCCTGGGGCTCCTCCATTGCTTAGCCTTGTAGGGCTGGTGGTGCTGGCAGTTGGCTCTCTTAGCTGGATGGCTCCCAACAGGTAATGTTCCTGCAGTTTAAGTGCTGCAGGTTTGGTTCTTGTGTTCATGGTGCTGAGAAATGCAGAGAGGAGTTTGGGTTTTTCGTGCTTAAAACATGGATGCAGCTTCCCTGGGGGCTGTTTGCAGGGACTTTGGATGCCTTCTCTCCTACCAGATGTGTTTGTGTGAATGGACACTTGAGGCTCTGGTGGTGGTGGTGGGAGAGGGGAGGCAGGAACATCCCTGCCTCCCTTCCCAAGTCCCTCATGTCCTGCTGGTTGCATCAGTCTCTCTTTCCTGATGTCCACTCTGTGTCATCTGACCCTGCAGCCCTCACTCTCTTCCTGTTTTCCTGCTTTTTTGCTCCTCTCTTGCTCTAAGTTGCTCTCAAGCTTCAAAAAGTCAGGACCTCAGCACTAGGATGTGCTGAGGCTGAGCCACTGAGGAAGCCCTGAGAAGGTTCCTGGTGGTGGTTATCATTGTTGTTTGTGGTGGAGCTGCAGGCCAGTGCTGCTTTGTCAGGAGGCACTGCAGCTATCACCCAGTAGGCCACAGCTGCTTGCAGTTTGGGCCCAGCCATGCAGGGCAGATTGCTCCCTCAGAGTGCAGGTGGAACTTCCACTGCCTGATCTGCAGTGCCTTGGAAACACCAATCCAGCATCCCTGAGCTCGTTGGGAATGAGGTTTGGTTTGCAGCCCCCAGTGCAGGCACGGACCTGCTCACAGGGACCCCATCCCTGCTGGTGATTTGAACGAAAGTCCGGGTGGGAATTTTACAGCATTGCTGAATGTCTGCTGTGGAAGCATCCTTGGGGAGCAGTTCAGGTGCTTGGGAGCAGCTTTGTGAATACCAGAGTGAAGTCTCTCACACTCCAGCATTAAAGTTAGATGAGACATGAGGAAGAAATTCTTCCCAGGAGGGTGATGAGGCTGGAACAGGCTGCCCAGAGATGATGTGGAACATTTCTGTGAGGCTTCACCACACTTCATTATCTCACTCCTTGGTGTCTGAGGCTCCGATGGGTCTCAGGTGGCACCTCCTGGTGAAGCCTGGGTTTTGCTTCCTGGTTTGCTTCCCTTTCTCATTTCTGCCTGCCAGGAGAGCCTGGCAGCAGGGCAGGGCTGTTCCATATACCTGCAGCAGGAAGCAGCAGGGTTGGGCAGGACAGGCCTTGGCCAGATGTGCGCTCACTGCCCAGAGCCCTACAGGGGAGCCTCGGGAAGGGCGTGGATGGCACCAAAGGGTCAGGGAGCCTCTTCCCAGTCCTAAGACAGGATCAGGTCTACCTAAACCATTCCTGACCAGTCTTCGTCTAGCAGCTTCTCAGAAACCTGACAGAGGGACAGCTCTGGAGTGTCACTGGTGTGAGCAGTGCCTGGCCCCCATGGCCCCTTGGGCAGAGACCTGCTGCTCCAGAGGGCAAAACTGGGCAGACTGGAGGCAGACTGGATGCCTGGGGCTGGCTATGCCATGGGCTCACCCATGCCTGGGGTCCCTTTGTGTCAGCTAAGGATGTGATTGACCCTTGAATGCCCTGGGACCAGCAGCCTCAGTTGGTGGCCTGGGTGTGATCTCTGTGCTTCTCTCTCCCCTTCTCACTCCTCTCTGCAGACTTCTCTGTCCTCCAGTAGCTTCTGTCCCCTTGTTTGTCCCTTCCCTCACCATGGCTGCCTCTACCCTGCCTCAGACAGAGCCTGTGTGACTTTGCATTTGTGTGCTGTGAGTGATGCCATGCCTGCTCACCTTCTTCAGTACCTCCTTTGCATGTGCCTGTTGCTGCCTCCTGCCTCCTTAGCCTCTGCTTTTAGACCAGCTGCAGAGAGCCTCTCCAGAGCCTCTCACCCCCCTCCTGCTTCTCCCTGCACTGAAAAGTGCTGCAAGTACCAGACAAAAGCAGCTGGGACCTGCATCTGGGGCTGCTGGAATCCTTAGAAGGGCTGAACACGTGGGGAGCATTGAACTATTGAACTGCTGGACAGCAGAGCCAGTCCAGAGGTCCTTCCCAGCGACACCAGTCTGGGACTCTGGGATTCTGTGCAATGTGCTCTTTGGGGTTTTTGTAATGGGAGCTATTGTTAAAACACCACATTCCAGAGTGACCCTTCCAGCAAGGGTCAGGTCTGTGACTGTTTGCACTGAAGATTTTGGGGTCAGATCAGTGTTTGTTTCTGAAGTCCTTAACCAGAACTTCTCTCTGTAGAACATAGAGCAGTGAACCTGGGAACTGGAGCTGAATTTAGCTAGGGAAGAGGCTCTGTCACATCTGGCCATGATCCTGCTTTGCACCTGCAAGTGCAGCGTGCTGGGCTGCTTGCCTTCCAGTGCTCTGCATTGCTGATGGTGAAGCTGGCAGAGGCATTACCTGGATCTGGCTCTCACTGTGGAGTTGTTCTGTTCCTTGGCCCTCTCTTCCCTCAGCTGACACCCTGGCATGATGCTGCTCTCTGATTCACAGGCTGCATGTACCTGAGCTCACCCTTGCCCTGCATGCCTGCTCACAAGCTGTGGGGCTACAGAGGTGGGATGGCTGCTGTAGGCAGGACCAGCAGGGTTTGAAACAAGTGAAGTTTAAATCTGAAATGAGGATGATGAAGCTCCAGCAGGTGGAATTCCTGCTGCAGTTTGCCTGCCATGTATTGCAGCCTTTTCTTTTTGAGGCATCCCTGAAGCAGGGGATGCTGCCAGCAGGTATCAGAGTGCCTTGGCCAAGTGCTAGCAGAGTTTGTGGGGATCCAGATACACCTCAAAAGTCCCTTACCCATTAGCATGGTCCCTTGATTGTGACCTCAGTGCGCTCAAGGCAGGCTCTCCCTACGTGGCAGCTGTGGCCCATGGAGCAGATTTCCCATACCTGGGTACAGCTGATTCTGAGTGGGTTTGGAGCTCTTGGGGGTGGGGGCCATGAGGGGATGTCTGTGCCTGGTAACTGGCCAGTGCGATGGTGCCAACCCTCCAGGCTGTGTTTCACACTGGGCTTTCTGCTTCCCAACTGCTTTGTTCTGGGTTTTTTTGGTCTTGTTTTTGCATTTAAACTTCAATGGTTGGAGCTTGGCCTGGAGCAGCTCCGTGCTCCCCGTTCTGACACTCTGCTTCTTGTGCCCCCCACAGAACAATGACAACGAGACAGCCCTGCACTGTGCAGCCCAGTATGGCCACACCGAGGTGGTGAAGGTGCTGCTGGAGGAGCTGACAGACCCCACCATGCGCAACAACAAGTTTGAGACTCCCCTGGACCTGGCGGCGCTCTATGGGAGGCTGGAGGTGGTGAAGATGCTGCTGAACGCCCATCCCAACCTGCTGAGCTGCAACACCAAGAAGCACACCCCCCTGCACCTGGCAGCCAGGAACGGCCACAAGGCTGTGGTCCATGTGCTCCTGGATGCTGGCATGGACAGCAACTACCAGGTACCTGCTGTGTCTGGGGAGGGCTGTTCTGCGTGCTGCGTACCTGTGCAGTCCTGGCCTGCAGTGCTCTGCCTGCCCCTGCCCCAGAGGAGTCCCTGGTGAGAGATCAGCAGCAGCTTCAGGTTCCTCTGGGCTGTTTGTTCAGCTCTTGGTTGCTCTGAGAGACTGCTCAAAGGGATTCTGGTGCTGTGCATGTTTCATACCTGCTTGTTGGCTGGGCACAGAGCCCCAGACATGTAGAGAGGGAGGGGGAGAAGCCCTTTTGCCTGAGCTTCTCTGCCCCCAGTACTGTGAGTCCTTGAGAGAGAGGGAGGCAGACAGAGCCTCCTTCTATCAAGCCCTTGGGAATCTGCAGTCTCCACAGCAGCAGCTTGGCTGTGAAGCCTTGTCTTGCCTGCTCAGGACATGAGCTCTGGCTAAACTGCAGCCAGTCCTTCCTTGGGTCTCTATCCTGGTCCTGCATGTCTCTGAGGAGACCATCTCCATGTTCCATTCCAGTTATAGGAAGGCTGAGGGCCTGTTCTCAGCTGCAGACCTTGGTGCCCACACACTGTGTATGATGCTGTCCTGCTTCTGTAACCCTCTCCCACCTGCCTCCATCCCATCCCACCCCTGGCTTCATGCTGTCTCTCCATTTGATTTGCAGACTGAGAAGGGCAGCGCTTTGCACGAAGCTGCTTTGTTTGGCAAGACAGATGTGGTACAAATATTGCTGGCAGCAGGTGAGAGAATGATCCCCTTGGAAGCAATGACCTGTGCCCCCCTCACCCAGAGCTCAGGGAGACTCCTTTATGGTGGCAGCATGTTCCATGTTCCTCCAAGCAGCTCTCAAAGCTCCTCAGAGAGGGTTATAGGAGAGACTGTCTCTTGGTGTTTGGCTTTAGCTCTGCCTCTCCAGAGCATTTTCTTAGCTCTCTTCAGTGAGGATCTCAAATGCAAGCGAAGAGATGAATTTACACATGGAAAATGTCCTTGGTTTTGCCTTCTCTGCCACTGCTGCCACAGGTATTGATGTGAACATCAAGGACAACCGAGGCCTGACAGCCCTGGAGATCGTGAGGGAGCTCCCCTCTCAGAAGAGCCAGCACATAGCAGCTCTCATAGAAGGTCAGTGAGGTGTGGGCAGGAGGGAAGTGTCTGGGGTGCTGATCAGACAGGATATTGCTCCCCAGTTCTGCATGGTGCTGAAGTGTCTCCAGACCCAGTGCCTGGAGGGGGCTTGGAGGGGGGACACTTACGGGAATTGCCTCCTTTGCTGAAGGAGTGGGGCACAGCCTTTGCAGTTTAAAAGGGCCCAGGCTGGGGCTTTGTTTAGCCCCAGAAGTGAATTAAAATGAAGGATGGCCTGAATCTGCCTGCAGAATGCAAAGTGATAGCTCTAGCAGTGGGTGTGGATGAACTCCTTCATGTGTCTGTGCAGGCAGGCAGTCATCCATGGAGCTTACGTCCTGCTCCTCACTTCACTGGAGAGCTTGGGCATGGATTTTGCAGCTGAGATTTACAGAAAAGGCCTTGATTGCTTGTGGTTTATGAAGGAGCTTGGCCCATTGTGCCTGTCCAAGTCAGGGAGTGAAATGTGGCATCAGCTCCAGCCAGCCCCTGTAATTACGCTGTCTCCATTTCCTCTCAGCTGTGGGGAGATCAGAAGGCTGTGCAACTGCTGTGCATTATTCATCTGCAGCCTTTGAGAGCTTTGCAGGTTAAAAGCACTTTGCAGACTTTAATTAAACTTTGCCTGGGAGGCTGCTGGGTTATCTCTGAAACTGAAGCCAAGGATGGGCTTCAGATTTGAAGTTCTTGCAGGTTGGTTTGCTATTGGTTTGCTCCTGTGAGCAAGCTGCCTGCTCGAGGTGCTGCTGGCTGACTCCATTCCTGCAAGCTTCCTGTTCCTGGCTGTGGTTAGGGGATGACGGCTACCACTGGGTCTCTGTCCTGTGCCTGCAGAGGACAAGGCTACATCTCTGCTCAGTGTGTGCCTACACCATGATGTCACCTGCTCCATGGCCTTATGCCCCTGCAGGAACTGTGCAGCCTTCTGGTCAAAGCCTCTGTAGGAGCTGAAGGAGCCCTCCTGAACCTTGTGCTGTGCTTACTTAGGCTGCCTGCTTCTGGTCTGGGGTCTGAGCTGCAGTGTTGATGACGTTCTTGGGTTACTGTGTTGGAGACTTAACAAGCTGGCAGTTGGCTTTCTGTCCACAAGGGAGGAAGTGCCAGATGCCACCTGGGACAGGACACCAGACTGCCATGGCCTGACCCTGTCACCCTTCTCATTGCAGATTACACTGTGGGGAAGAAGAGTGTCAAAGCTGCAGAGAAGACTCCTCAAGCACCTCTGGCTCCGGCTTCTGACTCCCTGTGCCACATAGCCCACGGTAGGCTTCCACATAGTCCAGCAGCCACAGCACTCTGGCTTCCCATTGCAGGTGCCCCCAGTGATGTCCTTGTCTCTCTCTTCCCCTCACAGGTGACGTGGAGAAAGCAGTGACAGAGCTGATCATAGACTTTGATGTGCCCCCAGAAGAGGAGAGCCCCTACGAGGCCTTGTACAATGCCACCTCCTGCCACTCCCTGGACAGCCTGGCCAGCGGCAGGTCCTCAGACAGGGAGTCCTGCACTAAGGAAGCAGAATCAGCTGGGCTGAAGGCAGCAGCAGTCAGGCCTGTATGTAGCTCTCTTCTTCCCAGGAACAGGTGACAGGACAAGAAGAGATGGCCTCCAGTTGCCCCAGGGCAGGTTTAGGTTGAACATTAGAAGCAACTTCCCCACTAAAAGGGTTCTCAAAACCTGGCACAGGCTGCCCAGGGAGGTGGCTGAATCCCCATCCCTGGAAGGGGTGCAAAAAGGCAGAGATGTGGTGCTGAGGGCCATGGTTTAGTATAAGACTTGGCAGAGTTAGAGAATGTTTGGACTGGAGGATCTTAAAGGACTTTTCCAAGCCAAACCATTCTGTGGTTCTGTTCCATCTGTGCTTGTCTCTGCCATACAGAACTCAGCTCCATCCTCATGGTGCTGCAGCGGGCTGCAAGTGCCCCTATCTGAGGAGAGCTTTAAGCCCACCCCTGACATGGGTTGGAGCACACAGGGTCCTCTCCTTTTGCACTGTCCTGCTCCACCTGATCACTGCCCAGGAGCAGCCAGTTATGCAGGTCTGCTGCTCACCTAGTGCTGCAGCTCCTGTTTCTGACAGGTCAGCACTGCTCTCTCTAAGTCCTGGCTCCTCAGGACCTTGTCCTAAGCTAGGGGCTGACTTTTGTCTAGAAAAAAGCTTTGGAAACTTGCCTGGAGCATTTTTCTCATCTCTCTTGCTCTCTGCCCTAGAGAAGGTTCTCAAATTGCCTTTAAGAACATCCTGTTGGAAACTGGTTGGCTGCTGAAAGAGTTTTTGTGCATTACTTGCAGGAATCTGTAGAGGGTACTCAAAGCTTTGAAAGGCCATGCAAAGCCCCTGGAACTGTCACCAGGGGAGTCTTCTCCACCTTCTGTTAGTTGCATCTTTTGCCCTCTTAGCTGCTGTAGGTCAGGTGGGACGCTGGTCTTGCAGCTTGCTGGGGCAGCTTCAGGGCTTGGTTCCTGGTTGGTTTTCAATGCCTGCTCCATTGAAGTATTTCTGGGCACAATGCAGCAGAGAGCAATGGAACTGCTGCTGGGAGTGGAACCCTTGCTCCTCTCTCTCTGGTGCATCCATTCCCCTCTACAAATAGAGCAGCAATGAGACCAAAGCCTTGGAGGTTGACCCTCCAAGCAGCTCTGCCCTTGGGGTGCACAGCAGGAGAGGCACTGTCCAGTGCTTGGCGGCTTAGATCCATCCCTGAACTGTCCCCCGGTGGTGGTGTCTGGTGTGAAAGGAGCTCAGCTCTGTCACAGATCCAAAAAGAGAAGACTGAGCTGCAGTGCAGAGGGAGGAGGAGGAGGAGGGATGAGCTGCAGGAGCTGGCTGCAGGATCTCCCCGGGCTGGAGCTGGGAGTGCTCCGTGCTCCGGTTCCTGTTGCCGTCAGATGGAGCTGTTGCAGGGCTGATGGCCCGCAGATGGCCGTGATCTGCCCGCAGCTGATGGGGATCCTCTTCCCACAGAGGGAGCGGCCACCCCCGCCCGCCAAGCCGCCGCCCGACGAGGAGGAGGAGCTGCAGGTGGAGAAGATGAGCCACGGTGCCACCTGTGAGGTATGCGGGGTCGTGCCGGGGCTTCTGCAGGACTGTGGCTTGGAGCAGAGTCTCCATCGGGGAGGAGCCACTGTGCTGACAGCTTCTCGCAGGCTGGGCTGTGGCTCTGAGGCGTTGCTGCTGTCACTTGCCATGGGAACTTCCTCTGTGCTGTTCTTCCAGGGCACCTCTGCGGTGACCTCCAGCCATGCTCTCCTATTCTTGGCTGAGAATTCCCTCAGGAAGAGACTTTCCTGAATCATTGTTGCCCACTCATTATGATCCCACCAAATGTATCTTTGCTTGAGACTGAGACCCAGAGGACCCTTTAGTTCCTGCTTGCTCTGAGCTCCCAGCTGTGGAAGGGATGCGTGGGCTTGTGTGTCCCACGGATGTGAACAGGGAGCAGGGTCTTGGATTCAGCCAGCAGCCTGGCCCAGCACATGTGGAAGCTGTCTTCTGCAGAGGTCCATGTGTGTGAGCTGCTTTCTGAGGACACCAAAGCTTCCCTGTTCTGCATTGTTGCTCCTGGGCTTCTTGTTCCTCATTTTTATTCACCTGCCTCACTCAGAGCTGAGGGCTCTGGAGGAGACCCAGCTGTGAGGGGCTGGGAAGCCACAAATCTGTCTTGGCAGCTTCTGCTGACACCCAGGCAAACCTTTACAGCATCCTTAGCCCATGTGGCTTTCCCAGATGCAGGAGCCATGTCCTGCCTCTGGCTGCTGCAGCAGCCTCCAGCTCACCAGGTGCTTTGCTCTGAGCAGCTTCATCTGCTGAAACTCCTGCAGGGCACAGACTTGAGTTGTGTTCTGTGATTTGGTTCACATCTACATGAGACACGAGCAAAATGGCTTTTTACAGCGTCCCCAGCCCTGGAGAGGTTGAATAGATGTGAAGATGTGGTACAGAGGGACAGGGTTTGGTGGTGACCTGGCAGTCAGGACTCCAGGATCTTAGAGGTCTCTTCCAGCCAAAAGGATTCTGTGTTGCTATGAGTAAAGCTCCAGACAGTACAGGAACAGTAAAGCTGAGCTGGGACATTGTGACCTGATGTCCCCACTGCTCTCAAACCCCACAAGTTTGGCAGAGTCTGAGAAGCAGTCCCATGGCCAGCTCTGGGCAGTGGAGAGCTGGGTAGCAGGGCAGGGCACAAACGGGCAGCAGAAATTGTTCCTGATGATAAACACAAGGGAGGGAAATGTGCTTGGACTGCTCCTGCAGAGCTATCTGGCCACAGTTAATTACCAAACACCTGCTGTGTTGTGCTGCCATTAACAGCTTGGGAAGCAGGAGCCAGTGAAGGAGCTCTGGCTGCCAGAGGGATTGGGACAAGTGACTCACTGGGGAGGTCTTGGTCTGCAACCAACAAAATTGATGGAGCCCACAGGCAGTGTGTCGCTGCCTGGAAATGACCTTCGAGCTCACAGAACCATGGAATTGTTTGGGCTGGAAAGGACCTTCAAGAGCATCCAGTCCAACATCAACCCCACACTACCATGGCCACTAAACCATGTCCTAGAGTGTCATGGCCACAGGTTTCTGGAATACCTCCAGGGATGGGGACTCCACCACCTCCCTGGGCAGCCTGTTCCAGTCCCTGACCGCCACTCTTGCAGCAAATAAATTGTTCCTCATCTCCAACCTAACCCTCCCCAGCACAATTTCAGGCCAGTTCTCTGGGCAGAAGAGCCCAAGCCCCACCTGGTTCCAGCCTTCTTTCAGGGAGCTGTAGAGAACAATGAGGTCTCCCCTCAGCCTCCTTTTCTCCAGGCTGAGCACCCCCAGTGATTGGACTTGATTTCAGAGGGCTTTTCCATCCTTAATGATCCTATAAAAAGTCAGAGGAATTGGAACAATTTGATTTGATTTCATCCCTCCTGGCTGCCTGCAAAGCAAGCTCAGCTCCATCAGTGAGTTTTGTTTGCAGCCCATCTGGACCTGAACCTCAGTTCAAAGCTGGGCAGGTGGGAGCTGAGGAAGGAAGGCAGAGCCAAGCCCAGCAGGGCATGCACAGAGCTTACAGAGCAAGGGCTGGGGACTGCCAGCTGCCTTCCGGTGCCCTGTGCTCAGTGGGTGACAGAGGACACCTCAGCCACCGTCATCTGCAGGGCTCCAGGGCCACAACTGCCAGCAAGCAGCTGCTGTGCAGAATGGTTCTAGGGTGTCTGGCCAGGGCCTGCTGCTGTGGTTTGATGGTTTCGTGCCCCTACCTGGTCAGAAGTGCTTTTTGCCTTAGTTTGCTGGTCAGGAGCTCCTTCAGCTGAGCAGGAGCAGCCCTGCAGCCTCAGCTCAGGGCAGGCACAGCAGCACTTTCCCTGCCGGACGTGGCTGCTTCCTGCCATTGAGGGCAGCTGACTTAAAGCCAGCTGGGCTGCAGCAGTGCAGAATCCTGCCTGTGCTGCTGACTCCTGGGTCTCTCCAAGACTCCCCAGGCTTCCAGAGGTCCTGGCTCATTTGCTGCTGGGTAGGTAACTTGAAGATGCTTTGGGGAAGAAACTGGGGGTGGTGCTGAGCCTGCGGTCTCCATGGTGGCAGTCCCAGGAGTTTCTATTCAGAACCCTCCTTGGGGATGTCTGCTCAGACCTGTTCTTGCCTTTCATGGCAGTAGGGAGAGATCACTTGCTGCCTAGCTTGGGGTTGAGCCCACTATGGTTGGCTGTAGGCATGCTTGGCTCTTGGGACAAGGCTCCAACAAGCTGCCATGGTCTGGCCAGGAGATGGTGCTGGAAGGCAACTGGAAGGCAGCTGGCAGGCAGTGACCGTGCCGGCAGGGTGCCTGGTTTAGCCCCATTGGCTCTGGGGTGGCTCTCTGAGGGAGAGTTTGACTCTGCAGCAAGCCTCTCCCTGCACAGGGAGGGTGGCTTTGCAGAGCAGCTTGCAGGAGGCTCTGCCAAGATTCCAAACAAGCTCTGATCAGAGGCTTTGGGGGATTTCAATGAGCACCATCACATTCTGAGGTTAAACTGAGTGCACACAGTGCTGCCTGAGGGCCCTTAGTCCTGAATATGCTTTGTGTCCCAAGGTTCCAAGTGCTGGGTCAGAGCCTGCTGGGAAGCTGGCAGGGATCTGGGCTGTGTTGGGTCTCTTTTCAGCCATGTCCTAATAGGGTCAGCAACTAAATAGTGAATGACAATGCAGATTCCAGCAACAGAATCTGTGCTGGGATGAGCAAGAGTAGTGGCCTCAGCTCTTTTCCCCTCTCCAGGCTGCCTGAAGCCCTGTGCAGTGCATCAGTTGGTCAGCAACCTGGAACACCAGAAAGTCAAGGGGGTTTGGGTGGGTTTTTGAGGGAGGTGGGAGGGAAGGGTCCACAGTGAAGCTCTTACTTCTGCCAGTTCCTTGCTTTAAGCTGTGGCAGAAAGGGGGCTGTGCTTTATTGCTGGGGTAAACAGCTCTGCTCTCCAGAGCTCTACATGAAGCTGTTTTTCTCAGGGCTCTGTTGCACGAGGAAAGAGCAAAGGAAGTGGAGCTGGGGAAAAGGAACACCCCTATGAGCTGTTGCTTACAGCAGAAACTAAAAAGCCAGTTGCAGTGGACAGGAAAACAAAAGGTAAGTGGACCACCCAAACAAGCAGAGCTGCTGGCTTGAGATGCTTTGAAGGAAGATCTGGAGGGCAGAGAGCATCTGGAACAATGCAAGTGGCTGCTGGGTGGGGTGCTGAGGTCTGGGTTGCAATTGTTTTGTTTCCTGGTGATCTTCACTTCTCTAAAGGAGAGATCTGAGTGTTCTTGTACAGAATGTACATGTACATGGCGGAAGGGCAGCTCTGCTATTTAGACAGCAAAGGGCCTGTGAGGGCCTTGTCTGTTAGCAAATGACCCAGACCTGAGCACAGTGAGCAAGAGGGTGGGAGCTGTGCTGTTGCAGTGAGCTGAGCCAGGGCAGGCATCCTTATGGGCCACATCCTGCATCCATCTTACTGCAGACCTGGTGGTGTTGAATATTTAGATCAGCAGATGATTTGCCCTGTTGGCCTGCTCTTCAAATCAGTATCTTGTTGTGTACTCACTCATTGGAGATGTTAACTAACAGAGGAGGAAAACAAAGATGTGCAGAGCAAGCCTCCTCCTCAGACAATCCAGCCTGTGGCCAGCTCAGGTTACCCACCCAAGTCCCCCTCCCAGAGGGACTTATCTGCTTCAGAGAGGAGCTGGGAACACCTTGTCCCTTGTGTTTGGCTGTGGCTGGGCTTCTTGGCCTTCCTTCAACAACAACAGAAGATTTGTTTGGAGGAGGAACTTCTCTTGCTTTATGCAAAAGCCCTGAGCAGGAATTTGGAAGGATTTTGTTTGGGCTCTAAACCCAAAACCTTCTCACTCTGAGGATGAAGAGAAGATGGCGAGGGCTTGATGGGATGCCTCAGTGACTGCCCTGTGAGACTTGCAGCTTTCTTTCCCCCACTCCTTGCAGCATGGTAACTTTCATTGCTTGTGCCCTGCCACACTCCCAGCTCCTTCAGAGGGGCACAAGAGGTCATTGCTTTCCCATCAGCACTTGCCCAAGCCACTTGCTGCCCAAGGCAAAGGGAAGATGCTTTTCAGGTTGGTGCTTTGCATTCTCAGCCAGGAGTAGTCCTTGAGCACCAGCCATTGGAGCAGAAGCTCTCAGGCCATCTTTGTGTGCAGCCATTGCTGGGTAGTGCAGTGTGAGCTATTCTTGTGTGCTCTGCTCCTTCCTCTGGCTCCCATGTCTGGGCGTGATCACTAGGAGTGAAGGTGAGCTGCAGTTGTGTGTCTGACTGAAACCAACTCTGAGTAATGCATTTGCCTGTTCCTGATGCAGGACTGCTCTCCTGAACACCTGGAGCCTAAGGCCCTCAGCCCCAGTTCATGCAGAGGCTGCAGGAAGCATCTTTAGACTATTAAAGATCAGCTTTGAAACCTGCTCCCTGTGCTGTGAACAGGGGGAATGCTTCTGGCCCCCGTGGGGGTCAGGTGCCAGGGGAGCCTGCAGAAAGTGGGAGCAGACATGGCTGAGGATGAAACAGGGCTGCTGCAGAGGAGAGAAACACACAGAAGTGCGCCACAGAAGTGGCCTTTTTGGCAAAAAGTTAAAGGCTGAGCAGGGACTGGAGCCTTAATTGGGGTGTTGGGGAATTTTCCCACCTCTGGATCAGAAGGGTCCTGGAGCATCAAAGGCAGCAGCTGAATCAGAAGACAAGGAGCAGGCTGAAGCATAGCTTAGAATTGCTTCTTGGCCCTGGTGCTCAGAGGCTGGGCTTCTAGATGTTGCTTGCTGAGGTCTGGAGAAGCCTTTGGTCAGAAGAGGAGGACTCAGATTCCTGCAGGCTATTGAGAAGGCAGCTGGAAGGTTGGGCTGCAGGCAAGCTGGGCTTAATGGAGCCTTTGATAGCTGCTTTGTTCCTCTTGCTGCGAGCTGTCCTGTACCCAGTGGCTGGCTGAATGTGACATTATCCCTGGCTTGGGTGCCTTTGTGTATCTCACAGCACTTCGCTGTCACATGCTGGAGCAGTAGGAAAACTTGGCCTCATGCTTTGGGCAGAGGATCAGGAGTGGCCTGAGCCAAATGTTTTCCCATCCTTTCGGTGAGGAAACTCTGTGCATGAGGTCAGGGGCACTCAGAGCTCGCAGTGGAACTTGTGGATAAGCCAGGGGTGCTGAGCTGACCAGGAGCAGACTGCCCAGCTCCTGCTGTGCTCTGAGAGACCTGCTGGAAGATGCATCTGGAAAATACTCCTGAGTTCTGATGTCTGTCCTGCTTCTCAGGAGAGCCATCCACAAGTGCTGTCAGTAGTACCCAGCAGCAGGTAGGACTAACTTGGTTCTTTCTGATAGTTGGTAAAAACTGGTGTGTGTTGAGCTTCTGCTGTGCTGCTGCCAGAGGAAGCCCAGCTGGAATCACAGAATGCTCTGGATTGGAAGGGACCTTTAAAGGTCATCTTTGAGCAGGGACATTGAAGCCCCTGCTTTGCCCTACACAGTGTGACTTGTGCCCTGAACCAGAGCTCTGACATGAGCCAAGCCATGCTGCAGAGAGGTTTAAGGAAAGCATCTCTGGAGAGCCAGGTTGTGCCTGTGTGGATGTCAGTGTGGGGCACACGTGGGTACTGCAAGCAGGCATTGGAAGGGGCAGAAACCTGCGGTGAGGTGAATGTGCAGAGCCAGAGCTGCTGCCCTCCCTGCCTTTCATCACAGCTGCAGGCCAGCCCCATTTCCCCTGCCCCAAGCCTGCATTTCTGCTCCTGTGGTGTGTTTGGAGGCTTCTGTGCAGAGCCTCAGCACTCTGTAAGCGGTCAGGGCAGTAGTTTATTGTCCTCTGCTAACAGGGGACACGGGCAGGAGGGGAGTACAAAAGAGCACCAGGTCTGGTAGCTTTAGGAGGAGAAACTGCTCCAAACAGGATGAGCTTGCTGAGACCAACTCTAGAGGGTGCTGAGCCTGTCTGGGTGCCACAGGCACTGCCCCACTGCTTGCCTTTTACTGCAGCTGGAGGTTATTTTGGCACCCTGAAAGCTGCACCTCCCCCCCCCATCCAGTTTCCTTCTCTGTCCTTGTGTGCCACAGGAGCTGTGTTTGCATTCTCCTCTCTTGTCGCCATCTGGGCAGCCTTCTCTAGAGGCAGGGTAGAGGCTGCTCTAAGTTTGAGCTGACCAAAAGCAGCTTCAGCCTCCTAATCCAGGGCATGAACCAAATCCTGCTGATGATATACAGGGGAAGAAATTCGATCGAGGCAGGGTGGTTGCAGCTTAGCGTTAAGAGCTTAGGGAAGTGCCTCATGTCTGGAATCATCAGGTTGCTGGCAGGGAAGCTCTTAATTGAGTCCTCCCTGGGCTCAGCTTTGGGCCCCTCAGTCCAAGGACATTGAGGGACTGGAGCAGGTCCAGAGAAGGGCAACAAAGCTGGGGAAGGGTCTGGAGAACAGGGCTGGGGAAGGATCTGGAGGAAAGGGCTGGAGAGGAGCAGCTGAGGGAGCTGGGGTAGTTCAGCCTGGAGAAGAGGAGGCTAAGGGGATACCTTATTGCTCTCTACAGCTCCCTGAGAGGAGGCTGGAGCCAGGTGGGGGTTGGGCTCTGCTCCCTAGGAACAAGTGACAGGATAAGAGGAAATGGCCTCAAGCTGCCTCAGCGGAGGTTTAGGTTGGACATTAGGAGAAAATTCTCCACTGAAAGACTTCTCAAACACTGGAACAGATTCCCCAGGGAGGTGGTTGAATCCCCATCCCTGGAGGGGTTTCAAAGCTGCAGAAATGTGGTGCTGAGGGCAGGGGCTTAGCACCAGACCTGCAGAGTTAGTGGTTGGAGTGGAGGATCTTAAAGAGCTTTTCCAGCCAGAATGGTTCTGCGTGCTCTGAAAAGTTTCCTTCGAGATGTTCCTCATCCTTTGAGCCAAGTGTTCTTGCCTTTGCTTCATCCCTTCCTTCCCTGGCACAGATTCCTTGTGTTTTGAAGTCCTCCTCCTCAGCTCCATGAATGCCTGGTTGTGATTTCTGGTCAACAGGAGCGCTTTTGTGAGCTGTGGGAGCTGGGTCTGGAGCACTCTGTGCTGGCTGGACCCAAGGGCTCCAGCAAATGGCAGAAACTTTCAGCAGCCGCCTCTGCCTTCAGCAGAAATGTCAGAGAAGGTTAAGTTGGGACATAGAAGAAGTTATTGCCAAGAAAGGAAAGAGGCTGAGGAGAGGCTCTTGGTTTTGCACAAGTTTCAACCCCCCCGGCCAGGTTCATGTGACTGCCCTCTGTCCCTCTGTCAGGTCCAGAGTTTTGCTTCCCAGTACCAATCCAATGGATGCAGCATGGCTGAGCTCTGCTGAGGTTTCTTTCCAGCATTCCAGCTTCACAACTTTATGCAGAGTGACCAAGCAGTCTGTTCCTGAGATCTTCTGATGGAAGCTGCTCTTGGCACCCCCGAGTCAGTGGTAGGCTGGTGCTGGTGCCACCACCTGCCCACAGCCCATGTGCCTCCCCTGGCAGCTTCAGCTGCAGAAGTTGTGCTTTCTGTGCCTGTGCAAGATAATCAACAACTACTTCATTGTCCTGGAATCTTTACCTCGTAGGATCCAGAGTGAGATAAGCCCTGACATCCCTGGATCCCAGCGAGGGCCACGGGCACACTGCCCTGGCAGCTCAGCTCCGTTCGGGCTTTGGCTGTTCCTGACTCAGCTGCCAGCTGAGCAGAAGGCTCTCAGCCTTGTCTGGGGCAGGGGGTGCCAGTTATGCTCATGGAGCCCAGGGTGTGTGGTTTCCTGGGATCTGAAGCAGTTTGCAGGCAAATGACTAATTCAGACCTTTCCTGCCTCATTTGTGGTGTGAGGACAGACCACAAACCCAGATGGGCAATGGTGCTCAAAGTGCCCTGCCAGTCTTTGTGCTGGGAAGGATGCTGGGGGAAGGAGCTGATCTCTGCTCTTGCTAACAGGCTGCTTTCAGCTCAAGATAAGTAAAATTCCTGAGTGTATTTTGGCCCCTGAGATGAGGATTCGTTTGCCTCAGCTTCCCTTGGCTGCTGACTTGCTAAGCAAGCAATTTCCTGTCCACATCCAAACATCCTCTCTGCCTTTCAGAGCTACATTATCGGGGTGCTTGGCTTTGTTGTTCCTTTGCTTTATTGTTCGTTCAAAGCATCAACTTTAGGGTCCTTGGAATGAGGCTGTTTCTCCAGCACTAAGTGGAAGTGGTGACAGCTGCCAAGCAGTTTATGGGCAGGTATAGGACAAAATGTGGTGAGCAGAAGTTACGCCTCTGAGCGTTTGCAGAGCTTTGCTTGCACAGATCAAACATAGGTTCAGGTGTGGCCAAGGTGAGTGGATGTGTGCTGTGCACATGCCTGGCAGTGGGACCAGTCTGTTACTCATGGTGTGTGCAGTACTCTGCTAGCTGATGCTGAAGATGCAGGTGCGGGAGTTCAGGAGCAGCTGAGCAGCAGGGCGGTGTTTCTGGGCTAGCCAGCATGTGGCTCCAGGGTAGGTCAGACTCTGCTCTGCTTTGCTGCCTCTCCCCTTGCACAAACTGTTCATTTCTCTCCCCTGAGTCAGGAGGAGAGGTTAAACTCGGAAACCACGGGGGAGGGAAGCAGAGCTTGTTTTGGGGAACAGAGTTTGGAGCTCACAGGTTGACTGCAGTCCAGAAGTTTCCCCACCCTGCATCCTGTGCCAACAGCAGGGAGCACAGCTCTGAATTTTGGCCTCTGTGGAAAGGGATCAGATGTTCCAGCAGCCTCCAGCCGGCTTCTCCCACCACACTTGCTCTCTCTGCAGGATATAGTTAGCACTTCTCTTAGCCTTATATAGCAAGGCCTGATAGTGTTAACAGGAATAAAAGCAGGGAGGGCTGCCAGGCTGCACAAATCAGGCAGCGTTTGGGATTTTGTAAACACTTTGGGTCCATGCTGAGCACACCAAACGATGCTGAACTCTGCTCTCCATCTCCCTTCCTCCCTGACAGAGGGCAGGGGGACAGCTGGAATTGTGCTGCTTCTTCCATGTTTCTAATTTCTCCCCCATTCTTGTCCCCTTGAAGAGCACAGGAGGAGCAGTGGCAGCCACAGCCAGGACTCTGCAGAGAGCCAGGACATCCAGGTGCCGGAGCAGTTCTCGGGCTTGCTGCACGGCTCCTCCCCGATCTGCGAGATCAGTGAGGACCCTTTCAGGCTCGCTGCCTCTGCGGAGAAAGGAGGCACCGAAGCTACCAGCCACCCACCTGCTATGCAGCTAGAGGATGCTGAGCTGCCTGCCCCTGCTCCACCACGGACCAGCTCTCCAGACCCGGAACACAGAGCCGTCTACGCCACCGTGCAGCATGCACCTGGCAGCCGGCCGCCTCCCGCTGTAGGCATCCCCCATGGGCAGCAGCACCCCAGCAGAGCTGAGGAAGAGGGGGACAGGGCTGTGGGCAGAGCCCACGCGGGGAACAAGCCCAAGGCCGAGCTGAAGCTCAGCCGCAGCCTGTCCAAGTCGGACTCGGACTTGCTGACCTGCTCCCCGACAGAGGAGGATGCCATGGGCAGCCGCAGCGAATCGCTCTCCAACTGCAGTGCAGGCAAGAAGCGGCTGGAGAAGTCTCCATCCTTCGCTTCTGAGTGGGATGAGGTAAGGCTGAGCTTGCTTCAGAGCTGGGCCAGCAATGAATCCATACAGCAGGAGCTTCTCCCTGCCACGCTGGCCTGCAGAGGGGTCCTGGATGCTTCTCAGTGCTTTATAAACTCTCACATCATACTAACAGGCAAATGCTCACCTGGAAGTCTTCAAGGTGTTGAATGCCCAAAGATTGACTTCCCTGGAGGTGGAGAGCAGCAGAACTGTGAGAGGTTGAGGGCTTTCCAAAGTTGAAGTTGCTCAGATACAGAGCTTGACTGAGTCTAGATGAGCCACAGAAGCTTTTGTGTCCAAACTGAGAGCTGCTAACAGAGGTCCTCACAGATCCTTGTGGTGACCTCCTCTGCCCAGTTCTGCCCCTCTGGACTGTCCCAGCATCTGGAGAACGTTTTGCTTCTGGGTGCCTGCTGCTGGTGGGGAGTAAGCAGTGCCCCGGGCACAGAAGAAAGGGAGTAGTTAGGTTGTGGTTTGTGTATTTAATGGCTCCTGCTTTCCTGCTCATGAGCTCATTTCACAGGCTTTTTAGAAGTCAGTTCATTACAGAAGAGCAGACCTGTGGACAGTTAAATATTTCATGCTCAGAAAGTTGGCCCTGGTGAAGCTCTAAGGCAAGATTAAGTGTCCCTCTGCAATCCAGCACCACAGCATTACTGAAACATTCTTTGGAGATGATTCTGTGCTGGTAGGGAAGCAGCACTGCAGAACTTAAGATAAGCTCCCATCAGCCACTCTTTGTACACTGAAAGGAAACCAATCCCTGGCATGGTTCTGGGGTGGGGAGCTGGGTATGAGGTCCTGGGACCCTTGTGCCCTGCTCACCCACCCTCTGTGCTGACTGATCCTGTCCTGCAGCTGAAATCAACCCCTGTTGGGGGTGCTCTGAGATGCTAAAAGCAAAGTGAGAACCCCTTCCCAGTACGAGCTCATCCTTTGGTTCCTAGCACTACAGATTGCTTTGGGTTGGAAGAGACCTAAAGCTGCAGTCCAACCCACCTGCAGTCAGCAGGGACAGCTGCAGGGCAGAGCTTGAGCTGGAATTCCTCTTGGTACACTGAAGTGAAGGTTTAGGTCATGGTCAGTGTATTCCATGCAGCCATTCCTGAAGCAATCCACCCCCAGACCTACCGTGTGTGGTACCTGAATCTTCTGTTAGCACTTTGCTCTGGGTTTAAAACCTATAAAGGGAGACAGAAGAAGGACCCTGCTGAAGTGTCAGCACCCCCTGCACTTCTTTGGGCTGCCACAACCCCACTTCCTCTGCAGCTCTTCTGGTTGCAGAGGCTTTGCTGTCAGAGACCTGGGTCCCTCATCCCAGCAGCAGGGACACAGGAATGAGCAGCTTCCTCTGGCAGCAGCATCAAATGGAGCTGCTGGGAGCCCAGAGCTGATCTGGCCAAGCTGCCTCTTGTTTTAAAAGAGCCTAAAGCAGAGTCCTGTGGCTGTTAGCAGATGATGGAGATGTGCCCACAGGGAGGCTGGGGAGGTTTGTGCAGTGATTTGTGAGCAGACAGAGGCTGGTGGAGCTGGTTGTAATGACAGCAATGAGGATTAAACAGAGAGCTGTGCAGGCTGCTGGAGGTTTAATTAGTGCCCTGAACAGGATCATGCAGCTGCTCTCAATTAGATGCAACTTGCAGCCTCTGAACTCGGCAGGCTGACAGAGAACCTGGTGAGCTGCCCCTGCCAGTGATGCTTGGGCTGCTGCTGAGGGCAGCCGGGAGCAGGTTTGTGTGCAGTGCTTGGAACGTTAGCAGCCTTTGTGCAGGCAGAGGAGGGGGAAGGCAGCCATGGGCAGCTCTGTGCAGCAGGCAGCTGTAGCAGACAGGCTGAAGGGTTGCTCACTGGCACCCCCAGCTCTGGGACACTGGGCACTTGGGGAGGGCCCTGTTCCTGCCCATGGACAGGTGGGAGCCATGATGGGGGCTGAGCTGGCTCTGCCCTGGGCCATGGGTGACTGTGCTGAGCAGGGAGCAGGAGAATCAGCTGCTGGGAAGCCAAGGGCCACATCCCCAGCACTGCCAGTGGCCTTAGCTGGACGTGGAGGTGGTGCTGGCTCTGCCAGCGGGGGTGGGCTAGGGAAGAAGTGACTCACTTGGCAGAGCTGGTCCCTGCTGCCCGGTGCAGCTCCCCTGCTTCCAGGGTCCTGGCCCAGTAACAGTTGCCAGCAGCTCCAGTTGCAAGGGAGTCTGCTCAGCTGGGGTCCCAGCTGCCTCCTGAGCCAGCAGCTCTGTCCTGGGAGCCTCAGTGCACAGGGGGTGGATTAGTGAAAGAGTTAATTAATGTTCTGGAGCTGATCATGGCCCTGGACAGACATCAGCTCCTGTGGACACTGCAGTGCTAATCTGTGCCCTGCTGCCACAGCACAAGGAATTCTTTCTCCTCTGCAGGCGCCCTGGGAGTGGGATTTCACCTGCTGCTGGCCTCTTTTGGGGGTCTGGCTGTCACATAGGGGCAGATGCCAGGAGTTAGTGGTGGCTTCCACCACAGCTGCTGCCTGCGGGGTGCCTTTAAGTGATGATCTCCATTCAGCCCCCCAGGCCTGCCTGGGTGCTTGAGTCCCCTGTGTCATTAATGCTGCAATTAGAGGCTCACAGATGGGGATTAAGAACATTTGCATGGAAATGTGAAACTTCCAGGAAAGCTCTTTGATGCCAAACCTGCCAGAAGTGGCAGTTCAGAACTGGGAGCTGGACTTGAAAGAAAATGCAAATATGTGCCTTGTGCTTGAGGGGGCAGCTGCTGGTGAAAGCTCAGCTCTGACAAGCTCCTGCAGATCAGACCCTGGGGTTTCAAGTGAGAAATGCAG
Organism: Indicator indicator; assembly: GCF_027791375.1. Classification (NCBI taxonomy): domain Eukaryota; kingdom Metazoa; phylum Chordata; class Aves; order Piciformes; family Indicatoridae; genus Indicator; species Indicator indicator. The sequence goes on along the minus strand of NC_072044.1, from coordinate 6,180,059 downwards.
AACCTTCAGCCCCTCTATGCTGCTGCTGCCCACCATATATCTGCCTCCTGTGGGTGCCCAGGTGCTGTGCTCTGATGGCTGCAGGGGGCTGGACTGGATGGGCTTTCAGGGTCCCTTCCCACCCTACCATTCTCAGGTTCTGTGGTTCTGTCACCACCAGGTGGGTCACAGGACTCCCCCCTTGCTCCCCAGCAGCCTCTTGAAGTGTTTCCTTGATGGACTCTCTTGCTCCAGGAGGTGCAGGGGTCACACTTCCTGCCCTGGGGCTGGCTGGTGGGAGCAGCAGAGCCTGTTCTCCACACTCCTTGGGCAGTGCCCCTTGCCCTGGGCTGGCCTCCTCTCAGAGCTCTCCTTCTAGCTCCCCTTTGCCTGTTGGAAAGGTTTTAGAACTCATCTTGTGGAGGCTAGAGGCAGTGCTGCAGGCAGGGAGTTGGTCTTCTTTCTGCTGTGCTAAACAAGTGTGGCCATCAGGATCTTAATCAGATTAATTATTGGGCTCATTATTCTGTTATCTCCAGATCCCAACATTTCCTCTTGCTGTTCCTGTCAGGAATTCTTACATCATTCTTTTCCCTTTGCCCCCAGTGAGATTTCCTCTGTCCTGATGAACTTTGGGAGGTGAAAGCTCATCAAGAGCTAAAGGGTGGGGGCCAAGAGGCTGGGGCCAGACTCTGCTCGGTGGTGCCCAGTGACAGAACAAGGGGCAGTGGGCACAAATTGGTGTGATGGTGCTGTAGCCCTGGAGCAGGCTGCCTGGAGAGGCTGTGGAGTCTCCTCTGGAGAGCTTCCAGCCACTGCTGGTCATTGTGATGCCAGGCAAGCTGCTGTGGGTGCCATGCTGGAGCAGATCTGGGTAATCTCCTGAGGTCCCTCCCAGCCCCTCCATGCTGTCAGTCTGGGATCTGGGCATGCACACAGCTGATATTTATCCTTTTCCTTGTCTCAGAATGACCTTGCTGTGTCCTTGGGAGGCACTGGTGCAGCACACAGATGCAGCACAACCCCCTGCATGCATGCTGGTGGCCACTGTGAGGGCTTTGCAGCTGTGGGAGAGGTTTGAAGCTCCTTCCAGAGAGCTCCAACAGTATCAAGATGCCCCCAAAGCTGGGTAGGTGTCACACTCATGGGCTGCTGCTCAATTTGGTGCTTTCTGGATGAGGCTTCCTCTCCCTGCATGCCAATGAGCTGCTGCAGGAGCTGTCTCAGTTTGGTGACAAAAGACCTCAGGACTGTTTAGTCCTCACCTGTCTCTCTCAGTGGATTTGCTGGCTCCAAACTTCAGCCTTGGCTCTGGGGAGGAGGCAAAGCTGGGGAAATCAGGATGGACCCCACAGCTTGCTGAGGGCAGGCAGTGGGAGTGAGGCTCTCCACAATCACCTGGTGGGAAAAGATCATAAGATAACTGAGTCCAGGCGTGATCTAACATCTCCTGTACACAGCTGTCAGACCACATCCCTCAGCTCCTCTCCAGACACCTTTGAAACCCCTCAAGGGATGGGGACTCTACCACCTCCCTGGGCAGCCTCTTCCATGCACCTTCGCCCTTGCAGGGAAGAAATTGTTCCTAATATCCAACCTGAACCTCCCCTGGTGTGACTTGAGGCCATTTCCTCTCATCTTGTTGCTTCTTCCTAGGGAGAAGAGACCAATCCCCACCTGGCTCCAGCCTGCTCTCAGGGAGCTGTGCAGAGCAATGAGGTCTCTTCTCAGCCTTCTCTTCTCCAGGCTGAACAGCCCCAGGTCCCTCAGCTGCTCCTCAGAGGACTTGTGTTCAGTCAGGGCTGCCTGTGGGGCCATGCTCTGGGAGGAAAGGTTCTTGCAGGCTGTGATGCCCTGTCCCTGGCACCTTTGTCTGCACAGATGTGGGACCTGTTCATCTCTGGGTCTTCTGCTGGTCCCCCAGGGTGGTGTCAAAGAGACACTCTCTATCCTGCTCGTGTAGAAAGTCTTTAGATGCTTCTGCCTGGAGCTCTCTGTGAGGTGGGGAGTGGCTTTGCAGGACTCTGATGTTGCAATATACTCTGTCCTACCAGCAGAACAGCCCTCAGTGTCCAGCCTGCCCTCCAGGCTGGCCTGGCTCCTGGTGGCTGTCTGCAAACAAACCTCTTCCGCTCCCTTTCCCCCTGCTGGCCCAGGGCAGTTTGTTTGCAGACAGATCCTGCTTTGGACTCTGCTGCCTGCTGCTGTTTTCATGGCTGCCTGCCCTGTGGAGCAGCTCAGCACTGCCCCAGCCCTCCGTGACAGCCACACCTAGCTGCTTTTTTTGGGTGGTGGTGTTGTTTTTCGGTAAAACACAGAGAAACGTGAACAGAAAGCAGTGTGCTGGAGCCTCTCTGCATCCCCAGCATCATTTGCTGCCTGCAGCAGGCTGCTCAGAGAGGTTGTGGAGTCTCCTTCTCTGGAGAGCTTCCAACCCCCCCAGTCATTGTGCTCCTGGGCAAGCTGCTGTGGGTGTCCTGCTGGAGCAGAGAGCTTGGACTGGGTGATCTCCATAGGTCCCTTCCAGCCCTCACCATGCTGGGATTCTATTTCACCTCTCCAATAGTTTGTTTGACCAAAAATCCTCTCTAGCATGGAGCCAGCTGCCCCTCCAGATGAGGAGTAACAGCTATGGTTGTATGGATTTAGGAGGCAAAGGTATTTTGCAGTTTTATTTCTGTCCCTATAATAAATTAAGCCCTCCCAAGCCCACCCCACAGCCTGTGCCATGGGGGGCACTTGGTGCTTCAGTGGAAAAAGCCAGGTGAAGCCAAAGCAAACCAGAGCTGAGTGTTCAGGCTGCAGCCAGGCCTGCTGTGCTATATTTATCCAGGATATTTTTGTATTTGAATAATTAACCATTGGGAAAGAGCAGCCTGAGCCCCACAGCATCAGCAGTGCTCAGGGTGTCTTCCCTTCCAGCCCCATCCTGGGTGCAGCCAGGTGGGGGTTAGGCTCTTCTCCCTGTATCAGGTGATAGAAGGAGAGGAAATAGCCTGAAATTGTGCCAGGGGAGGGTTATGTTGGAGATGAGGAAAATTTTCTTTGCTGCAAGAGTGGTCAGGGACTGGAACAGGCTGCCCAGGGAGGTGGAGTCCCCGTCCCTGGAGGTGTTCCAGAAACCTGTGGCCGTGGCACTTGAGGACAGGGTTCAGTGGCTACAGGGGTGCTGAGTTGATGTTGGACTGGATCTCAGAGGGCATCTCCAACTCAAAGCATTCTGAGTTCAGGGATGCTTTAAAGTGCTCAGGTTTATGTCCTTGTGGTGTCTTCTTGTCTTTGCAGCCTCCTAATGCAGTGAAGTTGATCAGCAGTAAGGCATCTTGGGTTGGTGTGTGGTCAGAGAGAGTTTTCCTGCCATGGAGAGCCAGGGGCATGGAGCAGGATTCCCTCTGCTCACTGTGATGCAGCTGTGGGTGCACAGCTCAGCTCAAGTTTGTGTGGCATGGGACAGGCTTTCCTGCTTTTCAGGAAAGGTTTGTGGGTAGCTGAGTGCTGAGGAAGCCACCTGCAAGTCCTCACCCGAGGGTTTTGACTTGGAGCTGGTGATGCTGGGGTCTGAACTGGAAAAGGATCAAGTCCTCTGGTGTTAGCGGAGGGCAGCAGGATGGAAACAAGGGAGCTGGGCCTGGCACTCCCAGTTAATGTGAGCTTGGATCCAGCCCTGGCAAACGGAAGGAAGTGAATTTGTCATGGTGTCAGCCCATGGCCCTGGATCAGGCTGCGCAGAGAGGTTGTGGAGTCTCCTTCTCTGGAGAAGAGAGAGGCAGCTCAGGGATGATGCAGTAGAACTTGGCCTCTTTCCCCACATCTGTCCTTAAAAACCAACAAAAACAAGAGATGGAATTTACCTTCTCCTACTCCCCATTGCCAGTCCTGCACCAGCTTTGCCTTCAGCAGCAGCTGCTGGGAGGTGCCTCGCAGGGGTGTTTCCTTGTGGGGGGGGGGTGTCTCTGTGCAGGAATCTCCCTCTCAGGGGCTTTTTGGACTCTTGGGTTTGTTTTCTGCTCAGGCTGAAGCCAGGGGCAAGCAGCCAGCTCTGGGCCTCTGCAGGGTCTGCTTGCTCCTTGCAGTGCCTTTAGGTTATTGAAAATTCTGAGATACCTGAGATGCAATTTCTTGGGCCTTTCACCATAGGAATTCCCCTGCTTACCATCACTGTTCCCTCTGTGTGGCCATTAGAGCCTCAGCTTGCAAGTTCTGCTCAGGGGCTGGGTTTGGAAAGTTTCTGTTCTCCTTGCAGGAAAGATCCTGGAGGCTGTATGAAAATGACAGCTTGCATCAATCTGTTTGTGGCAAATGCAGTCCTTTCTGTGCAGCTCTTAAGTGAACTTGAAAAGGCAACATCTTGGGCAGCAGCTTGCACCTTTCCTTCTTAATTGCATGGGGTTTGCCTTGAGCTCCTGGCAGTGCCAGGCTTAGCTCCAGGTGTGGAGCTGTCTCCAGCTCCCTCTCCTGGGTCTTCCAGGCACCCGCCCTCATGCTGCTGCTTTTGCAAACTTCAGCTCTTTCCCAGCTCTTTCTTGCTGGCAGTGTTGAGGAGCTGGGAAATGTGATGGTTTCAAAGCAAACCAACCCCAAACTGTCCCCCCCAGACCTCCTGCTGAGGCACAGCCCAGCTCACCTGCTGCACGGGGTGCGCCAAAGAGTGTGGGGTTCCTTTACCCTAGTTTTGTGCTCTGGAGGGATGGTTTTGTTGGAGTTGTTTATTTTCAGACACTGGGAGGCTGTGGAAAGGAAGGCTCTGTGGAGTCCCAGCCTCTGCACATCCCTTCCAATTCCCCCACCCTCATGAAGGCTTTTCCAGGCAAGGGGCCGAGGGCTTTTCTGGGTCAGAGGTACCTTAATGTCCTTCCCTGGATGCCTTCAGCAGTCACATGGCAAGTAAAATCCTGGGGCTGCCTTGAACTTTTCCTCAGGCTTTATGAATAATGCAGCATCTGCTGCTTTATCTGCTTCCAGATTGAGAAGATCATGAGCTCCATCGGCGAGGGCATCGACTTCTCTCAGGAGCAGCAGAGGATCTCAGGTAGTGTACCCAGCTTCTGTCTGTCTATCTTGGTTGGGCTCTGCATTCTGCCTGCAGAGGTTTTTTTACTGTACTTTGGCTCCCAGAAGGGGGAGGAGAGGAGGGCTCTGCACAGCAGGAGCAGACCTTGGCCTCACAGCATATTGCTCCCAGCAATCCCAGCTCCCTACTGCTCTGGTGGATGGATTGAGCTGGATATAGTTCAGCTGTCCCCCACCCCAGCCTGCTCTGGGGAGGGATGCACTGGGTGAAGAGCAGCACAGCTGGTCCCCCTTACCTGGTGGGAAGTGGGGGGCCCCTGACTACCCAGTGCTGGTTAATACTCACCTGGTGACAGCAGTGTGTAGGGCTTTGTTTCTCTGCCTGTTTCTAAATGCGGGGGCTTGCTGCTAACAATGTGGGGATTGCTGAGGCAATGTCTTGCACCTTTGAACAGCTTTAAACAAAAGCTCATGGCTGAGGATTGTGGAGTTGTTACTGATGGCTTCTGATGCCTGAAGGGACTCCTTACAGTCCTTGCCTTTAGGTGGTGAGAGTTGCTGGCTGGTGTGAGTGCTCTGAGGTGTTTCTCCTGCTCTTCCTCAAGCTCATGGCAGCAAAATCAGCTCCATGGTGCCTGACTCCTTGCCCCTGCTCACACAGCCCAGTGGCAGCTGCATCCTGGTGCTTCAGACCCACAACTGGTCCTTGCTCAGTGTGCAGGAGCAGGAGCAGGATCAGGTTTTCTGCACCTACAGAATGAGAATCTAATTTGCAGCTGAAGGATGGTGTGAGGACTCCAGCCAGTGTCCTAGGGGAAGGAGGTTGTGCTGATCTCCTGGCTCCTGCGGTTGCTGTTATTCTCAACATAGCCTCTGGGAAAGTCCAGCTGAGGGCTCACAGTTCTCTCCTGCCTTGCAGAATGTTTGTATCAGGTTTCTGTTTCCTTTGGTGGGCAGCAACAGTATTTTCTCGCAGCAGCCATTCTGACCCAGAGCTGCTGCCTGTCTGTCTGCTGGCTGCTCTCAGTAACCACCACGACCTCACTTCTGTTGCAGGTGCATGAGGCAGTAGCAAGAGGCTGGGTGTTGTTATGTCAGTGTGGGTCTGTCCCTGTGAAAATGAGCAGACCTGCTCTGCAGCCCTCCACACTCTGGTGTTCTGTTCTTTAAGGCTCAGAAAATCCTTTCAGCCCTGGCAGGATGGGATGGGATTGTATTTAGAGTTGCTTCATGCTCTTGCTCTCCACCCTCATTTTGTGTTGAAGTGATTTTTACAGACACAAACCTGCCCTTGGTGTCACTGCAGGTTTCCCCATTCAAAGCAGAAATGCAGTCACCAGAGCACAAAAGGCTGAGCAGAATAAATCCATTTTTGTGAGGGAATTCAGGAGCTCAGGACCTGCCGCGGTTTCATTCCCCTCCCAGAATTGCTGTAGTAGGCAGCAAGCAGTTTCCTCACCTCTCTCTATATAAATTAACCATGAGCCAGCCACTAATCACCGGGAGCTGGCAGAGCAGACCTGGACCATCATTGTTTTTGAAAGCCCAGGCTGCCGACTCCATCAGTCAGTGAATCCTGGGCAGCCAGGAATTTCCACCGGAGACTTAGAGAGCTGCTGTCTCCCTCCCGTCTCCTGCAGCCTCACGGCTTGCACAGAGGATGGAAGAGCTGGGGGGGGTAGGAGGATGAAGAGAAGGGAGGGACAGGCAGTGCGAGAGCAGGAGACAGGACCGAGAGTGGAACGGCAAGCGTGGAGCTCTCTGCCTGCAGACAAAGCCAGTGCTGCTGCAGCGCCCGGCAAGGACGGGCGGGGAGGCGGCGGCCGCTGGAGCAGCGAGGAAGGGAAGGATGGAGAGTCCGCCCCATCTTCAGATGCTGCTCTCCTGCCCAGGCTGCCTTAGGGGAGGGAGAAGGAAGCCTTTTGTGATGCCCGCGTTTCTCCTGCTGCAGCGTGCGCTAGAGGGATCGGCCAGCGCTGCCCGACTCGCCTGGCAGAGGAGCTCTCCTGGGGACCAGAGCAGCAGGAGCTCCCACCCCGAGAATTGCCAGATCGCAGCGTGAGCTCTGCCTTGTGCAGCCATTGCAGCGGGCGGGGGTGGGGAGGATGGCTTCAGCTGACCTGGAGGCTCAAAGAAAGCAAACTTGCTTTTGCTGCTCATCCTTCTGTTTGCACAGACCCTTGGCAGAGAGGTGCTGAGGAGCCTGAACAATTCTGTCGTGCGTAGCAAATTCTCCAAGGAAAAGAAGCTCTCTGAACTTTTTGGTCCTGTTTAAAGTCTCAAGCTTTTTCAGAGGAGATAACAAGTTACTGGACCCTTTTCCCAGGGGTGAGGGAAGGGAGAGCTCATCTGCATGGCATCTGTAGGGTGCTGGGAAGAATCTCACTCATCAGATGCTGAGAGGAGCTGCCAGGGCATGGCTGCTGCAGAAGACAAGTCAGAGTCTGGCGTTTGGGTTGCTTTGTTCTGACATGCAAGGAGCTGAACACCTTCTCCAGAGCTGCTCCCTGCTCAAGCAGGAGCTGAGGTGCAGTAGCCAAAGCCAATGAAGGAAGGGCACAGAGAAGCATGCAGCAAACACCTGGTGGGACTAGATGCATTGGGTGCAGTCAGTGCTGGAGCAGCAGTGCAATGCAGCAGTGCAGTTCACCTCTGCTCACAGTGGGAGGGAGCTGATGCAAGGACAGTGCCAAGGTTCTCAGCCTCACGCTCAGGCTCACTCTCACCTCTGCTCCTCCTAACACCTTAACTGCCAGAGAAAAGCCCTTACCATGGTTTGCCTCTTTCAGGACTGCTTGGGGAGAAAAAGTATCAAGCCCTTCTTTCCTCTGCTGCAGTCTGTGTGCTTCCTTTGTCTTGCATGTCTGCTGTGGACAGTTGCTCTGGGCTGGCTTCTGCTGCTGTCCTCCAAGTCTGTCTTGTCTGTTCTGTGTCTGGGCTGCATGAGGATGCATTTTCTCTCTAGCTGCTTTGCCCTCCGATGCTCCCAGCCCTCCGAGCAGTTGGTCTGCTGAGCAGGGTGCTGCATCCCAAGTTGCATGGATGAGAGGAGCCCAGGTCCCTGTGCTCACTGGCTGGTTCCCTCGCACCTACGGCTGGCTGGGAGTGCCAGGGCTGGAAATTTGCTGCCCTCCTCCCGCCCACTTCTGACGAGCCAAGGAGTGGATCCTCATCCCCATGGGGTTGGGCTTTGGATGGTTGCCTGGCAAGGAACTGGTCTGAGCCCTGAAAGCAGTGCATGTGATGCCATGGTCCCCGGAGCACTTGTGAGCAGCTGGCCCAGGCAAGGTGTGCCTCTTGCTGAGCGTTGACTGGGCTGGAAGCAGAGTGCAGCACCGGGGCACCGCCGCCTGCCCATGGTCTGTGCTCGCCCCAGGAGCCATCTGCCCATTGGGCTTGTTGTTCTCTGAGCAGAGTTTTTTGGGTTTCCTGCTGGTAATGACCATGATGTGGCAGTGCCATCTGTCCTCCTCCGAGTGCCACTGCTACCGCCTGAACGACTTCTCGCTGCTCAAGCGCCTGCCGCTCCCTCTCTCATCAGGTTCGCGGATGCTGGAGCAGAGTGTTGGGGAGTGGCTGGAGACCCTGGGCCTGCAGCAGTACGAGAGCAAGCTGCTACTCAATGGCTTTGACGACCTCCGCTTCCTGGTGAGTCACTGCCGGCCACACCTGGCTGGGCACAGCCACTCGGCACCGCTGCCGGGCATGGCTGGGCTGTGCCAGTCCAGCAGGAGCAGCTCTGCTACAGGGACAGGCTGGGAGAGTTGGGGCTGCTCAGCCTGGAGAAGGCTCTGGGGAGACCTTAGAGCAGCGCTTCAGTATATGAAGGGGACCTACAGGAAGGCTGGGGAGGGACTGTTCAGAAAGGCCTGTGGGGATAGGACCAGCAGCAATGGTTTGAAACTGGAGCAGGGCAGAGTTAGGTTGGACATCAGGAGGAAGTTCTGCACAGTGAGGGTGGTGAGACACTGGAACAGGCTGCCCAGGGATGTGCTTGAGGCCCCATCCATGGAGACATCCAAGATAGCCTTGATGTGGCCCTGGGCAGCCTGCTCTAGTTAGGGGTGTCCCTGCTGAGTGCAACGATCTTGGACCAGATGACCTAAGAGGGTCCTTTCCAACCCAACACAATCTGTGACTGTGGCTGGTCCAGGGGCAGTGCAGAAGGTTAGACAAAGGGAAGACTTGAGGGCTGTGATGGGCCAGGGTCATTCACCCTCAGCTTTAATTCAGGTGTTTGTTTTTTCCACTATAATTTTGTTTACTCCTATGTCCTTGTTAACCACTTTATTCCAGAAATGGGAACTGAACTTCATTAGTGTTGTGAAGCCAGCCCAGGGCTGCCTGTGGGCTGTGAAGGAGGTGGTGGACATCTTGTTGGGAGTGGACTCTAAGCATACAGGCAGCTGGTTCATGAGCTGCACCTAACCACATGGGCGCTGCTGGCTCTGAACCCTGGCAATAGCCATGCAGGAAGCCTGAGGGGCTGTCAGTAACCAGTGTCTGGAAACTTAGAGCTTCTCAGCATCAAAATCTGAGGGGTCGTAAGGAACCATGAACTGCGAAGACAGAAAATCTTGGTGGTGCAGGAGGGTTCTTCATGCACAGCTTAAAAAAAAGAGTCATTGAGTGTGAACTCCCAAGTTTTGCAATGAAAGAATTCCTAAGAATGGAGGCAAACCTTGGGAGCAGTCCCTTGGGCTGAGGTAACCTGGAAAGAGAGAGGCAGCATCACTTTGCTGCTTCAGGTGGTGATGGAGAGGTGGTGCCCAGGAGGATGTGTGCTCGAGAGTTGAAGGGGTCCTGGAAACCCCAGCAGTGGAGCGGGAAGAATGGATGGGGTGTGGATGAGGGGCAAGGGAAGGGACATGGGAGCGGTGTCTGTAGGGTGCTCTAAGGCAGGGTGTAGTGGCACCATTCAGAAGTGACCCAGTGCCTGGCCCTGCCTGGCAGGTGTGGTGCTAGCCCTGCCAGCACAGGACTCCAGTGGTGAAGGAAATTCACTTTCCACTTGTCCCCAGAGAGCTGGGAGCTGGCGCCTGGTGAGCAGGAATTGGTGGTGACTAGGCAGGACCCAGCAACACTCGGCTGCAGACTGCTGCAGAACTCTGCCCTTCGGGAGGGAAGGGAAAGTTCCTTGGATGTGTCTGGCTGTAGTTTCCTGGGGTACTTAGGAGGACTTCTTGCTGTTGTCCACAGCTGAAGGTTTTTTTCCCCACCCAGTGCTGGTAGCTGCTCCCAGGGAAGGAGATCTGGCTTTAGGCAAGGGGATGCTGTCCTCACTCATTGCTCTCAAATTTAAAAGGCCAAATAACTGACGGAAGATCTCTTGCAGCCCCTGGCTGATCTCAACTTTGCTGCTTATCCCTTTTGCTGGGAAGTTGTCACTGGCAGCCATGCCGAGCCTGGCTTTAAATCCTCCATCCAAGACCAGGGAAGCTGAAGCTAATACAATGAGCCCAGTATGAAAATCAAATTATTGCGAATTTTAAACTCTGTGGTGTTGCTCACCTTCAGCTTCTACTGTTGTGGGGCTAAAACTTTGTAATACAAACAAGGAGCAAGTGGATAATTTGGGTCTAGAGGTGGTTTTGAAGTTCTCAGATGAATTATCACTGGAAACGCTGAAGCTGAGCTGTGCAGCAAGGAGCTGGATGTTGAGCTCCAGGCATGGCAGCTGCCCTTTCCTTCTCTTCTCTTACATCACAGTTTTTTCACTAACAAGCACCTTCAGTCACTAACGAATATTTCAAACTAAGTGGGCTGTGCTGTGCTTGATTTAGCAAAAGCTCAGCTTTGCAAGTGGAGGAGAACCCTCAGCAAAGCTGCCTGCCGAGCCCTGGCAGTGCTGGGGGACCAAGGGCACCCCACCACCCAGGAGAAGCCAGCCCTGCCACCTCCCATGCGGAGGAATGCAGCCTTGGGAGTGCTGAGGGGCTTCAGGAGAGACATGGCCTCATCCTCTACCAGAGGAGGAGGAAAGGTCACATCACTGAAGTGCAGCAGTGATGAGCAGAGACAGTCAGAAACATGCATCATAAATCCACTTAATGGTCCCTGACTGGTAACAAGCTGGGGGAGCTGGAAGAACAGGAAAATGTCACAGGAATATGGACCAAAGGGGCTTCTGCTGCTCCTGGAGTCTGGTCCCATTGTGTCTGCTGTGATCATCAGTGCCCCTGCAGCAGATGCTCCCTTCAGGAGGTCCATGGGAACTGGTTTTGCACTGGGACATGCACAGTGCATCCCGGTGCCCTGCTGCAAACACAGGAATGGCCAAGGGAGAAAAGCCAGGCTGGGCTCTGCTGTGTTCTGGGGAAGCAGGGACAGGGGCAGTGCAATAGGAAGGGATTTCAGGGACTGGTGGTGGAATTTCCCCCCCCCCCGAAGTGGGAAAGAAAGTACCATGGCCTGCACCCTCCCTACAGCATTTTGTGATCCCACAGATCCCATAATGGTGTCTGAGATGCTTGCCAAAGCTTTTCCCTTCCCTTGGAGGGCTGAATGTTTGCTGCCCCCCAGACAGCTCCTCAGGCTGACATCTGAGAAGGGCAAACCTCTCACACTCTGGCAACTGCACCATTATTCTCTAGCTGAACTTTTTATTCAGTCCAATGATATTTTGATTCACAAATGAGCAGGTAAAAGAAGACATAAACCACTTTAATGGCTCTTTTCTCATTTTATTGTTGTAGCCTGGACTCCTGTAGAGTGTGCGGAAAGCAGCTAATGCTGATTCAATGAGAGAGCGTCAGGAGTGGAAATCTGTTCTGTGGAGTGCCCTGGGCTCCACTGGGCTATTGACATTTTTCTTTTTTTTTGTAATTGGGGAGAATTGGTAGGAAAATGATGGCACAGGAGGAGCAGGGTGCCCACGAATAATTTAGAGCACTGGCATTAACTGGATTAAATGTAATTCAGTGCCACCTTGGATCAGACTGCAGTGCTCTTTGTTACAAAAGAGCCTTCCTCTTCCCTCCTCCCTGCATATGGAAAGGCAAAGGGTTGATAAAACTGTGGAGCTGAGGCATTGGCTTGGTGTGAGCAGAGCTAAGCAGCAGCTCAGCAAGAGGCTGCCAGGCTGAGTCTGAGGAAAGCCCTCCCACCTCCGAGGGATGAGATGTCCACAGAGCTGGGTCTGCATCCTGCAAACCCTCAGGTGTTGGGTGCTGGCTGATGTCTGCCTGTTTACACTTCCACATCAGCTTCCTTTGCACCCCCTGCCTGCAGGGCTGGAGTGAGCAGAGGGCAACTCCTGGGGTCCTCAGTGAATTGCAGCTCTGCTTTGCATGATCTGCTTCATAAGTCCCCAGCCTGGCTCACAGATGCTGGTCCCCTGGACAGCAGTCAGGCTTTTAGCATGCTCTGAGAATGTGCCTGCCCCAGAGCTTCTTTCTATTTTCATATAAAATTTGTCATCTTATAGCAGTCTGGGGAAAACTTAACTGACATATTCCAGTCATGGCTTGCACCCAGTAATGGTCTGTGAAGAACAGGGACCCATCAGAGAGCCCCCAGAGAAGGTTTTGCTGCTTCTGCACTTGGTGAAATGGAGACAAAACTTGGTGTGAGTGCAGCTGTTGGAGAGTTTGAGCACAGACTCAGGTAAGCCCTGGGATTTGTTTAGCTAAGGGCACAACAGCAAAGCCCCAGCAGCAGCTTTCATTTGTTTCTTGGAGATGGCAGAGAGTGCATCAGCCACATCCTGGGGCATTGGCTGCTGTTCAAGCATGGCTGCCAGCCTCCTGGAGCTGCCTTTCTTCCTTGGTCCCCAGACTGATGCTGCTGCCCAGGATGGACACCCTGTAAGAGTGGAACTGGGCCCATGTCGGACGGTTTGAGCAAAGCATCTGAGCAGGATTCAGCTCACACAAAGACATGGAAAGACTTTGACAGCTCCCTGGTGGGTTTTGGATGCTGCTTGGGTGGTTCTCAAGGACTGTGCTTTGTCCATGGTGCTGTGGGGGTTTGAGTTTCCTCTGGAGAGAAATGGTGAAAGTGGAGGCATGCAGTGAGCCAGGGTCTGAGGGAGCTGCTCCGGAGCTCCCTGAGGGATGGACATGGACCATGGAGAGCAGCCAGTTCCAACTGGGCTTTTGAGGAGCAAAGTGGGTGGACCAGAACTGGCAGTTTAGAAGATACTTACATTTGATTCATGCGTAGCTGCAGGCCCAATAAACATTAAAAAAGCCATTAAAGTAGCAGTTAATTTTCTTTTCCTGTCCATAAAGCTGCCTCAGCTCGACAGCCATGACTGTTCCCTTCTGCTGCCATTGTCACACTGCCAGGGGGCAGAGAATGGACCAGCAAGGAAGTGGTTGGGTGCTGGTCTGGGCTTTACTGGGAGATGGTGTTGGGACCGTTTCCACAGGTGCTGGAAGAGCGGGGGCTGTGCTGTTGTGCTCTTAGCTAAACAAATCCTTCTCTTCCCCTGGTTGCATAGAATGACAGAATGAGGGGGGTGGAAGGGAGCTCTGGAGATCCTTTAGTCCAACCCCACTGCTAACACAGCCAAGCCTAGGTCAGATTGCATGGGAGCCCATCCAGGCAGGTTTTGAAATTTCCAGGGAAAGAGACTCCACAGCCTCTCAGCCCTGCCAGGAAAGCTCTGTGTCATTCACCACTAATAGGTTGGGGCCAGGGAGCTTGTTTCCAGCCACGGTGGCTTTGTCAGCTCCAAGACAAAGCTCATCTTTCTCTGCCTTCCCTTAGCCTTGAGATGCTTCCCGAGGCTGTGGGGCCTTGAAACCTGATGGCTCTTCACGTCTGGCAGCTCAGGCACAGCCTTGTAGGACTGCCTAGATCCCCTTGCTGGGCCCGTAACTGAGCCACCATCTCCTGGATGCAAGCCATGAACTGCCTGCCTGCCCAGACTTCCTGAAAGCTGCAGTTAGCAGCTACCAAAGTGACCAAAAAGCATTCTTGATCCTTTTTTCACCTGAAAATGAGAAACTAAAGTGGTGTTGATGCCAAGGAGGGAGAAACCTCTCCTGAAAGGAGGTTGGAGCCAGGTGTGGTTGGTCTCTTCTCCCTAATATCAGGTGATAGGACAAGAGGAAATGGCCTCAAGTTGAACCAGGGGAGGTTTAGGCTGGAGATAGTGTGGTGGTGTTGGGCTGACGGTTGGATCTGCTGACCTTAGAGGCCCTTTTCAACCTTAATGATTCTGTGGTTCTCTCTTTTCAGGACTTTCTTTATATTGTCCCTGTTTAGGCTGGGTCTGTGATGAGCTGGGTCCTTCTCCTTTTCCTACATCCAGGTTTTAGCTGCCAAGAGCAGAGCAGCAGCAGAACCCTCGACCAGATGCAAGTTGTCTCATGTGCTGAGGGGAGAGAGAAAAGTGCTCTGTGTGCATTCCTTTGAGCAACAAATGGATGCTTTGGCTCCTGCAGCTGAGGGCACTCTGCTGTAGATATTTGCAGAAGCCTTTGTAGTCTGGGGAGGCTGTGTTTGGTTTTTGCAGCTGTTGATGTTAATAGCAAGCAGATCCTGGTCCCCATCTCCCAGGGTTGGTAGCAGCAGGGCTGGAGCTGGCATTGGCCTGGCCAGGAGGTCAGGGTTCAATAAGCTGTGCTGCTGGCTGGGTCAGGCTCCACCTCCTGTCCCAGACTTTCTCTGCCTCACGCCCTTCCTTAGCTGGAAAGAGAGCATGGACTGGAGCCAGGCTCTGTGAAAGAAGCAGCATCTCAAAATTGGGTAGTTAAGAGCCTGCAGAGCGCCCAGCTGGAGGAGCAGTGCTGGCAACTGGCTGCAGCCCTGTGTTTGGCTGACTTGCCTTGGGGTCACCTAGCTTGCAGGAGGGGACACAACCTCCCGGCAGCATCACCTCTGACTGGGCTTTTGCTTCCTTTAATGAGAAACCTGGAGCCTTGCAGGCTGTTTAATTACAGTACAAGATGTGAAGTGTGACTGAAGAGAGCCCTTCTCTAAACGCTTGTGTCTGCAGGCCGGTTGCCCACACAAGCATCCCTCAGGGCTGCCTGGGGCAAATCCATCACCAGCAGATCTCTGCCCTCTCTCAGGGCAATGTTGAGGGCAGAGATGGGCTTCGGAGGTGCCCGTCGTGGTCCTGTGTATTTGTGCCTTTTCATGGAGGGAGCTCTAGTCAGCTTTGAGGAAGCTGAAGGCCAGGCTGGGGGATAACAATCCCTCCAGAGTGTCTCTGCCAGTTTGGACCCATGGGGTGGGATTCATCCCAGCTCTGATCAATGCAGTGCTGCACTGGAAACCTGGAATAACACAGGGGTGGGTGCCTGGGAACAAAGCCCAGGGTGGGTGTTCTGATAACAGAGCCTGACCAAGCCACCTGCTTTCAGGAAGAGCTGAGAGCCAGGTCCTGATGGAAGTGAGGTGCTGGCATGAGCAGGGCTTTGAGGTGTCTGCCACTCCTCTAGCATGGCCGAAAGCAAGAGCTCTGGCCTGGGGTGCATCTCTGAGCTGTGCTCACTCTGCTCAGCCAAGGAGGGATGAGCAAGGTGAAACCCACTTGTCAGAGCAAATCAAGTCTGCAGCACATCTTTGGAAGGTCTTTTTGATTGCAATTGGCATTTCTGAGTCTGCTGCTGCAGGACCATGGAGGTCTGGGCTAAGAGCACAGCATGTCCCCAGGAGCTCTCCTCTCCCCTGCTTCTGATGCTGGCTGAGCCTGTCCTCAGGGGACCCAGAGTAGGGCTGGCCATGAGCCAGGGGGTCAGGTTCTGCAGCTTCCACTGAGTGCCTGGGAGGTGGCATCTCATGGTCTGGTTGCTGACCTGTGTCAGCCCCAAAGGCAACCTTTGGTTAAAAAAACAAAACACAAAAAACCAAGGGGAAAACCCCCTTAAACTGAGCAGACACATCCTTGCACTGGGATGTTTTTGAGTTCAACCCCAGGACCCCTCCCGAACCCTGAAAGCAGCTTTTCTGCAGTTTTTCAGTCCTTCCAAGGCTTGTTTTCACCTGCTGATGGTGGCCTCTTCCCTGGCCTCTGCTTGTTGCTGGCTTGGCAGGCACAGGACCCAGCAGTGATCAGGAGGTGCCTGGCTGGTGGCAGTGGTGCCTGGGAGGGAGCATCTCTACCCCATGGCCTTTGTCTGAGCAGGATGTTAAAGACAGATAGGTGCAAAGTCTGCTTCAAAGAGCTCCTATGCTGCCTGGCAGAGGTTAAAGGCTCTGCAGGGTGTTTGCAGCTCATCAGCCGTTTCGGGAACAGATTCCTGTTTGTCACAGGAGGCTTTAAAGGAGAGTGCTGCAAGCAGAGGCTGATGCACAGCAGACTATGGTGATTTATTTGGAGCTGCTCTGCTTTGTCTATCCTTGTTAAGTACCTGAAGAATAGGGACTGGCACTGAGGGAATTTAATCTGACACGTAGAAATCAGGAGTGTTGGAGGAAGCTGCAGACTTTGCAGTGTTTAACTCACTTGGATCCTTGCTCCACAGCAAGGAATTTGCCTTCAATTTGAGATGCTAGAAGTGGGAGAGCACCAATAGGTGCCTTGCCTTTAGCCTGGCACTTCCCATGCTGGTATCAAACAGGCACCCTGGGGCAGTGTCAGCTGCCAGCCCGCTGCCAAGCGTTTCGGTTGGATTAGCAGCAAACAGGCTCAGTGCTGAAGGATTTGCTGGGAGATCTTTAAGGTCATCAAGTCCAAATGTTAACCCAGCACTGCCATGTCCCTTGGCCGCTGTGCCCACAGTCCACATGGCCCTGCAGCAGCCTGCTGCCCCACAGCCAATTTAATCAGGCCTGTGCTTCTAAAACCAAAATGTGGAGCAGGGGAGCTCTGGCAGCTCCTCCTTCAGCTGTGCCTCTCCTGAGAGCAGGGGAGGCAGGGCCAGGGAGGGGGTGTCCAGGCTCAGCTGAAGTGCTAGGTCACACAGCAGCATGGCATTTACAACCACGGGGAGACCTGCCTGAGGCTCCTGCTGAGCTCTGTCCAGGTAGGAAGGGCAAGGAAGCAGGTTGAGAGGGAGAGGGCCAGGGTGTTCTGCATGCATCTGTTCTGCGCTGCAAGGGGCAGCAATGAGCTTCACCAGGGCAGCAGTGGGTGTCAGCAAGGCATGTGGGGTGACAGGCGCATCGCTGCTGGAGCTGCTTGCGCTGTCTCCATGCCTGGGGGTGGAGGATAAATTTGACCTTCCCCTGGTGTCCTGAGCTCTCAGGATACAATCGTGAGGGGTTCTGTGTGGCCATGGAGGGAGGCTGAGCAGAGCCCAGTGCCCATGTCCCAGGCTGTAAGTGCTAGCCCAAAGAGGATGCATCAGAGTAGGGAGCGGGAGGGGACAGCAGTGCTCTGCCCCTCTGATGCCACATGAGCCACAGCCCCTCTCAGGTTAGCCCTCTCAGTGCCCAAGATCATCCTTGGAGCCTTCCTCCTCCTGGGAGGTGAGGTCAGATCTCCACTCCAACAGCTGGCGAGGATGCTGTTGCCTGCTGCTGCCACGCTACTCGTTGCTGTCCCCACAGGGCTGTAACGTCATGGAGGACCAGGACCTGCGGGACATCGGCATCGGGGATCCGCAGCACCGCCGGAAGCTGCTCCAGGCTGCTCGCTCCCTGCCCAAGGTCAGCCCCCACTGCAGGGCATTGTCCAGCACAGCTCTGCAAGCAGAGGAAGCAAACCAGTCCCTGGGACCCACAGAGGGGCCGCAGGGGCTGTGGGCAGGGTATTGGCAATAGCAGGGGGGAGTAGGAGGTACTCCTTGCTCGGCTGAGTTGTGTGTCTGGGATGACTCCATGCCGGGGACAGGGGGACTGTCACTTTTGCCGGTCTCAACCCCAAGGGCATTCCCTGCTTGCCCATGGATTTTTTTACTCTTAAGCTGTTAGTGAAGATGATGCTGACCTAAAGATTTTCACTGAGGCCTTGGGATCCCAGCCCCTTGGGGCTTTTAACACCTCTCTTGTGCTGTTGCAGTTGAAGCCCTTGGGCTGTGATGGGAACAGTCAGCCCTCGGTGCCTGCCTGGCTCGACTCCTTGGGGCTGCAGGACTATGTTCAGTCCTTCCTCTCGAGTGGCTACAGCTCCATTGACACTGTGAAAAACCTCTGGGAGCTGGAAATAGTCAACGTGAGTGTTGCCCTTCTGCTGCTGTGGCAATTGGGCCCTGCCCACGGCCCTGCGGGGCTGCGACTGGCAGGGGGTGGTGTCAGGTGGGCACAGGGCTGCCCCAGGACGGGAGGCTTCGCTCTGTGCCCAGAGCAGGAAGCCAGCAGTGACCCTGGGCTCTCCCTGCAGGTGCTTAAGGTGAACCTTCTGGGCCATCGCAAGAGGATCATTGCCTCCCTGGCAGACAGACCCTACGAGGAGCCACCAGCAAAGCCACCACGCTTCTCGCAGCTCAGAGTGAGTCTTGGGTGCTCCTGCCTGCCTGACAGGGCCCTGTGGGGTCTGCTCAGGGTGCTTGCTTCTGCCCTGCTTCTTCTTCACCTTCCTCCCTTTTCTTTCACAGAGCTAAGCCTGTGTCTGCCAGGAGTAGTTGTCCCTTTCAGCTGCCACCCTGGGGAGGGAGATCAGTTGGGTGTAGCCCCTCCAGTGCAGTGTTCAGCACCTCTTGGGGTTCCCAAGGCTAAAATAGCCTCAGGAGAGGCGAGCTGGGCTGCTGTGCCTTGCTCCCTCTTCATTGTTTTGGAACTGGGTTTCAGGTGTTAAAAGGAAGAGGGGTTCATGCTGGTACTGCTCCAGGAGCTGGGAGGGTGCCATGCACAGAGCCTGCACCTCCACCCCACTGTTCAACAACCCAGGGCGGGCAGCATCCAGCTGAGGATCTGCTGCTCTCTGGAGCTTCCTCTTGAGCCCATGAGCAGGGTTGTGGCAGTGCAGGAGAGAAGCCCTTTGGTGCAGCTTTCGCT
Organism: Indicator indicator; assembly: GCF_027791375.1. Classification (NCBI taxonomy): domain Eukaryota; kingdom Metazoa; phylum Chordata; class Aves; order Piciformes; family Indicatoridae; genus Indicator; species Indicator indicator. Next base: position 6,161,237 of record NC_072044.1, on the reverse strand, counting down.
GCTTGCTGTGCTGGAGGAGGCGGGGTGGAGGGGAGGAGGTGCCCATTTGCAGCATCTCCTGGTGCTGCAGCTGGTGTGCTGCAGCACTGGCTGGCAGTGGAAGGATGTCAATGGCAAATTGAGCAGGGCCTTTGAATGGGGCTGCTGCCTGCCACAGCTGCAAGCTCCTTGCCTTGGCACTGTCTGCCAGGTGCTTGGTGTGGCCGGGCAGTGAATCTTGCCATGGGGAAGAGCCAGGCTGTCAGGCAGCTGGGCTACTCTCTTTCTGGGCTCCCAGGGCTTTTCTCCTGGGGTGACTGATTGTCAGCAGCTTTAGAGTACTTTGCTTAGTGCTTTAGTGGAGTTTGTTCCTCTACAAACACCCTACCCGCAGCTCAGCTGGCTCTGCCCTCCCAGGATGGGCTCATGGGAGGCTGTGAACTGCTTGAGAGCATCCTGCAGCAAGCCAGGGCTGTCATGTGGGAAATGCACAGCAAAAGCAGTGTGAGCAGCAGGGAAGAGATGGACAGAGGATTGGATCACCTCTGCTCTGGGGACAGGCTGAGCGAGTTGGGGCTGCTCTGGAGAAGAGAAGGCTCCAGGGAGACCTTAAAGCAGCCTTCCAGTACCTAAAGGAGCTCCAGGAGAGCTGAGGAGGGACTTTGGACAAAGGGCTGGGAGTGACAGGACGAGGGACAATGGCTTTGAACTGGGAGAGGGGAGATTGAAAGTGGAGATGGGCAAGAAATTTTTCACAGACACTGGATCTATGAGCAGAAATGTGATGGATGGCACCGAGGCAGGAGCCTGCAGAGCAGGAGCTGACCTCTGCTCGTTGCCCCCTTTGTATGGGTCACTGTAAAGAGGAGCAAGGTGTGGGCACAAACTTACTGTGATGGTTCATGGTGTCTCCTGCTTTCAGTGCCAGGATCTGATCTCCCAGACATCGTCACCCCTAAGCCAGAGTGACTCCTTCACAGGGAGGTCTGGGGATCTGCTGCTGCCCTCAGGGGACACTGCCAGGAGGCAGCACGAGCATGGCACCAAGGCTGCTCCCTACTGCAAAGCTGAGCGCTACAGAGCTCAGGTCAGTCATGGGGCCTCTCTGTGTGCCCTTGGGGCCCCTCTGTGTGCCCTGGGGCCTCTCAGTGCAACTTCTCGCATCTCTGGAGCCAGCAAGGAGCCAGGGCAATGCGTGGAGAGCCAGGGAGGTGCTCAGGCACAGCTTGCCTGAGGTACTGGAGACAGCAGCTCCTTTGTGCTTCAGTCTCACCTTAAACCCAGGTGCCTCAGGCTCCCAGCAGCCCTGGCACCTTGCCCTGCTGCTTCCTGCCAGCCCCTGCAGGCTCTGGCCACCACCAACCTCGATTGCATCATCCCAGAGAGCTCCCTGAGGTCTGTGTTTCAAGCCAGGTGTGACCTGCTGTGACTTCACTTTCATGCTCCAACCCTTCCAGGAGGAGCGTCGGGAGTCCAAGCTGATGCTGCGCCCCCCGAGCCTGGCTGCCCCTTACACCCCAGTGCAGAGCTGGCAGCACCAGCCGGAGAAGCTCATCTTCGAGTCCTGTGGCTATGAGGCCAACGTGAGTAGCTCTGGGCAGGTGTTGTGTGTGCCACACTCCCTCCCTGCCCAGCCTGCTCAGGGCTGTCAGGGTGTCCTGCCTGAGGCCTTGAACATTTCACCCTCTCCCAAGCAGTACCTGGGCTCCATGCTGATCAAAGATCTCCGAGGGACCGAGTCCACGCAGGACGCCTGTGCCAAGATGAGGGTATGGGGACCACAGGCATGGGGCACTCACAGCCTGTGGTGGATGCTGTGGAGAGGGGACTGTGGGGAGCTCGGTGAAGCTGTGGTTCCCCAAACCCTTCAGGATGTCTATGTGCCAAGCAGGGGCCCAGGCCACCACCAGGCTGTGCCATGTCACTGGTGACCTCCCTAGTACCTTGTCCCATAGCTGGGAGGTCTGTGCAGTGGGGAAAGGGATGCTGGGGTCGCTTCTGGTGCCTTTCCAGAGAGCCACAGATTGTATTGGGTTGGAAGGGACTCTCAAAGGGCCTCTTGTCCAACTCCCCTGCAGTCACAGGGACACCTCCAACTAGAGTAGGCTGCACAGGAACACATCAAGTCTGATCTTGAATGTCTCCAGGGTTGGGGCCTCAACCAGATCTCTGGGCAGCCTCTTCCAGTGTCTTACCACCTTCTGAACAGTCCCTCCCCACCATTCTTGTAGGTCCTCTTCAAATATTAAAATGCAGCTCTAAGGTCTCCCTGGAGCCTTCTCCAGGCTGAACAGCACAAATTCTTTCAGCGTGTCCCCATAGTGGAGGTTCTCCATCCCTCTGATCATCTTTGTGATCCTCCTCTGGACCTCTCTCCAGCAAGTCCATGTCTCTCCTGTGCTAAGGGCCCCACAGCTGGGCACAGCACTCCAGGGGAGGTTTCTCACCAGAGCAGAGGAGCAGAATCACCTCTCATGACCTGCTGGCCAGGCTGTTTTGTTACAGCCCTTCTGGGCTACAAGTGCCCATTGCTGGCTCCTGTCCAGCTTCTCATCCACCAGTACCCTCTGCTTCCACCAGGAAGCAGCTTTCCTTCAGGTCCAAGACCCCTTTGTGGGACAGTGGGCTGGTGGTCTCTGAGCTGGGTTGGGTGGTGGTGAAGAAGGGAGCATTCATTCACAAGTGGTCATTTGGATGTCCTTGTTTCTGAAGAAATCCACAGAGCATATGAAGAAGATCCCTACCATAATCCTGTCCATCACCTACAAGGGGGTGAAGTTCATCGATGCCTCCAACAAGGTGAGCTTCAGGAGGCTCCAAGCTGCTGTCTGGGAGGGGGCTGCAGAAGCCACAGCTGGTGCTGAGGAGCTGCCAGGGAGGTGGTGATGGCAGGCTGGATGTGGTGGAGCATGGTGCCAGGGCAGGGAGCTGGGACTGGCCTGGCTGGGAGGGCCCGTTGCCATGCCCAGAAGGGTGAGAGGGGCTCTGTGGGTGACTCTGCAGAATGTCATTGCTGAGCACGAGATCCGGAACATTTCCTGCGCTGCTCAGGACCCCGAGGACCTCTGCACCTTCGCCTACATCACCAAGGACCTGCAGACCAACCACCACTACTGCCACGTCTTCAGCACTGTGGATGTGGTGAGTCAGAGTCACTGCCTCTCGTTGCAGTACTGCAGCCCTCACAGCTCTGCTGGGCAGTCACAGACTGGCACTGGTTTGTGCTGGGGCTCTCTTTCACCTGGTCCCACTATTACATATCTCTGAATCCTGGCTGCCAGTGCTGGCACCTGGCAGCACTGTGGACAGTGTCTCTCTGGCTTCACTGCTGCAGTGCCCAGTGCTGAATAAAGCAGGGCAGGAGCTTTTCCCTGCTGGGGAGTATGCCAGGAACAAACCTCGAGACCTCCTCAGCTGGGTGGAGTGCACTGTGCTGATTTAGCAGCCTCTGAGCTGACTGCGGAGTGGAAGCAGAGCCTGCTGTTGTCCTGGGGCTAAACCACCCTGGGAGATGTTTTGTGCCTTTGTCTCTTCACAACACACAACGCTGCTGAACGATGCTAGCAGGGCTGCCGCTGGTGCCCCTGGTCAGGGCTGTCTGAGCGCAGAGGCAGCTCACTGCTGGCTCCTCCACAGGGCAGGAGCTCAGCAGCTTTGCCAGGGGGACAGCAGGATATGCCCTGTAATGGAGACCTGATGGCTCTGTCAAGGTCTGTGTCTCCAGAGCAGGCTACAGAGCACAGGAGCTCTGCTGGCCCACTCCTGAGGGCTCCGTTTCTCTATATTCTCTCCCCAGAACCTGACCTATGAGATCATCCTCACACTGGGGCAGGCATTCGAGGTTGCCTACCAGCTGGCCCTCCAAGCCCAGAGAGCAAAACCTCTGGGTGCTGCAGCAGGAGAAGTGCTTGAAATAAAATCTTCCAAACCGGTGCCTAAGCCCCGAGCTGGCGTGAGGAAGGCTGCAGTACGTACCCAGGGACACAGCCTGAGCTGGCACAAACACCCCCGGGGCCTGGGGAGCCCAGACCTGCACAGGCTGGGGAAGGGTCTGGAGAACAGGGCTGGGGAGGAAGAGCTGAGGGAACTGGAGGCATTTAGTCTGGAGAAGAGGAGGCTGAGGGGAGACCTTTGGGCTCTCTACAGCTCCCTGAAAGGAGGTCGGAGCCGGGTGGGGGTTGGGCTCTTCTCCTTGTATCAGGTGACAGGATGAGAGGAAATGGCCTGAAATTGTTCCAGGGAAGGGTTAGGATCGGGATGAGGAAAAATTTCTTCACTGCAAGAGTGGTCAGGAACTGGAATAGGCTGCCCAGGGAGGTGGTGGAGTCACTGTCCCTGGAGGTGTTCAGGAAAGGTGTGGCCATGGCACCTGTGGCCATGGTTTAGTGGCCATGGTGGGGTTGGGTTGCTGTTGGACTGGATGATCTTGGAGGGCTTTCCCAAGTTTTCCCTGTAGCTTCAGGCACCACTGATATTGCAGTGTCTGTGGCTCTGCTAGCAGCCCTTCTACCATATTAGGGCTTCCCCTAGTGGGATAATGGCAAACAGAGGTGGGAATCACAGAATGATAGAATTGTTTAGGCTGGGAATGACCTTTAAGATCATCAAGTACAGCCATTAACTTGACAGCCTGGGTGGGAAGGGCCTGGGTCCACCACAGCTTCCATGTGCAAACCCTGCAGAGCTGCAGCAGGGTCAGGAGGGAACCTGTGGTTTCCTGGAGTCGCAGAATGTAGGGGTTGGAAGGGACCTCCAGAGATCATCCAGTCCAACCCCACTGCCAGAGCAGGGTCACCCAGCACAGGGCACACAGGAACACATCCAGGTGGGGCTTGGAAGTACCTGAGGTTTGCAGTACAGGAGAGGCCCTGCAGCCAAAGGCAGCTGGGACTGGAGCTGCTGAGGAGCAGGGCACAGCCCCTCTGCCTGCCTAACCTCTCCTCTTGTCTGTGTTGTGCTTGCTCCCCCCGCCCAGGTGCCGCTCCCCCTGGCCTCTGGCTGTTGTCTGTGTCACACCTGCACAGCTCACCACCCCTCCTACCTGCTGCTGCAGTCTCTTAGCCCTGGAGCCAAGGTCTTTGCCCTCCTTCCTGCCACCTTCCATTGCCAACCAACCCCAGGCTGCCCCAGCCAGTGCCAGCTGCCTGCCTCCCTGCTTCCCATGCCTCCTGCTCCACTCCCCTGTGCTCCTCACTGCTGTCTGCCCCTCCCTGCTCCTGCCAGGGCTGTGCCATGGGCTCAGCTGAGCCCCAGAGACCAGTCACTCACCTGCAGCTGATGCAGAGTGGCAGCCCTCAGCTAGCTAGGATGCTCTTTCAGGTGCTGTTAACCTTCCTGTAGGAGCCTGATCCAGGAGGACAAGACAAAAGAGCTGTGCTTAGGCAGGAGAGTAAATCATGCAGGAGCTCACCTGCCAGGAGCTGCCACCCTCCTTCTGCCACTTGTACTTTATGGTCCTCTCTGTACAGCACTCAGTTTTCTGTGCTTTGTGAGCTGAAGTGAAGCTCAGTGACAGGGGCCTGGGAGCCATCTCTGAGTGCTGGGTAGAGCCTGGTGTGGTCAGAGACATTGTAGCTATGAGGAACCCCAGTGCAGCTTTGGGCTGGGCAGCAGGCAGCGCAGCAGCCTCTCCCTGCTTCCAGCCCCCCAGCAGCACAGCTGGTGACCTGCCCTTTGCTCTCCTCCTTTTCCAGCTGGAGCCCCCTGAAGTGGACCAAGATTCCCAGTCCCATGCCAGTGTCTCCTGGGTCGTGGACCCCAAACAGGACTCCAAGCGGACCCTCAGCACTAAGTATGAGACCACTATCTTCTAAAGCACCCTGTGCCCACCCTGTCTAACTGTGCCTTTGCCAGCTGATCTCTGCTCTTCTAAGCTCCTTCCTGCTCCGGCTGCTTGCTGGGCCCCGCCTAGGTGCCGCTCAAGGCAGCAGCACACTGGAGACTGTAGGACCTTAACCAGCTTTTGTACCTGAGCACCACTGAGCACTGTGAATCCTCCTGACTCGGGAAGAAGGGTGACAGGGTGACAGGCTGCCAGGCGTGGGGGCGAGGGGGGAGCAGAGGCGTGCAGGCTGGGGCAGTCGGAGATGTGGATGCAGGAAGCCGTCGGCCGTTCCCATATCTGTCCCCTCACTCTGGCACTGTGAATTCCTGGGGCAATGTGACACTCCCCAGGCTTTTTTTTTTTTTTTTTTTTTTTTTTTCCTCTCTCACCTTCTTATCCTTGGACTGATGGGGAGACCTCTTGTCTCTGCGGTGCACACGCTCCCTCCTCCTCCATCCTCTTCCTCCCAACCAAGCCACAGCTGCATACTGTTGCGGTGACCTCACCTCTCCTCCTGCCTGCCGCTGGAATCGACACTAACCACTGTGATGCTGTTTGCAAATAACAACTTCACCAGATCTCGTCACGGGGACCCTTGCCCATAATCTCTCCCCTCAAAGCCTGAAGCAGGAATCCTGCCCCGAGGGGAGTGCTGGTTTGGGCTGGCTGTGATTGTTCCCACTGTGAGCTCCTGCCCCTCTCCGAGGGCAGCTGCACTTTTCAATGCATGCATTTCAGTCCCTCCAGGAGGTTTTTTTCCCCCCTCTTAGTCCTGTTTGTCATCAGCAAACTTCCCACAAGCTGTGGGCCCAGCTCTCACTTGACAGAGTGTGAGAAGGTTAAGCTCTGGGGGAGGCACATGTGAGCCCCGTGCTGGAGAGGGGCTGGGCACTGCGCTGGGAACAGACGGAGCTCCTTCTGCCCAAGGGAGAAGCGAGACTGAAATCGCTCTGCTGCCTGCCCCACAGCTTGTTTGCCATCTCCAAACCAGTGCACAATAAGGGCTACAGGGATCATGAAACATCTGTCACCTTCCATGCAGGAGAGCGAGGGATGGCCCCGCAGTGGGCACCTCCTGCCTCTATGGCTGCTCCTCCTGCACTTGCTTTTCCTCTGGGAAAATCTCCCCATGGCTCTCTGCCTCAGTGGAAGCAGCTTTTAGTTCCAGAATGTGACTGGGAATTGTCTGCAGGAGACCACAGGGCACTTGGCACAGGTTGGAGCATGTACAGGATGCCATGTGGTGCTTCACAGCCCCTGAAAGCCGCAATGTGTCCTTCAGAGAGGACCTGAGCTAACAGCAGCACTGAGAGCACAGTGCCTGGCTGGAAGCATGCAGCTGCCCATGCTGACTGCAGAGGGTCTGAGCTCCCCTGCTTTCATCCTGCTTTCAGCTGGGAGGGGCAGGATCCTCAGCACCTCCTGAAGGGGTTCCCTTCCAGCATGTGCCTTTGTAAGGTGACCATCCAGAGCTTGTTGGCATCACAGACAGCCCTGCCTAATCTGCAGAGCTGCTGCTGCGTGTCCATAACCCTCACAGCTGTGTCCTATCTCTGCGTCATCTTCCCCAGCCCTTGTTTCCCTGTGCCTCAGCATTCATTCATTCCATTCTCTTCCTTTCTGTTTGCCTCTGGGAAGCTGATCTGCAGGCAGCTGGTTCCGACCATGGAGATGTAGTAACGGGGCAGAGACCTAAGAAGCAGAGTCCTGCTGACAGGAAGATCATCTCCACCTGGCACTGGCAGCCACCTTGGAGTGGGTGCATGGCTGCTCAGTGAGGGCTCCCAAAGCAGAGGGGGAAGAGGGATCCCAGCCCCCAGCTGAGACAAGCAGCTGCCTCCATGTCTAGCAGAGGACAGCTGAGCCTTCTGAGTGTGATATCACCTTTGCTACCTGAGACAAACGTCTTTTGACCCATTTCCTTTTTATTTTCACATATGAAATGACACAGAGCAAATCCAGTTCCTGGCTTTAAATGTAGCACTGCAGGTTTGGGGTGAGGAGCATCAATATTGATCCTTATTGACTGAGAATCCATGCAGTCCAGCAAGGAGTGCAGAGAAGGCTTAGCAGTGGGAGTGGTGTGTGCATCTCTAATGGTACTTCAAGTGGCTTCAGTTCTGGGTGAAGAGTAGAGGAGGCCAAATTCTTGGCAATAGCTTCCTGCAGCAGGAGAAGCCTGCAGGGGGGCAGCAGCCTTTGCTCCCAGAGCTGCTCCCGGCTTTCCTTGCAAATGGAAATTACCAAAGGAAGAGTCTGCAAAGTATCCTTCAGCCAGAGTGGCTGTGGCCAAGCATTCCCTGTGGTACAAAGCTTGCTGCCCCTCCAGAGAGCTGCTGCCCTGCAGTTCTTGATGTTTCCATGGCAAGGACACAACTGCTTCCTGTTATGTACTGAGTCGCTTCCCCAGCCCCCTCTGCTCCCAGCTCCTTTTCAAACCCAGTTATGCTCTGCAAGGCTGGGGGCCTTTGGTTTTTAAAGTGTATTCCATTATGACTTAGCACTTTTTGATACTAGCTCATTATTTAATCAGTGCAACAGCTTCAGAAGATGAACAAAAGAGGAGTTAAATGTTGGGCATTATCCTGAAGCACTCCCTAGCTGAGGAGGGAGCCTCTCAACCTGAGCAAGGTCTGAGTCCCTTATCCCCAAAGGTGCTGTGTGCTGCCCCTTCTGTGGAATGACCAGAGCGAGCCACGGGAGGTGTCTGGCTGTGACTCATGTTCTCGCAACACCGTTTCCCTCAAGGGAGAGATGTCAAACTGGTTCTGATTTTAATTCTTCAGATGCAAAAAATCTCAACAGACATTGTGATGGTTGAGGTACTACCATGGTGGGGGCGCCATGGTGGTTCCCTGCTGCTTTACTGTTCTGAAATGCCCCAAGAATTCCTGTTTGACTCCACTTGCTGCTGTATGTCAGGATTTCATGCATGCCTCTCAAGCCAGCAAGGCTGGGAGATGAGTGAAGCAGAATCCCCAGGGCAGGAAGCTGTGCCTGGGGGGCAGTGGAGGTTGCTGCACGCTGATGAATTTGGAAAGCTGACATTCCTTATCCTGCAAATGTTGCAATTCATGCTGGTATAAGTGTAAATATTTGATGTGCTGGTAACAAATCTTGGAGAGATTGCAAATTGAACCTCTGCTTGAGAGGAGGACATCCCTCTCTGGGTGGTGGTTTGGGTTTTTTTTGATGCATGAGCTTTTGAAGATTGGCTTGGGGGTCATGTGGTGATGGAGACTCCAGTCTTCAAAGGACTGGCTTGGTGACCCTGGTGGTCCTTCCCAGTCCTGAGTGTAATCCTATGGTTGTCTTTAGTGACCCAACAGTTCTTTAGCCAGAGCTTTTCACCTCGTACAAAGCGGTTTGGGCAGTGCCTCCCTCTCACTCCATGGTTTTTCTTAAGGTACTTTGTGTGCTGGAGCCTGGCCCTGGGCCCTGCCAGCCACTGGCTCACAGCCACTGTGGGGTGTTGTGGCTCTTTCTCCTGCCTGGGTGCTGTAGCCTCTGAAGGGAAGTGCCCTCAGTGTTTGGTGCTGAACATCACTTTGAGTCAAAGGGCATCTGCTCTGCTGCCCTAGGCCTGACTCCCTTCTTTAGGGACAGGCTCTGCTTTGTGCATGGCCTGAGCCCAGGCTGAGAGCCCAGGACAGGTAACCCAAGATGCAGAGTTTTGTCGTTTTTGTACAGCAGGGGATGATTTTTTTTTTCCCAAATTGAAGCTGCTTTATCCTTTTGTATTTACAAAAAAAAAAAAAAAAAAAAAAACCAAAAAAACAACAAAAAAAACCCACACCAGCTTAGTTAACCAATCTTAGTTCTTCAACTGCCTCTGAACTTGCTTTGGGGTTGTTTTTCTTAGAAGAAGTTCTCTTTTTTTAGAAGAAATTATGCAACTGGTGTGGGGTGCACACCTGTTCCCCTCCCCCAAGACGTGGCAACTACTGGGACCTCTCATGACAAGTTAGGACCTTCAGGAGGCTGCTGAGCCGCAGACCAGATGCCAAATAGTCCCTCCAAACACATTCTGGGTGCAGCTGCAGTGGGGGCAGTCGCTTTAAGGCTCTCTCTGCCTCACCTGAGCAGGTTCCAGTAGCAGAATTCCCTCAGCTTCCCTCTGCAGACCTTCCCTGAAGAGCAAGGTCTTCACTTTGCTCTCGTTTCAGAGGTCCCCTTTTAGCTCTGATTTTGGCATTCCTGGTTGATCTGTTTGTTTCAAGAGGAGGTAGCTGTGCTGCCCTGGCAGAGTTGATGTAGCTCAAACCTTTTCTTACCCCCGGAAGAATCACCGAGATCCCCGCGCAGGGTGGAGAGCAGCCGAGTTCAGTTTGCAACGTGGACACTTTTTGCTAGTTGTGATGTCTGGCAGTGGGACTGATTTGTAATACAAATGTTATTTAATCTGTCTGTATTTTGATACTTGAATTTCCTTTTATTTCCTGTACATACGATTGTTAATCTGTTGAAAACATGTCTGAATCTTAAACATTTGTGGTACCAAACGTGACCGACCTGTGCAAGGCATCAACTGACCTCACGACAACAAGGCGAGACTGTAAATACTCCTGGGCTTCCAGCAGTCGTTTTGTTGTTCTCATGACTGTACAACTTAGAGCAGGCTGAATTAATAAACAGCTTAGACATACCCTGGCCTCGCTGGCACTGTCACCTCCCTGCCTCCCTGCTTCTCTCTTCCTCTGTGTTGCAGCAAGGCTGGGAATGGCCATTAAGCCCTGTTCTCAGGTGCCATGGCCGTGCCTTTCTGGAACACCTCCAGGGATGGGGACTCCACCACTTCCCTGGGCAGACTCTGCCAATCCCTGACCACTCTTGCAGCAAAGACATTTTTCCTCATCTCCAACCTAACCCTCCCCTGGCACAATTTCACTCCTCCTATCGCCTGAGACTTGGGAGAAGAGATCAAAATCCCCACCTGGCTCCAGCCTCCTTTCAGAGAGCTGTAGAGCATAATGAGGTCTCCCTCAGCCTCCTCTTCTCCAGGCTGGACACCCCCAGCTCCCTCAGCTGTTCCTCCCCATCCCTGTTCTCCAGACCCTTCCCCACCTTCATTGCCCTTCTCTGGGCCTTCTCCAGCAACTTGACCTGAGAAGGTAAGAGGAGTAGGGTGAGGGCAGGCAGCTTGGTGATGTTCAGTTAGCTCAGTCTGTACCTGCACTTTGTGCAGCATCTTCATCAATCACCTGCATGAAGGGGCAGAGGGGACCCTCAGCCAGTTTGCTGATGATCCAAAACTGGGAGAAGTGGCTGACGCCCCTCAGGCTGTGTGGTCATCCAGTGAGACCTGGCCAGGCTGCAGAGCCGGGCAGAAGGAAGCTCAGTCAAGGCAAGTGTTAGGGATTTATCTTGCCTGCCACAGCAGCAGGAAGCTATCTCTGAGGAACAACTGCACTTAAAATGAGTACATGGAAAATGCTGGCAGTGGCCAGGAGTGCAGGTGAGACAGGGGTGTGAGCTGTAGACATGGAGGGGGAAGGCTATCTGGTTCTGCAGCTCCAGTGCCACCCCATGGCTGACTCACGGCCATCAGGTACTGTCCAGCCTGCAGTTTGTGGAGGTTTGGTTTGGGCTCTTAACTGAGCCTTCTGTATTGCATCAAAACTGAGCAACCTGCTCTGACATGGAACAAAGAAACCTACATAAACAGTGTGGTGGAGTCCCTGGGGGCTGGGAAGGATCCTCAGCTAGATGCAGCAGTGGGCAGGAAGGGCCTCATCTTGTTTCTATAGCTGATCAAAGCTGGTCCTCCACGTGGAAATCAGCTCCTGGAGCACACAAGGTGCCTGTGGCACCACAGCCTGCTGCGGGGCAGCCTTCAGAGGACCAATGAAAGGTCAAAATAAGCAGCTCTTGCCCAAACCATTTGAATAAATATTTGCTGGAGCAGCATTCTAGGGCCGTTGGTTAGCTGGATACCAGGCAGGGTATTCTCCAGGGATCAGTATCATTTAAAGTCCTTAGCATAGTGCTTCCCCACAGCCAGAGGGTGAAGCTCTCCCTCTGCATCCTAGTCTTGAAACAGTGCCGCTGCCAGGAACCCACCTGGAGCTGCTCAGCTTGCAGGGAGGGTGGGAGGACTGAAGAGATTTGTCAAGGAAATTGCTGCTTGGGAGCGTTTCAGGGTGGAAGAGGAACATCAAGGCAGCTCCTAACCCAGCTCCCCTGAGCTGTGGAGGGGCCAGACTCCCACCCTCAGGCAGCAGCCTTTGGTCGGTGGTGAAAACTGACAGTTCCTCAGGAGAAAGCTCTTAGCTCTGTGCATGTAGAAAGTGAAGCATGTTAAATAACCTCTTCTTCGAGGTACAGCAGTGGAGAGCCTTGAGGAAGGCATCCAGGAGTCCTCCAGCTTTCAGAGGCATTTCTTGCATCTCTTACTGAGCACAAGATTAAAGCATCCACTTGGAATACTCAGGATCCCTGGTAACGTTCGATGGCTCCTGCAGAAGTGCCATTTCTCCTCTCACTTTCTGGGCAGCTTACCCAAGAGTTCCTGGAATTTCTTTCACTCACTCTGGACGATGTGGTCATGCAAATGGCTGTGGAGGCTCTGGATTTTTTCTGTAACGTGACAGAGAGAGACCAAGCCTGGATATCTGTTCATAGTTCTACTTACGTTGTTTATGTTTATAGTATTTATACACACGCACCTGTCTGGGAAGGAGCTGCCCCAGTTTGGAGGCACTGCTGGGTACCGTTCCATGCTCAGCGGGCAGTTTGGGTGCCCTCAGTTCTTTCCTGTTGCCAGTTCATGTAGGGAACTCGGGCAGAGCTGGCTGCAGAAAACCAGAATAAAAGTAAGCAAAGGGATGATGACCGCAGCCTGAGAGGAGAGGGCTTAGGAAAACACGAGGGATTAAGTGACAAAGTAGCTGTTCCTGCACCTCGCCGCCTGTCCCCGCACACGGACCCGCTCAGCCGCCTCCTGCTCTCCCCGCGGCTGGTCCCGCGGGGCGCTGCTGCCCTCTAGTGGCAGCCGGGCCCGCGCGGGGATAGGACCCCAGCGCGCAGCCGTTAACGGTGAACCGGGCGGGTGCGGTGCTGAGGGACGCGGCTCGGTGCGGACCTGGCCGTGCTGGGTTAATAGTTGGACTCGACGATCTTAAAGGTCTCTTCCAGCTGAAATGGTTCGACGGTGCCGTACGAAACACTGCGAAAGTGCCTTTCCAATGTGTGATGCCTCAGAGGCACAATGAAAGCTGCTTCTGCTGGCTCCTGAGTGGAAAACACCACCAGGACAAGGCATGGGAAGCGAAGGCAATGAGGCCCTGTGCCTGTGGTGTGCAGGTCGTGTTTGCATGTGAGGAGCATCCATGCAGAGGGATCATTCACCCAAACCTTGCACACCCACACACCAGGGCATAAAGGGGCTTTGAGGGATAGCTGCCCTGCTCAGAGCCAGAGGAAGGAGCTGGCAACAGCTTGTGTGCAGAAAGCAGCTCATGAGAAATAAAGATCATGAGAAATAAAACCACTAAAACTCATCATGAGGCAAATCTGGTCCAAATTCTGTCCAGGAATGCCCCTGGTGCTCCCTGTTTGGCTTTGTGCAATACCAGACTTGGCTTCTGATCTTCAGCGTTGTGTGAGGAATCTGAGGATGAGGGAACAGTATTTACAGAGAACAAAGCAGCAGTGCCCCGGAGGTGACTGCAGTTTGGTGCTGTCCCATGTCAGAGCAGGTCTGGCTACTCCCAGCCTCCAGCTCTTGACCCCAGAGGAGGCAGCTCTCTGTGTTTACATCCATACCCGTTTGCTCTGCATTAGTTTCCTTTCCCAAGGGACTGGTGTCATGAAGGACTGTAGCAGCAGAATGGAATTTTAACGCATTTCTTGCAGATTTCTGTGAGGGAATCCAATTCCTGTGTGGCTTTAACTTGCCACAAATGCAGATGACCCCAGGAGCAGGGGTAATAGGCAGGGTGGGTTTTTTTTAATCTACTGTTTTAATGAGCTTCAACCATCTCTGATTAGATTAATCTCATTTATTTTAGCCAAGCTGAAATCCCCACAGAGGAAATTGGGATTTTGAGTCTTTCAGGGTGAGTACTTGAGTCAGGCAGCCAACTCCACAGGGGCATTTCCAGTTTGCCCTTTTATCACCTTGGAAATTTCTAACCCTTATGATCACATTGGGAGGGGACCAGAGGAGCTGTCGCCTGTGAACCTGTCTGCTACCCCAGTGTCCCATGGAGAGAGCCATAGAATGGTTTTGGTTGGAAAAGACTTCTAAGATCCTCCAATCCAACCCTTTTCTAACTCTGACGAGTCTGGTGCTAAACCATGGCACTCAGCACCACAGCTCTGTGGCTTTGAAGCCCCTCCAGGGATGGTGACTCCACCACTGCCCTGGGCAGCCTGGGTCAATGCCTGACTGCTCTTTCCATAAAGAAATTGTTTCTCATGTCCAACCTAAACCTCCCTCGGTGCAGCTTGAGGCCATTTCCTCTCATCCTATCACCTGTTCCTTGGGAGAAGAGCCCAACTCCCACCTCACTCCAGCCTTTCAGGGAGCTGTAGAGAGCCAGAAGGCCTCCCCTCAGCCTCCTGTTCTCCAGACTGAGCAGCCCTCAGCTGCCCCTCTAGACCTTCAGGCTTCATTGCCCTCTCTGGACCTGCTCCAGCACCTCAATGTCCTTCTGGAGCAAGGGCCCCAAAACTGAACCTGGTGCTCAAGGTGCTGATCCAGGCCAGGGTGCTGGTGGCCTTCTTGCCCACCAGGGGCACACACTTGGCTCATCTTCAGCCAGCTGTTGACCAACACCCCCAGGGCTGGGGTGGAGAGCCCCTGTGTCCCTGCTGTGTCTCAAGCAGCTCCCCTAGGTAACCAGAGCAGCTTGATGGGGAGGGCTCAGCTTTCCGGAAAGGCTCCAAGGCTCCCATTGTGCCAGCAGGAGCAGGGCTGCTCCATGGCTGCAGTATCCTCACCGGTAGGACGGATGAGCTCCTGCAGCCCCACTGGCAGTGGGTGGGAAGTGCCTGCTGGTTCCAACAGAAACAGCTGGAGGGAGGATGGAGGCTTTGTGTGGGAGCTGAGATGTTTGTCCAAGCCTCCTGAACCTGAAAGTCCTCATTGAGCAGAGCTGCCCCGGCCATGGAGCCGGGTGGTGTTTGCACAGCCCTGTGCCAGCGCAGGCAGCTGAGAGCAAACTTCCCACTGTGCCCTGCTCCAAATCTCCTGGGAGTGAAGCTTGGTGAGCACAGAGTATCCGGATGGGAGATGAGCTGGGACAAGCCACCAAGGGTTCTCTGTGCCCAAAACCAAACTCTATCCCAGCTGGTGTCACAGCTCCCTGCTTCCAACACGGAGGGAATTTGGAGCTTACAAGCTACAGCTTTGGCTCTGTTAGAAAGTCTCCTCCTCAGAGGAAGAAAATCAGGGCAAAAAGTGTTAGCAGGTGTTGCAGGAGGGTCTGGAGGGGAAGGCAGTTTTCCTCTGCCCCGTCAGCCAACAAAGCTGTTTCTGCAGGAGCTCCTGGCCAGCAGACAGAGTTGGAATTGTTCCTGTGCTGGATGCTGTGAGAATGTGCTGGGCAGGCAGCTGGATCCTGAGGAGCTCTCAGCTTCCCTGCAGGGCAATGAAGTGATGTTGTTCACCCTGTCCAAATGAGAGGAAGCCTTGGGGTTGGGTCTGTTGGGATTTTTGACTATTTCAGAGAAGAAAGTGCCTGCTGTGGTGATGGCTCTGGCGTGGGGGCACAAGGTGTCTGTGGCACATAGCACTCTCCACCAGCAGCTGCAGCAGCTGTGAGTTTCCTCTCCTGAGGTGGTGCCTGACCTTTCCACGAGGCATCCCACATGCATGAGTTGGCTCCTGCCACCTTGGGCACAGTGCACGTGTCTGAGCTGTGAGGACCATCCCCTGTCGTGCCCAGCCTCCTGTGTCCAGTGCCTGCTCTTGGGGCATTTCAGACTCAGGGGATGGGTTGGTGCTGGGTAAACTGAGGCTTGGAGAGGTTTGGCTCATGGTCATGTAGGCAACCTGGCTGGAGCCCAGACAGGGCTGAAAGAGATACACAGAGCTGAGGAAACGATCCTTGCCCCAT
Organism: Indicator indicator; assembly: GCF_027791375.1. Classification (NCBI taxonomy): domain Eukaryota; kingdom Metazoa; phylum Chordata; class Aves; order Piciformes; family Indicatoridae; genus Indicator; species Indicator indicator. Next base: position 6,145,373 of record NC_072044.1, on the reverse strand, counting down.
CAGACATCCCCAGGCCCAGAGCTGGTTTTGGGTTCCATGTGCAAAGCGCTGGTTCCCTGCTGGTACCTTGGCTCTGGAGAATCTTCACACTTGCTGCCTTGACCTAATTCTGACTTGGTGGAGAGCTTGGCTCTGGTGAGGCTGCAGTACAGGGAGGCCCAAACCACACACAGGGCTCGGGGAGGGATCCTGATCCAAAGCAAAAAGAAGTTCAAAGGTGTTTTTGGCTTAATGTGGTTTATCTAAATTGCTTTCTTTCATTAATCTGGATTAACACAAATGCTCTTAGAAATACTGACTGTGGAAGGGTTTGCTCTGCTGCTATGACCAGGACAGGCTTTTCCAAAAGGAAAAAGCTTGAGCTGGGAAAACAAAACACATCAGGTCCTGCCCCAGGTGAGCAAATTATTCCTGCTGCCCAGGTCCAAGGAATCGTTTTGAGGGTTGTGCTTGGCACATAATGACCCTTATGAGGAGCAGCTGAGGGACCTGGGGGTGTTCAGCCTGGAGAAGAGAAGGCTGAGGGGAGACCTCATTGGTCTCTACAGCCTCTCTGAAAGGAGGTTGGAGCCAGGTGGAGGTTGGGCTCTTCTCCCAAGTGATAGGACAAGAGGAAATGGCTTCAAGTTGCACCAGGGCAGGTTTAGGTTGGACATTAGAAGAAACTTATCCACTGAAAGGGTTCTCAAACCCTGGCACAGGCTGCCCATGGAGGTGGTTGAATCCCCATCCCTGGAGGGGTTTCAAAGCCACAGAGATGTGGTGCTGAGGGCCATGGGTTAGCCCCAGCCTTGCTAGAGTTAGAGAATGATTGGACTGAAGGATCTTAAAGGGCTTTTCCACCAAAAACAAGTCCATTCCTGACTGACTTTTCCCTGCTGCCAGCAGAGGATTAATCCTCCTGTTCTCTCTGGGGTGCTGTGAACCCCTTTTTTGGCTGGTGTGCCAAAGCAGTTGGCACCATTAGTTAGTGAACTTCAAGGTAAATTGGAGGTCAAGCCCAGATTTGAAGGTGGTGGTGGGCACGAGCGTGACCCAAGGAGCCATGTGATGTGGGCCACGTCCTGGAGAGGCAGGTGACCTCCTCTCATCTCCCCAGGGCTGGGATTAGGAGAGATTTTACAGTTGAGTGGCCAGTCTCATGTTAAGATTTGGTTTGCAGTGGCTCAGCCCCTCTGGCTCCTTGACAGGAAGGACTTGTCAGGTTTTTCATAGCCATGTTGCACATCAGCAGGGCGGTTCATGCCTGCTGGGTCCCTGGGAGAGATCACCCTTTGCATCTTCAGGGAATTCCCACCTTGAGAATAGGCAGGGAAACACCCAGACTGGAAACTGGAACCTGGGAGGGTTTGGAGAGGAATGTCTTATGTTTGTGCATTCACCTGGGTCCTGGGTGTGCCTTCTTGCCCTGCAAAAACCTTCTTGTGCAGCCTCAGTGGAGCTCAGTTCCCCCTGTGCAGTGGGAAGGGGAACACTTTCCACCCTTTCATGGATTCACAGAATGGTTTAGCTTGGAAGGGACACTAAGGATCATCCAGGTCCCTGCTGTGGGCAGGGACACCTCCAACCAGCCCATATTGCTCAAGGCCTTGAACACCTCCAGGGAGGAGGCACCACAACCTCCTTGGGCAACCTGTTCCAGTGTCTCCCCACCCTCACTCTAAAGAATTGCTTTTGCATTCTTAGAGGCCTTTTCCTGCCTAAACAATTCTATGATTCTGTGGCCCAGGATGCTCAGGTGCCATGGGGAGGGGGTTGGAGACTCATCAGGCAGTGGCAGAGCAGCTCCAGGAAGGCTCCAGCTCTCAGCAGCCACAAGCAGGAATGCTGAGCTGCAGTGGAAGTTGTAAGCAGGACCTGGGCACTGCCCAAAGAAAACCAGGGGACTCCCTTCTGCCCTGGCCCCAGCCAAACAGCAGAGTAGCAATTTCTGTGACGTGCTGTGGCTGGGTAGTTCCTTTGCCTGCCCCCTGATCAGAGGGAATAAATGTGGCAGTGTGCAATAATGTTCATTTCAGGGGAAGGTAAATATAGAAAGGAAAACCTGCTGAGAGCAAGCCATTTATTTCTGCCTCTGGAAGCCTCTGCCCATAAACAGTCAGTCCTACCCAGCTGGAAAATCCCAGCGTGGTTTCCTTGGCCTTCCCAGAAGAAGGTTTGCTTTCCTCTAGGTGAAGAAGTTCATTTTAAATTAAAAAACGTAATAATGGCATCTTACTTCCAGCTGCTCTTGGGTGGTTAGGGGCTTGTTGGCACACTAAGGCTGCTCTGTTCTCCTGCTAAACTGCTCTGGTGCAGGATCGTGGAGGAGATCCTGCGGGTCTTTCTCAGCTGGTGGTGCTGAGAGACCCTCATTCTTTGGGGTCTCCTTGTTCTGCTGGTGATGGGCTTGGGGTTTTATCAGAGCTTTTAGCTATGTGTGGGGTTAAATCACCCAGCCTTTGGGGGTGCCGGTGGGGGAGGATGCTGGGATGTGCTTGGGGGAAATTGGGAGCCATGCTCAGGGGACTGCTGAGGGGGGATGAGCTGTGCTGAGATCACACTGGACCAGGAACCCTCTGAGGATTTTCTGGAGAGCGTGCCAAGGACAACAGAATAGTGAGGACTGGCGGACCGTCATGCCAACAGCTGGGGTGAGCCTGTGGCCTGCTGCTGCAGTACAGGAGAGACCCCAAACCAGCATGTGAGCAGAAAGCTGAGGGAGGTGGGAGCCCCTTGTCTCACTCAGGCTCTGCTGTCTCTCCTCTGTCCCAAAAGCAGCACCAAGGAACCGTGCAGGGGACAGCAAAGCACGCAGCTGGCACTGGCCGGCTGCCTTGTGCTGGCTCTTGGCAGCTGGCAACGGCCAGACAGGAGCCCGCTCCCAGCTCTGCAGCTTCCTGCACTCGGTCAGGGTCTCTCCATATTTTCCAGCAGGCTTTGGATTTGGCTCGGGCTCGCCTTGGTTTCTGAAGGCAAGAGGCAGTTAAGTCTCTTGAAAGAATGAATTAATTAGTGAATGCCTTTGGTCAGGTCAGTGCCCTGGAGCAGGGCTTCGTGCTTTAAAGCGGCTCCTGTGTGCCTGGCTGCACGCTGCGGAAGGCTCCTGCTACCCCAAGAGTTTTGAGAGCTGTGCCTCCAGCATCCTGGAGGAGCCCTTTGGAAAACAAAAGGGCGGGGTGGAAAAGCCTCTCCCCCCTTTCTCCCCTTCTGCCCCCCAAAAAATATGTGGTGTTGGCTCCATCAGTGGCATTTGTGTAAGCAACAAAATATTGCCACAGTTGGCCAGGGCCTGGCTGCGCTTCTGGAAACAAACTGCAGCCTTGTTAAGCTGTCAATGGAAATGCAAGGGGCAAAGGGGCTGACATCTTACATAGGCAGGCAAATAACCCCTGCCTCACTGCAGCATGGAAACACCCAGAGGTTAATGGGGCTCCTTCTGCCTGGGAGGACTGGGTTTGTCCCCAGCAAGATTCCTAAACTATTTTAAGGAGAGAACTGCCACCTCTGAACACGAGGCTGGTGTCACAAGTGCTGAGTTAACCCTTGCTATGAGTGCTGGCCCCAGGATCTCCAGGGGGTGCAGCACGCAGCTGTTTCCACCCAGTACAGCCCAACACAATGCCAGTGGCAGCCCTGGCAGAGGCCGTGGGTTTGCTTTGTGTGGGCAGTGGGTGCGATGTGACCCAGCAGCTTGTGCTGGTAACATGCTGCAGGCCTCAGCTCTGAGCTTCCTTTCACCTGTGTGGGACATAAAATGCATTCATGGGTTCACAGAAGCCTTTAGGCTGGAAAAGACCCCTGAAAGTCGAACCATAAACCCAGCACTGACAGCTCACCACCAAACCATGGCCCTCACATCTCCACAGCTCTGAAACACCTCCAGGGATGATGGTTTCACCACCTTCCTGGGCAGCCTGGGCCAGGGCTTGACAATAAACCTGTCCTGGTGAAATTCTACCCAAAACCCCTTCCTTCTCCACCCATATGCTGACGAGGACCTGCCAGTTGAGGCACCCATGCTGGTGGCAGAGCAGGAGGAGGTAAAAGCTCCAGGGAGCATGCAGCGAGTCTGCCACAGCAGCCACCCTGGAGTGGCTGTACCCACTCCAGCTGAGTACCCAGGAACACTTCTGGAATAAGAGCCTGCCTATTTCTGTAAGAGCTGATGTCGCCTGGAAAGCTCTTATAAATCCAGCTGGAAAAAGGGACCCTTATTCTGGGATCAGTGTGGTTAGTGGTTAGCTGCCAGCAGAGCTATTCCTGGCGCTGCCATTGACCTTCCCGGTGACGCTGGGCCAGTCACCTCAGCCTGTGTCACCTCCTGCTGCAGCCTGGGCACTACAAACAAGAGCTTTCTCCTCAGGCAGCTGTTTGGGAAGCTCTGTGACACTGGAAAAAAGGTGTCACAAGGTGACAGGCAGTCATTTAGTGGGAGCTGGTGCATTTTTACCCACCTTGGAGGCATCCTGATAAAATTGTAGGGTGGGGAAATGAGAGATGCAGCCAGGAGCTGGTGATGGGGACTGGCTGAGGTGCTCAAGCCTGGGCCATTGGTGTGGGACTGGGGCTGGAGTGTTCTCCTGTCTTGGGAATACAAAGTTTTCCTCTCTGCTTTTAAAAATAGTCTATTCTCTTCTGAGCTGGAGGCCACCCGTCATAAAAGTGGTGGAAGCCATAGGAACATCATGGCTGGACTGCAGAAGATGCCAGCCTGCCTCCATGTTCTTTCCCAGTGTTTCCTCCAGAGCCACTGACCCTTCTGGCAGCCCCAGCTGCTGGAATTCCCTCTGGGAATGCAATAACAAGCTGGCAAGGGCTGGTGTCCACCACCCCCCTACCCCCCTCACCCCCCCACCCCATCTTTCCCAAAGTCCCCTGGCAAACTGTAGATGGGAGAGTTCCAAGTGCAAATGTGTGTGTGTGCTAATGGGAAATGAATTGCCTCTTGCCCCGGTGCCTCTGCAGCTTGAGGAAAACAAGGCAGGGGCTAGGAATGACCTCACATCGCCTCCCAGGGAATGTTTTGCCAGATGAAGGGAGGGAGAGGCAGCATCAAGACAGCACAATGTATGGATCTCCCTCCCTGTGTAAACATCCCTGTAGCTGCAGAAGCCTCTTAAAGCCCCGGCCGAGAGGAGGCAGCGGCTTTGATCTGGAGCTGTGGTTGCTGTTTGCCAGTGCAGATCCCTTCTTCTTTTAATTTTGCTGCAAATTAAAAAAATGCCTGTTGTGATCTTTTTGCCTTTATTCCTTGGCTAGGGAGCAGGGCAGGGTGCAGTAAATTTTCATTGCTCCCCATGTAACCGTTTCAGCATGGTTGACAATTCCTCGCCAGCTCTTCAGTGCCACAGCACAATGGACCAAACCTCCTGGCCCTCCATGGAGCCAACAGCAAATGGATTGTGCCCAGAGGTGCACAATGGGGAGTGGAGGCAGCAGGGAGGAGAGTCCTGCCACCTCCTGCCCTGCCCGAGGCACACATGCACACACGTGTGCACACACGCACTTTTGCACACCTGGCAAGGGCTGGCAGTGTTGTCCTGATGCCTTTGATAGCTCCAGAGAGGGCTCCCAGGGCCGCAGAAGCAGGAGCTGGTACGGAGCCACTGGGGCCGAAGCACCAGGCTGTCCTGCCGGCGATTTCAGTGTGATTTGTGGCCCTTGCTCCAGACTCCCTCTAAGATCTCGTGAATCTCCAGCTGCCTGACTTTCCCCATCTGCGTGCTGGGCAGGGGGATGACCCTGTGCTCGGAGGGGCACCATGGTGTGTGTTTCCCCAGGACCTCCCTCAGCCCCCCTTCTGCTCAATGAGGCACAGCAAACGCGACTATATTTAATTCTTTAAAGCCTTTCTGAACATCAGCAGCTCACCCCAGCCCTGCTGCTTTGCTGTGGTGCTTTGCAACCCTGCTGGAGGAGCAATGGCTGAAGTGGTTTAATCTCCATCCCTGGATGTATTTAAAAGCTATCTGGATATGGTGCTCAGGGATATGGTGTAGATAATGGCAGATAATGGTTGGTCTTGAGAACAAGGCTCACAAGAAGGAGCTGGGGTTGTTTAGTCTGGAGAAGAGGAGGCTGAGGGGAAACCTGGTTGCTCTCTACAACTCCCTTGAAAGGAGCCTGGCTGGAGCCAGGTGGGGGTTGGTCTCTATGTCCTAGTCTCAGGTGTTAGAAAGAGAGAAAATGGCCTGAAATTGTGCCAGAGGAGGTTCAGGTTTGAGATTACAAAAAATGTCTTTGCTGCAAGAGTGGTCAGGGATTGGAACAGGCTGCTCAGGGAGATGGTGGAGTCCTCATCCCTGGGAGGTGTTCAAGAACGTGGACATGGCATTCTGGGACAGGGTTTAGTGGCCATGGTGGTATTGGGTTGATGGTTGGACTGGATGGTCTTGGAGGCCTTTTCCAACTCAAACAATTCCATGATTCTATGATCCTGAAGATCTTTTTCAGCCACAGTGTTTCTGTGTCATGGGGGTCAACCCCTTCACTCTCCAATGCTGCCATCAACCTGCCTTCAAAAGCAAGGCACAGGTTTAATGGGGAGCACTTGGCCAGAGCCCCAGTCCAGCAGTCTGGGCCGAAGCGAGGCTTTGCCAAGGCCCTGCTGAGTCCCTGCCAAGACCCTGCTGGGTCCCTGCCAGGTCCCTGCCGGGTCTCTGCCAATTCCCTGCCAGGTCTCTGACGGGTCTCTCCCTGCCGCCATGCGGCTGCTGGTGCTCAGTGCTGTGACTACACATGGGGCTGTGTATTCAGGGCTGGTTTATGGATGCTTATACTGATGTGTAAACCTGTAATTTAGCAGCTCAGTTATAAACCAACACTGCTGAAGGTCCTGTCCCTCGTGCCTTGAGATCAGCCTCCAGATTTAGAAGACAGGTTAGAGAAGTGAACAAAAAAAAGGAGGCCTGTGGAGTTCTGCCTCTGGTTATGATAATAAAGGACCATAGGATGGAATGTGAACATGTCCTGCTCCAAGGTGTGGTGGTGACGCACAGATATCCACCAGAGCAGGTGAGCAGAGCCTCTGCATTTTGAGACTCTAAGTGCATTTTGAGACTCTAAGTGCATTTTGAGGGCATTTTGACTCTGCTCTTACAACAGCCCTAAGAGAGCTTTGTGTTTGCACAGCAAATCCCAGCCTGAAAGAAAAGTGCTGCCATGGGTGCTCAGCTGATGCTCGCAGGAGGGTGCTGGACATCACACTAGCAATGTTCTTGGACACAGGCAGCAAGGTTCAGAGCCCCTTCCTGTTTGGCACGGCATGCAAAGAGGAGCAGCCTTCATCCCCAAGAGCTCTTGGTGCAGGAGCAGGTAAGATAAGGGCCACTTAGACTCCCCTGGCTCTGGATTCACCATGCAAATGTGGATTTGAACCCTGGAGATCTGCACTGGGTATAAGGGGCCTGTCTGTGGATCTGCCCTCCAGCTGATGCTGGTCTCCTGCTGCCCTGGATTTGGTTCCCACATGGGTTTTTGACCTCAGTGCTTTGACTGGGGGACTCACTGGCAGCAGGCAGAGCTCCATGGGTGTAGGATGGCTCCACAGATACAGGAGGGAGTCTTGCCCTTGGCCTCTGTCTTTGGGAAGATCCAGCGTGCAGATGAGCTCCTGGTTTTCACAGGTGCTGCTCTCCCAGTCCAGTTGTCCAGCATCTTCCTGTCTAAAGCAGATCTACTCTTTCAGGTCCCCTGCTCAGGGAAGGTCCCTGTCTCATGAGGGCAGCCCAAGGGTTGTGTTTTTGTAGGGAAAGCATCACTGGACTCAGGGACTCTTCAGCATCCTCCCAGCTGCAGTCCCTCCCCTCGTCTCCATGTGGGTGCCTTGGCTTAGCTGGATGTTTTCCATTGCCTCCAGCCTCCTTCATTGTATCCTCAGGGGTTATTAGGACAAAAGGGGATAGGAGAGGATGGAGAAGCAGCGTGGTGGGCTGAAGGACCATGGGGAACGTCATAGGCAGGATGACTGCTGGGGCCATGGCACCCCACACCCCTGGACAGGTGAGATTACCACAGACCTTCCCCCCAGCCACATTCCCAGCTCCCAGACTTATCTCCTGCTGCATTTTTCTGGCTGGTGATGCCTCACATGACTCAGGGAGCAGCAACACCCCAGGAAAGAGATGGTGGCAGCAAGCTCAGTGCATGGACAGCCACAGGTTGTGGCAGAGGGTCTCCCTGTGCTCTAGGATGCTGGCTGCAGGGGGCCAGGCTGCGACAGGCTCCTGCAAAGAAACAAAACCTGCCTTGAATGGTTCAGAAAGGTCTTTTTCTTGTCCCTTCCACCCTTATTTCCCACTCCCCCTCCCCACTCCTGCCTTGCAAACAGCAGAGCTGTTCTCCAGTCCCACTTTCTGCCAACCCAACACCCCAAGACACTCCGACAGCCGCCGAGCCCAGCCAGGTGGTGCCATCTGCAAACTCTTTTTGTTTCTTCCTTATGGATACATTTTTCCTTCCCCTTTTCTTTCCCACCCATTGCCTTCCCCTGCCCACCCCCCTTGCTCCCCCCACCCCCCCTCACCACCACCCCAAGCCCTTGGCTGGCCAAGGGGCTGCGAGGTGCGGGCTGGGTCTGGGGGTTGCGGGGGGCTTTGCATTGATGCATTGATCGCCCATGGTCTCCGCCTGACCTCCCTGCTCCCAGGGAAGCAGTCTCCATGGCTACTGGCCCTTCTCCTCCAGCGCAGACTGTAAATTCCTGCAGGCAAAGCCCAGCCTTGGGGGTGCGAGGGGGGGAGCCGGGAAGGAGTAACCAAAGCCAAATAGAAAGAAAGAAAGGGCTGGGAGAAAAAGGGCGTTGCTTGGATGGGGATCTCCTTTCCACTCCCCTTTCTCAGGTCCCCAGCACCAGGGCAAGGCGCCTGCTTCCCCCCTCCAGCGCTTGCTGCTCCTGCTGCTGCTCTCTTGCAAAACTGGAATTGGCTGGGATTATTTAAGGGGGAAAAAAAAAAGAGAAGGGATCAGAGCAGACGCCAGAGAGAGGGCGATAGAGTCCACTTTCCTCCAACTGCCCTGGGTCTCCTTCCCTCTCTCTTCTTTAGCAACACCAAGAACCCCAAACTGAACCCTGAGCAGCTTTTCCCATCAGTTCAGTTCCCTTCCCTCCCTCTGTCTCACACACGGCAAGGAGTGAGCCCCTTCCTCCTCTTGATTTCCCTTCGCATGCTCAGCCCCTCGTTTCCTTTAAAGCACTAGAAATCCACCCCCCACCCCCCACCCCCGTCTTGCCCCCACTCCTCCATGCAGGCTGGGATTGCCATGGGAGCTTTGCAGATTGCTGGATTTTCCATCCTTCTCTTTCTCCACCACTCTGGAAACACGCTGGCAAATAAAGCCAGTCAAGGTAAGAGAAAATTCTTCCCAGCTCAAAGGTTTGCTGTTTGATGTTGTGTTGGGCAGCCGGACCTCCCTCTTTAACGATGGGGCTTTCTGTGCAGCAGGCTGCAGAAATTAGCAGCAATAACAACAAACAGTGAAGGGGATTTTAAACCTGGCTCACAGAGATTCCTGCCTCTGCCTTTCTGCCTCTGCCTCTGCCTCTGCCTCTGCCTCTGCTTCTGCCTCTGCCTCTGCCTGGGGCTGGGTTTTGTAAACTCCTGCTGAAACTGCATTTCTCACACTGTGTTTGTTTGGTTCGGACTCTTTATCTTGAGGCAAAGGGTGTAGAAAATGAGGGTAGGCAAAGCCTGCACCCATCACAGGGCTTGTGAAGGCTCTGGGGGGCTTTTCTGGTTTTCAGCTGTCAGTAGGATGGGGATAACACCCAGAGCAGTGTGGGCTAGGAGGGCTGCTTTCAGTCTGGCTGAGAGTGAAGGGACAGCAGAGCGGGTGTCTGGTGCTGGGAGGCTGCATCTGCGCTTGTGTGGGTTACACAGATGGGGGGGTGAACCTCCAGTGCTGGGCAGGAAGGGTTTGGGCTGCAGAAAACTTCAGGGAGCTGAGCACAGAAAACCTGAATAAATAGGGAAGATTTTCCCCTATCTCTAGAAAAAAAAAAGAGCAATGTCCCATCACTATCAGCTCCAGGCTTTGCTGGTTCACCGCTTCCAGTATCAAGCCTGGAATTCTCCTCCACAAAGGTCCACGGGGAGCTTTCTATATCGTCCCATCCATCCCTACAGGTATTCTGTAGCACCTCTATATTTAGCTCGGGTCTCTCTCCACACACATGCAGCCCTGTGTGCATGGTCCTGCTGCCTGTTTCCGAGGGGGGTTTTATCCTTCGTTCACCACTTACTGTACAACCTCTTGGTTTTTCTTCTGCTCCTCTTTTCTCCATGGCACTTAGCAGTGTGTAAGGCTTCTCCCAGCCCAGCCTCGGCTCTTGCCGTTGTAGGAGCTGCCTGTTTCTGCAGAGGGTGAGATGAAATAAGGTGTGAAGGAACATCGGAGCACAGGGCAGCCCCGAGGCTCTTCCTGGAGGCACATTTCAGACCCGCACATGGGCGCCCCGAGCCCTTGTCACCGACCAAGTCAGAAGGAATTTCAAGGCTATTGTCTCATCTGCTTCAAGTGTTTTTAAAACAATAGGAGACTTTTCAGGAGGGCAGCCTGGGCAAGCACAAGGGAGATTTTCCAGGGCAAAGGTTTGGTAAGGAAGCGTCCAGCTTCTTGCAAAGCTTTATGATGTAGGCTCAGAAAGGAATGCTTAGGTTTTTACCACACCCCACCCCCCCCCCCTCCCCCAAATTATCTCGAGTGTATGCATTGCTTTCATTTCTTATCATAATATTTATTTATTAAGGCCTTTTGGTTTCCAGTTCCATTTAAGCCTGAGCCAGAATTGCATTAAAATAGCAAAGTAAAATTCCATCGTGCAGAGACTTGACAGATCCCTTCAGGGAAAGAGAGAGGGGTGGAGTGGGGGGTGGAGAGAGGTGCTCAATCCTGCACCGGGTAATCGCCGTACGCCTGGGACAGGGCTGGCTCCTCCTGGTGAAGGCACCGAGTAGACCCTAGGGGGGGGTTCTGCACGCTCTGCACCTGGGGGCTTTGTGGAGGAGAGTTAACCCAGATGCTGCTGGTGGGGGGACTCTGTGGGCTGCTGAGAGAGAGGCAGCTATGGAGAGGTGAAGGTTGGTGTCTGTGGAGACGCGAGGGCTCTGGGCAGGACTGGACCCGGTTGGTTTTGAAACTGCAAGGGAGATGAGCCAAGAGTGGGCTACACATCACCTCTCTGCCCTCACCAAAGCCTTGGCCCTTCCAGGGGCCAGCCATTCTCACCAAGTGGCTGTCATGGCTGGGGACTGCTCCTATCTGCTTGGGGCGGGCTGCTTTTGCTGTGATAACATCACGCCGTGGTAGGACTCGCTGGCTCATTTCTCATACTGAATTACCCCAGAAAGTTTAGTCTGTAGGGAAGGAAGGATTTAGCAGAGCTGTCCACCAGACCTGCAGGGTGTCTGCCAGAGGACCCTGCCGGGTTTATTGGGTCACTTTAGTGCTAGGAAAGCTTTCAAGAGGAGAACTGACTATACAAATCCAAATAACCCTAAGGAGGCTCCTGACACACTCAGCTGGGATGAAGTCTCCCTGTGGTCCCCATGCTTAGCTGCCTGAAGAGCCCCAAGAAGCTGCTGTGCCCACAGCTCTCCTGGTTTTGGACAGATAATGCCACCCCCAGTCCTATCCTCTCACCCATCAGTCCATCTCACAGCTTGCCAGGCAGAAGAGCCTGTCCTGAGCTCCTACTCTCAGTGGAGCAGAGCCTTTGCCCATTATCTGTTGGCATCAGTGCCTTGGAGAGGATGGAGCCACAGGACTGGCAGATTTGCACCACGTTTTGTACCAGGGAGTGCCTGAATCTGTCCTTGCCACACTCCTCTGGCAGCACCCCCATAAGTGGAGCCATATCACAGGATTCAGCACCTTTTCCTGCAGCTGGGCTGAACGTCCCCTTGGATGGGACCAGGGAAATGGGACTGGGAGGGAGATGCAGCAGCAAACTGGGGGACCCTGGTGCTCCAGTTGGCAACCCCTGGCACTGCCACAGCCCCATCCACCTACCCAGTGAGGGGTCCTGAGTGGACCACAGCCCCAGCCCAGCTCAATAGTCACCCATGAGTAAAAGCAGGCCTTTTGGCCAGTGCCAGCCAGGGAGGGAGCCTCCATCCCATGGGACAGGGATTGGTGGGGATGCACCTGCACAGCCTACGCTGCCAGCTATCAGGGGGTTTATGAAAATATATTTAATTTTTTTTAGGAGTCTAAAATTTTCCAATTGCAGCCCGGAGATGCTGTTGGATTTCCCTCATCTCTCCACCAAACCTCCTCCCCCTTGGCCTCCACTTTCCTCCCCTCTCGTGCACTCACAGTGTGTGACTGTTGTGCCTGTCCCCTCCACCCCTCTGAAATATGAAATGTAAAACTGTAAACACTGCAGCATGCAGCAGTTCAAAGGAGAGCTTTGACTGAGGGCTCCAACATGCCTGTGCTGAGATTAAAAAGGGGAGCTGGGGGGAGGTAGGAAGGAGGCAAGAAGAGGATTTTTTATAACTGCCAACAGGAGGATAAATATTCAGACACCTCGAGTCTTCCAGCGCTGAGGGGTGCTGCTGTCTCCAAACTGCCCAGGTTTTATTTCCAGTGCTCTCAGCTTTACAGGGATTTTTGCCTTCGCAGAGGGTCACACCAGAGCAATCCATTTAGGAAAAAAAATCTGCATGAATAACCTTAACCTTCACTTACAAATTTATAAGTCTCCTGGGAGGCTTTAGGAGAAGCCTGGGATGGCAAATAAAGTTTGCTCTGTCTCGCGGCACTGAGAGACACCCAGCCGGCCGTGCTTCAGCCTTGCTCAATGAGATCTTGTGATTGTTGCTCCCCCAGCTGAAAACAAACACAGCCTGGGTTTGGGTTTTTGTGAGGCAAAGCTGGGTCAGGCCAATAAGCCAAAGGAGCAACAACAATGCCCCTGGGAGATGACCACGCTGCTGGTGTGGGGCATCAGACCTTCCTTGGGGAAACCATGGCTGAGCTGCATGACCTAAAGGTGCTTGAAAGGACCCTTCCAACCCAAACCATTCCATGATGCTGAGTATTGGTCTCTTCTCCCTAGTAACAAGTGATAGAATAAGAGGAAATGTTCTCAAGTTGCACCAGGGCAGGTTTAGGTTGCACATTAGAAGTAAGTTCTTCACTGAAAGGGTTCTCAAAGCCTGGCACAGTCTGCCCAGGGAGGTGGCTGAATCCCCATCCTTGGAGGTGTTTGCAGAGGTGTGGTGCTGAATGCCATGGTTTAGCCCCAGCCTTGGTAGAGTTAGAGAAGGGGTGGGCTGGATGAGCTTTTCCAACCAAAACGATTCTGTGATTCTATGGATGAAGCTGAAGCAACCACGATTGGCACAAGGAGGTATGATGGGGATGGAGAGAATGTTTTCAACCCAGGCAATGCCAGATCTGGGCTTCATCAGGATGAATGCAGGGGATGAGGAGCTCAACTCAGCTCTGTCCTTGCAGGAGTGGGATCTGTCAATGGCAGTTTAAAAAAAAAAAGAAGAAAGGAAAAAAAACCCTTTTTGGGGTGCTGTCATCTTTGGAGAAGCAAAATCTGGGTGAGGGGGGGCATAGTGGGGTGTGGGCACAGAATAAAGTGGTCACAAGGCTGGAAACCCCCTCAGGTCCTCCCTGCAGCTTGTGGTTCCTTGTCCTTCATCCATGCTCCATCACTCTGCATGGCTAAGAGCTGTGGTAGGGACTTGGTGCTCAGTGAGCCCAAGGAGCTGCTCACTTGGGAGCAGCCTGTATGCATGATGGGCATGGTGGTTTGTTGGTCCATTCATATGTGGTGGCTCAAGGAAGCCCAAATGAAGCCCCCTTCAACTCCATCAACCCTTCCCCTGGGAAGATGCTGTGGCTTTTTTTTCTTTTTCCTTTGTTTTTTTCAGTGTTTGGGCTTGATGCTCTTCGAGGTCTTTTCCAACCTTGATGATTCTGTGATCCTATGATCTTTGGCCAGTTTGGCACTAAGCCACCCACAGAACATCCTCCTCCTCTGTGGCCAGCCCCTGGCTGTGCCCTGAGCCTGTCCTGTGTGCATCACCCAGGTGAACAAATGATTAATAAAGTGCAGCAGAGTGTCTGAGGTGGTTATTAATGCCCTGCTAAAAGGAGCTACTGAAGTTATAAAGCTTTAATTTGGCTTTAAGGCTGAATGGAAACTCCCCATGTCTGCCAACAGCTACACACAGCCCCTCACAGGCAGGCTGTTAATGTCTATCTGTGCCTATATAAAAATCAGGAATTAAATTGATTTGAAGGGAGGAGCTGAAGGGCTTGAAGAATAGATAAATGCCATGGTGGGTTTGTTCTTTTAGGGGGTTTCTGGCTGGTTTTCACTGCTCCATCTCAGCCCCCTCTTCAGACTTGGGGCCTTGAGCAACCCAGACTAGTGAAGGTGACCCTGTCCATGGCAGGGGGGTTCGAACTGGATGATCTTTAAGGTCCCTTCCAACCCAAACTGTTCCATGAATCTGTTGGGACTTTCAGCCTTCGTATAAAACCATCTTTTATTGTGTGTTATTTGTCATCTACAACAGAATAAGAGAGTGAGGGGAGAGCCTCAGCCCAGACTCTACAAATCCACAGGCACAAGCCTGGCACCTGGGGTTCCTGTGGGCACTGCCGCCATCTGCCCTGCCAGCCTCAGTTTCACCCTTTACCTGCCCGCTGGGTGTGCTGGGTGCTGGGACTGGGGGTGCTGGGTGATCTCACCCTGCTCTTCAGCAGCTCCAAATGGCAGTGGCAGAGCAGCCGGCTGCCTGTGCTGCCTTTGAAATGGAGAAGAAAGCTGCAGCTGGAGCGGAACGGGGCCCAGCAGCCAGCCTGGAAAATCCCACCCACAACGGAATCCAGAGCATGGCCTGGGGCGAGCACAGCTCCTGCCCCTCACCACAACCCCCTGCGCGGCCTGGCAGCCATGCCCAGAGTGCTCTTCGCCCTCTGACCAGCCCTCACTGGTCCCAATGTGTGGCTGGGTGAGGAGATGGGGCAGGGTGGGGAGCAGGCGCCACTGGAGGTTAGTGAAAACCCTGGACCCCAGCAGGACTCAACATCTTCCCTGAGGTGTAATTCCCTGCCTGGTGCAAAACCCCTGGGGTCTGGGGCATGATGTGCCCATCCCTGCCATCTGCTTTGGGCCCACTTGGGCAACTTTTGGTGAAGGGCAGCATGGTGGTTGTGGATACCCCTTCCCTGTAGGTGTTCAGAGTCAAGCTGGATGAGGCCTTGAGCAGTCTGCACTGGTGAGAGGTGTCCCTGCCCATGGCAGGGGGTTGGAACTGGATGAATTCAAGGTCCCTTCCAAGCTAAACCATTCTGTGATTCTATGAAATATTTGGTTACTCTGCTTTGGAGGGGGTTTGAACTCAGTGATTCTCTGGAGGTCCTTTCCACCTCTACCATTCTGTGAATCCATTCTATGAACTTTGGCTGAAGATGGACATCTTGTATTATTCATGGAGCTCTATGGGGCATCCTGGCTGGTGAACTCCCCCCCCCCCCAAAAAAAAATACCCTCCTGCATTTGGGATCTTGCAGTCGGAAGGACCCCCCCCAGCAGGGAGATGAGCAGGGCACACTCTAGCAAGGCATTTGGGAGAGCAAACAGGGCTGGGAATGTCAGCAAAGGGGGTTGTGGTAAAAAGCTCTTTGCTTGGCTTTAAATGAAATCCCTCAGGCTGGGGGCACCTGCAGCATGGCTGCCTGCGTTCCTTTGGATGAAGAGGGCTCTCCTGTGGGAACAGATGGCTGCCCTGCATGGGAAAACACTGCTTGTGTGGACAGAAAATGCAAAACCTTCAGTTTTCAGAGGACTTTTTGATTTGGATTTGTTTGTTTGTTTGTTTTTCTTTCACTACATCATTCCTGAAGAAGACCTCTGAGAAGCCAGAATTTCAGCAGTCTGAAATTAGGATTTTTGGATCTTTGCCAGTTTCAGGATGGTTCTTGGGATGCTGAAGAGGGTATTTATTCATGCTTCCCACACACACAAAGTTTTTTCTCCCCTTTCCCCCCCCCTCCCACCCCCCCCCAATCCTGTAACCTTTACAATGTCTCCAGCTTTGGAAAAATGACAGAGTGGTAAATGTGTAATGTTTTCTTTTGTGCTTTTGCCACTGTGTCACCATTCCAAAGTTAGAGGCATCTTGGAGAAACAGAATGGAAAGGGGTGAGGGATGGGGGAGGTGGGGGGGGTGGGGGGGGGTGGGGAGGGGGAAGAGAGAGAGAAAAAAAATAGGGCTCCAGAGATGCTGAGGGACTTGGAACATCTCTGTGATGAGGAAGGGCTGAGGGACTTGGGGCTTTAGCCTGGAGAAGAGAAGACTGAGGGTTGATCTCATCAGTGCTGATCAATATTTCAAGGGTGGATATCAGGAGCTTCAGATCAGGCTTTGTTCAGTGGTGCCCAGTGCCAGAACAAGGGGTGATGGGCATTGGGACATCAGAAGTTCATCTGAACATGAGGAGGAACTTCTTTCATTTAAGGGTGGTGGAGCCCTGGAGCAGGCTGCCCCAGAGTCTCCATCTCTGGACACATTCCAAACCCACCTGGACACTGTGATGACCCTGCCTTGGCTGGGGGTTGGGCTGGATGATCTCCAGAGGTCCTTTCCAGCCTCTGCCATTCTGGGATAAAACAATAACACAGGGGTGTGAGTGGGAAATGCTCCACACTGCATGCAGTGCTGCATAGACTTGGGTCATTGTCTGGAGTCTGAGGGTTTAGGAAGAAAAATAAATAGAAAATAGCCTCTCAAAAAGAGAGATTTCTGGCAAAAGGCTGGGAAAATGTCAAAGATGTGATGTCTGATCAATGTTTCGTGTTTTCCCTGGTTTTCAGGGGAGGGAAAAAGGGGAATGGTGGATGGACTGAGCTGTTCAGGTGCTGGCACCCACCTGTGCATGAGGGTGGGTGCCCAAGGTGCACTACACCTGTTCTCTGGACCCTTCAACAGCTTCTCTGAAAACACTCCAGCACATCAATGTCCTTCTTGGAGTCAGGGTCCCAAATCAGAACCCAGTATTCAAGGTGTGGCCTCACCAGTGTTGAGTACATCACCCACCCCAGAGCCCTATGAGAGATGCCAGATATGGGAGGGGTAGGTGTTGTAATGCCAAATGGTGATGGAGGCTCTTCATCCAGTGCCACAAGGCTCTTTAAGCATGAAAATGCTTGGGAAGGAGCAAGCTCTGCACTCATGTGGCCCTGCAGGGTTTTTCACCAATGATTATTTGCACACTCTTGGGTTTGTAGGATGGAGCCTTCACTGGTGGGTCAGGGATGTGATGGGGTGGCTATGCCCCTGAGTAGGGATGGAGTTTGCAGCCACGTGTGAAGTTTGGCTGGGAAGGAACCAAACTTGAAGCACGCTCAGCTGCCCAAAGGGACAGTAGCCCCCACGAGCCTCTGTGGCACCCCCAGTGCAGGATGGGCTGAGAGCCTCTGGCCTGGGATGCCACTGGGTGCTGGGAATGTCACAGCACAGGATGGGTGGTGGTGGGTGCTGCGGGTGCTGGTGGCGATGGTGGTGGTCCCCCATGCAATCCCCTCCAGCATCCCCACTGTGGTGGGTCACTCCAGCCAGTGATTAATGGCCCAGGGGAGGCCATGGTGGCCATGGGCCACAGCCAATGTCAAACAACAAATATGATGCAGGCTGTAAATATTTAGACAAAGGCAGGCGCGTGCTGCCTCCCACCGTGGAGGCAAAGCTCTCCTCCCTGTGACTCACAGCTCCCGGGGTGGCCGGAACAAGGCTCAGGACAGCAGTCCTATGGCCATGGCCACCATCCCATTGGGACTGACAGAGAATTTTCATGACATCCTGGAGCAATTCTGTTCTTGGGGCTGCTGAAAAACAGCTGTTTAAAAGCATTTGAGAGCATCACAGCCTCAGGCTCTTCTTCATTGAGTACAGGGAAGCTGGAGGACTCTCATATCCCCCTTCCCTGGTGGGACCATCCCGATGGAGAATGTAAGAGAACCCCCTCACAAGCAGCACTGACACTCCCCACATGCCTGTGGAGCCAGAGTGGGGAGCCTGGGGTGCTCTGGGAGACCTGCTCGTATTCAAGGGGCCGCAGGCTATGCTCAGCCCCGACCTGTACCCAGCTGCTGTGCACCACTGCCAGCCAGTGAGGGATGTGCCCACTCCAGGGCACCACATCCCCCTTATTGCCTGTGCAGAGAAGGCAGAGAGCAGCCAGATGAGCAGCCTCTTGTTCACAAACCTCCACCCCACATGCTGCAGACTTATCTGCTTCCAAAATAATTAAAACCTCCACTCTGTGGCCGCCTGATACGGCAAACTCTTGGGCACCACCCCTTGAGGCCACTGCTGGTGTACAATTGGTGCTCTGGATACAATGTCCTGGGTACCATGATGCTGCATCCCAGATAAATGGGTTGAGAGGCAAAAGGGGATGAGGGCAACACGGATTTTGGCTGTGACCCTGAGGAAGCCTTGATGTTTTTCCTGGTTCTCCCTCTTGTTTCCCGCTCCCAGCTCCCAGGTTTATTTAGTGCAGTCCCCACTAATTCGTGCACATTCCTGAGCCTAAGAATAGCAGCGATGATGACTGTTTGGGTGACTGCTGAGCTCAGGAAGCAGCTAATTGGAGACAGAGACTTTCACCTCTGCCTGGGCTGGCTCCAGCCTGCACTGCGGGCACCTGAGTGGCATTTCCTATCATCAGACATGGGAAAAGGGTCGAGGAGTCCTCAGGTGGCTCCTATGAGAGAGGGGACACAGGTGGTGCTGTTCGGGAGCAGAGCCAGCAGTTCAGCATGTGCAGCTCAGTGAGCCCGTGGTGTCAGGGCTGAGTGTGACAACCACTGAGGAGCAAGGCAGTGTCGCTCTCTCTGGCTTTGCTGGTTCATGGGCTGGTTGAAAAACTGGAGGCTGCTCTTTCATTGTCTCAGGTGGGGATGGCTCCAGTGGGGAGAAGAACTCCCTGGGCTCTGCCCATCGCTGTCCCACCTCTCCCCAGTGCTCCACCATCTTTCTGCATTGCACCCCCGGGTCTCCTTATCTCTCCCTGGTCTTTCTCCATCACTCCTTTGTCACTCCCCATCACTCCCTCAGTTTTCCCCATCATTTCCACCCAAGGCTCTCCCCATTGCTTCCCTCACCTCTCTTGCAGATGTTGACGAGTGTGTGGAAGGCACTGACAACTGCCACATCGATGCCATCTGCCAGAATACCCCCAAGTCCTACAAGTGCATCTGCAAGTCTGGCTACACTGGTGATGGGAAGCACTGCAAAGGTAGGGGCACAATATCAGCTGCGTCACAAACGTGCTGGAGATGGAGAGCAGCACCCATGCAGTGAGTTGTGTCCATCCTCAGCTGGGGCAGCCCCATAGCTATCCTGCTCTCCTCTGCCCACAGACGTGGATGAGTGTGAGAGGGAAGACAATGCAGGCTGTGTCCACGAGTGCGTCAACATCCCTGGCAACTATCGCTGCACCTGCTATGATGGCTTCCGCCTGTCACACGATGGCCACAACTGCCTGGGTAAGGAGAGGCCCCTGGCACTCACCAGGGTGGGACACCGATGTGTCACGGCCACGCGGCTCTGCCACCTTGGGACCAGCCTACTGGCTTTCTTTCCTGAGCTCTGACTGCCCACCCAGACCCATTGCAGAGCCAGGGGACAGTGGTGGCACTCCCAAAGGAGCAAGTCAGCTGCAGGCATGTGTCATGCTGCGCTGGCTCACAGGGGACATGGGTGTGACACCGAAGGAGGATGCTCTGTGCTGGGGAAAAAATTGCTCCATGGTCCATTGATAGACTAGAGGATGCTGAGGTAGGGCAGAGCAGGGAGGGTTGGGTTCGGGGATGCTGGTCGCAAGCCACAGCCTCCCTGCAGCCGCATCCTGCTGCAGCGAGTGGCCGGGCCGGCGGCTCTGCTGTGCGGCCAGCGATGCTCACCCGAGCCCTGCCGCCCTCTCCGCTCGTGCTTGAGGTCAGCCCTGCACCTGCCAAAATAGATGAGTTCATACCAAATACGGTGGGGATGGGAACCGACGAAAGGACTGGGTAAATAATCTCTGGGCCAAGACAAACCCAGCATCTGCCTACGGAGCAGCCGCGCATCCTCCCCGCCGCTTCCCACCGTCCCAAACTCCATCCGGCCGCGGCCAAGCCAAAGCTCCCGGCAGAGCCCCGGGTCCGGCCGCGCCCCGGCGCCCGCTTCCTCCCATGGTACTCACGGGTGGGATCAGCAGCGTACAAAGCCGCCTACCTTCTCCCCGCCCGCAGCTCGTGCTATGTGGTAACTAGTGTCTGCGGAAGGGTCATTAATGAGCTCATCACTGGGAAGAGGAGGAGGGGTGGGGGAAGGGATTTGGGCCACATACGCTTTGCATTAACCACCATCACCGGGACCTTCACAGCCTTCTCGAGGAGGGGGGAGATTTACACAGCTGGGAGGAGACGCGGGCGGCTCTGCCTTCCTCTCTCGGGGGAGGATGAGCCGGAGGAGAAGAAAGAAAAGCCGGGCTCGGCGAGCCGCAGACGTCGTGCGTTTAGAGAGCAGAGTGGGAGGGGATGGAGGTGGTTGGGGAGCAGCCGGGTGAGCGGGGAACCTGGGAGACAGCAACCCCAGGTTCCCCCTTAAGCCTTTGCGGGGCTCATCCCGCATTTCAGCTGCGTTGTTTTACCATAGGAATGGTGAAGGCTTAGCCCCTGGAGCCCATTTTACCGATGAGGATGCAGACATCCTCACGGGTCCAGCTGGGTTCGCTTAGTGGCTACTCTCGGGAGGCAGCAAGGATGAACACGGGCAGGTTTCCCCCTTTCTCCTTCCTCCTCATCCTGACTGTGCTTTGCCTGCGAGCATCCCGTCTAAGCCAGATGAAACAGAAGCAGAGGCACTTGCCTGAGCTCGCCGATGCCACGGACAACGGCTGAGCCAAACATGGGTCAGGGTGCTGGTCGGAGCTCACCAGCTCCCACATTACCCATTCCAGACGACCTTTTGAACCAGGACAGGAATTCAAGCCCCTGTCCTGACATGGGCCCTGCTGCCTTCTGCTCATCTCTGTTGTATTTAATAAGATAGGTATTAGAGCAGCAGGGTATCGTTTCAGCCAGTGGGTTTGAACGGCTGCCTCCTTGTTCTAGTGTGGAGCTCCAAGAAGAAGCTGCAGGACGTTAAGCCCTTGTTATAAGTGGGGGGATTTGAAGAGTGTTATTGGCATCTGCAGGACATAGCTTGGCTGGGGTGAGCCCTGGAGGAAGCTGCAAGCCTCCTGCCACAACAGAGGATGTCTTTTTTTTCCCTGGCTGCAGCCTGGCTGTCAGCCCAAGCCTGTCCTGTGGGTGCCTAACTGTAAGATGATGTTTTCAACACCTCCCTTCCAAGGTAGCAGGTTTCCACGGTGCTCCTCTGCTGTGTTTCCATAGCATTTTCCAGTCAGAGCTGCAGCCTCTGGTTTGATTTCTGAGTATCTCCAGGCTTGCAGCATCCACAAGGGCTTGTCTGGGGCAGGGCATCCACCCATCTCCCAGAAGCAAAGGGTTTGGGTGCGTGCAGCTCAGGAAGAAGGTTGGTCCTGGGGGGACCCTGACTGAAACCCCCAAGCACGTGCCCAACTCAATTCCAGTGTTTCTGTCAGGCTCAGCTTTCCCCTCAGCCCCCAGCTCTGCAATGCTTGAGGTCAGGGGAGGTTTTCTCTGGCACGGGGCCCTTCACTCCCCCACCCCAGACTGTGGGTGGAGGGGGCAGGGGTGGCTGCAGCAGAGGTTTGTCTCTGCCTGAGCCTGGCATTTCAGCTGCTCTGGAACCTCAGGGCAGCAGGGGGTTGATCCTGGACCGTTGTCCCCAATACCCCTCTGGAGAGAGCGATGAGCTGTTGCTCTTCACTGAGTGAGGGATTTTCAGGGGTGGAGCAGGAGCAGCCCAGGACAAAGGCATTGCTGCTGTCACAGATGCACATCTCTAGCCCCTTCCAGCCTTGGTTTGTTAAAGCAATTATCCCTGCTCTGGGCTAAGGTTTCCCAGCTCCCCCTAATGAAATGCAGGCATCCCCAGCCAGCAGGAGACTCAGAGGGGCTGGAAGAGAGGGATGGCTACAGCCAGCATCCCAGCCAAGCATCCTGGGTACTTCGAGGGTCCTGGGACAAGGAGAATCCCTTTCTTTGTGGTTTGGCATTCCCACCCGCACAATGAAACCTTTTTTTGCCATCAGCCAGAGAAGATGCACAGCCTCTGAGACCCACCCCTTGATGGGCTTTGCCTTCGACCCCTGCAGACTTAAGACATCCCCCCCCTTTTTTTTTTTTTCTAGGGAGACCTGGGGGATCACAGATGTAAAGCAAAACTGATTTGCCACTTTGCAAAACTGTCACACCCCATTCCCCATCCCCTCAGCATGCCACAGAGCCACACTCACCCCACGTCACCTTCCCTTTGCAGACCTGGATGAGTGCTCAGAGGGCAACGGCGGCTGCCAGCAGACCTGTGTCAATATGATGGGCAGCTATGAGTGCTTCTGCCGGGAGGGCTTCTTCCTCAGTGACAATCAACACACCTGCATCCAGCGCCCTGAAGGTCAGTGCCTGCTGCCCCCCACCCTGGAGCACCCACTGTCATCTGTGGTTATTGGGCAGGTCTCTCCCTGTGCTGCAGGGTAATAAAAAGCCCTCACAGGCCCCTCAGTCAGCACACAGCATCACTGAAGGGAGGATGTGCGTCCTGTATCCAAAGTGGTTTGTTAAGTGAAAGTTACCCAGAGAGCCTACAGCACCCTGCAAAACTCTAAATTGCTGCTGTCTGGAGAATTTTTTTTTGCAAAAACGGGAGGGAGAGATTTTTGTGTCTGCTGATTTTTATCTTCACTGCTTGGTAAAGCCAGCTGAGTGGGTTCTGCTTTCCTTTCCTCCTTCCCAGCTGCATTGGTCCCTCGAGCTTCTGGGGCAACATTGCCCAGGCCAGGATGGCTCGGCCATGGTGGCATCTCCCATCTTCATCCCATGTATGCCCAGGAGGGGTGGAGCTCCCTTGGTGATGCAGTGGGTGGCTCCTGCTAGGGGCATGGATGCAGGTGCTGGGGTTTGAGCTGAAGGTTGCAGAGTGTCACTGGTCCAGGGATGTCTGTGTTACTTCTGCACACTGACACAGATCTCAGAACTGCTCTGTGGTCCCCAAGCTTGGGCTCAGGATCAGCTGCTAAGGATGACATGTGGAAGGGTTGCAGCTGGTCCCCAGTGAGCCTGGAAAAGGCAGAGAGCTGAACAACCTGAGGTCAAATGTTCAAGCTCATTCTGACTTACTCCTGGCTCCCAGGCCCTGCCAAGGTAGAAGCATTCAATGTGAGAGAGCTAAACTTCAATGCCATGGCTGCTTCCTTCTATCTGGGATTCTTGCCAGCTCCTTCTGTCTTCTCCTACCCTGGCAGGATACTTTCTTCTTTCCCTCTGCCCTTTCTCTATTTCTCAGTGTCCCTCTTGTTTTCATCTTTCCCTCCTCAGCAGAGGGGATGAAAAGCTGCTGGGCTGTGGGATGGATCCCAGGAGCCCCTTCCTGCAGCACCATGGCACTGCCGCTCTCTCTCACCAGTCCCTCCTAGTAAGGAGAGGCCAAGGGTTAGGACTCACTGCGTATTGTCACACTTAGCCTGAAGATGACAGCAGAGTCACCAAAAGCAAAACGGTGGTTTTAGGATGATGGTTGCACTGGATGATCTTAGAGGTCTTTTCCAACCAAAACAGTTCTATGATTCTATGACAAGCAGAGTCTTGACATGGTGCAAGAGCCAATGATGACATTGTAGAGAGAGGAAAGATTAAAGGAGGTGCAAAGCTCAAGGACTCCCTTCCTGGGGAACAGTTGTAGGCACCAAGGGGTTGCTGTGCCCAGCATTGTGCAGCAGAGGTGGATGCTGTGCCTAGGTGGCATCTCAGAATCATTTTGGTTGGACAAGACTCATAAGGTCATCGAGTCCAACCATTAAGCCAGCACTGCCAGGTCACCACTAACCCATGTCCCTCAGCACCACATCTACAAGGCTTTGAAACCCCTTCCTGTGAATGCTTGGTGTTTCCCAACATTTTCCTTCAAGAGCCCTGACCCCATTAGAATCTTTCCTCATTCTCCTGCCCCAGGATCTTAGCAGCCCATTGGCTTGCAGCTCTGTCCAGTTCCCCAACCTGACACTGGCATCACTCACCCCATGGCGGGCTCAGCACTGAGTGCCTGGAAAGGAGCTGACTCCCTCCCTCTACCAGAAAAAGGCCCTGAGCAGGCATTTGCATCTCCTGGAAGCCATCCCTGGCTTGCTGTGGGTTTTGTTAAATGCCTCATAAACTCCTGACAATACCCTGCTTGGCATCTGCTGAAGCCAGCTTTCTGCAGCTGGGTGTCCCCATGCCCCAAGAGAGGCTAAGGCAGGAGGAGGCTGTGGACAGGTCAGCAAGAGAGAAATGGCAGCTCCCCAAACCATCACTGCCCAGGGACTGCCAGCATGTGAACCCTTCTGGAGTTGTTAATTTCTCCATAGCCCTACAGAGCCCTGGGGCTCTTCCCAGCAGAGCAGCTCCAGAGCTGTCCCCACTAGCAGCCAGCTCTGGCTCCCCAAAACTCTTCCTTGGACAATGCCATGGCTGCCAGCCCGGGGCTCTGCATTCACAACCATGCTCACCCTGTCCTCTTCGTCTGTCAAAAAGGGGCTGCATCGTTCCTTCCTGTCAGTACCAGGCAGGGATGGTGGGCAGCAGCAGCTTTTTTACCCTATGCTTGCCCCAAGGTGTGGCAGCAGGGTCTCACCCAATCCAGTGGGAGTGAAATCAAAGGTTCAGAGCTCCAGGGTGGCTTTGTCCACCTTCCTGAGCTGCTCTGTGCCAGGAGGTGCTCCTTTTGCGGTGCTGCCTGGGGTTATCCTCTCCCCATTTCCCCATCTTCCCATCCCCATCTCACCCCACACATCCTGCCCCTGCCTTGGGAGCTTTGAGATCTTTACTTTGCTTCCTTGTCTCCATCAGAAGGAATGAACTGCATGAATAAGAATCACGGCTGCGCCCACATCTGCCGGGAGACCCCCAAGGGGGGCATCGCCTGTGAGTGCCGCCCTGGCTTCGAGCTCACCAAAAACCAACGTGACTGCAAACGTAAGGAGCACTCCAGGGATGGGGACACTGCTTCCCAGGGACCCCTAACCTTGTCCTCATGGTAGACACTTCCTGGCCCTGCTGCAAAGCCCTAACCCCTTGGTTTATTGAGCCTGAAGCTCTCTGGCTTCATTTCCCCCTGGCATGCCTGGCTCTGCATGTGTTGCCCTTCACAGATTCACAGAACTGTTGAGCTTGGAACAGATCTCTGAGCTCATGCAGTCCAACCACTCACCCAGAGCGCAGGACCCCCCTACTGCTGCTAAGCCACTGCCACCAAATCACTTCCCCACAGGTGGGCAAGAGGGGCCTGGGACTCTGGGTGACAGTTGGTGCTTTGCCTCTCACAGTGACCTGCAACTACGGGAATGGGGGCTGCCAGCACACCTGCGATGACACCGAGCAGGGGCCCAAGTGTGGCTGCCATGTCAAGTTCCTGCTGCACTCAGACGGCGTCACCTGCATCGGTAGGCGTGAGCCTGACACAGGGCTTGGAGCATAGGGTGGCTCGGCTTGCTCCCTGGGCACTTTGATCTTGGCAGACAGAGGAAGGCTTTTATCAGGTTTTGGGGATGAGGCATGTCCTTTTGCTGAGACTGGAGAAACTCAGTCACACACTCAGTGTGTGTGTGAGGGATGCTGCAGGGACCTGCATGGTATGGAGATGTGTCACTGCTCAACTGCTAAGAGCAGAAGTGGCCACGGGCATGCTTATGGGGACATCTGGGGACTGGTGGGTTGTGTCAAGGTGTGGACAGGGGTCCCTGCCTCCTTCCATGCTGCTGGAGGGAGAGGGGTGAAGATAGCCCCATGCTAAATTTGTCACTGTCAGCACTTGAGGAGGGATGTGGAGGGGCCAGATTTGGCCATGGTGGTTGTTTGGATTTGGCCTCACAGGGCTGGGGCTCGGGCTCAGGAACTGTTGTCTTATGGGGAAAAAAACCACAACCCCAAGCAACCTGACAAGGCACCCACCCCCAGCTGCCCTGTCCTGTGTGTTTTCAAGTTGCAAAACATCAGGTGGAGGTGGAGGATTTGCTGGTTTCATGAGCCTTGTGCTGCTGTGCAGCTGATTCGATTTAAGAAAATGTTACACTCTGAGAGTGATTAAGGCCACCCATGGGGTTGCTGTCGTGCCTAGGCAGGGAGCACTCCTGCAAAGGGGAATGGGAGCCTGGGGTGTGTCAGGCTGCATGTTCCTTGTGCACAGAGGTCCCTGGGTGTCTGCTGACAGTGCTGGGGCGAAGATCTGGGGAGGTTTGGCACCATAATGATGTTCCTAGCTGGCTGGGTGCAGAAGGTGGGATAGCAGGTCTGGGAAGCACATCATGATTTGGGGCATGCTGAGAGGGGTCCATATGTTGGAGGGTCTTGGCACTGCAGGTGTGACAGTAGGATCTAGGCGGCTCCAAAGCTGCCCATCCTCAGAGCCTTGGCCAAAATTTCCCACTTCATCCTGATACTGTGCACTGTGTCTGCTGGCAAGGCATCTCCCCTCCAGAGCTGGTAGATTCCCCTGAGCTCTCCACTCACCCATCTTGCTGAGAGGAACCAAACAGCATGATGGAGGATTTTGGGAACAGCACCAGTCCCAAACCCACTGCCAGTGTCTTCCGTATCCCTTTGGACCTGCAGCCTCATCTCTGCAGGAAGGGGCACGCCCAGCTCCCGTGTCCCCTGGGGGGTTCCCGGCCTCCAGCCCCGCTACGGGAACACTGTGGGATTGTGCTCAGGCCACTGGGAGCAGGCGGCCGCCCCGCAGGGATGCCCGGACGGCAGATTTACGGCTGAGGTACCTGCTCGGGTATTTATAGCCATCCTTTCTTGTTTTACGGCCCGGGCTCAGCAAACAGCCCTCCCCGGTGCTCCCTCCGCCGCCCCTTCCCCATTTCCTCTGAAATATTTCATCATTTCAAGGGGAATAAAGTTTCCAGCAAGGGAAAAGCCAAACTCGCTCCCCGGGCCATGGGCTTTGAAATTGTACGCGGTGCGTTTGATGGCTGCCGGGACAGGCCCCCGGTCCAGGTTCTCTTCAGATCACACCACGCGGCAGGAAGCGCAGGCAGCCCCTCTGAGTGACAGCTTCATAAGGCCACGGCCGCTGGTTTTCATTTTTCCGCTTTTTATTGCTGCTTTTAAAAATGTGGATAATGAATAACACCCCTCTGAGTGAGGCAGGGCAGCCCTAATGGCTCCCAACATGTCTGCAGGCTCGGGGGGGATGGGGAGCCGGGAGGGGAGGCCGATGACCTTCGATATTTATATTTATGCTCTGAAAGCAGCCTCTTAAATTGCTTTTGCTTTTAAAAAAAGCACATAAACACCCCCACCCGCCCAGCCCTCCCCGAGCAGCCCAGGGTGCAGCGCCCATGAGGAGATGCAAACTGGTCTGTCACGGGCCATGCAGATTTTGGCTTTCTGGGAAGATTTGCAAGCCAGGGCACCATTGCAGCTGCCTTACTCACCAACATTTGGGATGCAGCGAGGCCATTGCTGTCCCCCTGCTTGCGCCGAGCCCCCAGGAGGTGGTGGCTAGGGAGGAAATGTGATCAGATGAGAGGGAAACTAAACCCATCCCAAGTTTTATAGACGATTTCCTGACCTGTGCCCGGGTGTTTCTTTGGTGTCTCCGCCGATGCTCCCCAGCTCTGTGAAGCCAGTGGCGCTGGGAGCGTGGCAGGCAGTGGGGGATGTGCTGGACCCTGCTGCTGGGTTAATGCTGGGGACGTTGAAGGGACCACAGCGTAGGAGGGTTCTGGGAATGGAAAAGCAGGGCTCAAGGACACGCCATGGGTGGCCATGAGCATGCCATGCAAGCTCCTCCACACACATCGACCTCCCTGAGGAGGACATGGTCCCTGCAGAGCCCAGCACCTCATGTCCTGGCTGCTGGGTCTATGCCCTCAGCTTGAGCCTCCCAGGACAGCACAGGCACAACCAGGGGCCGGTTCCCCTCTTTTCCCCTTCTGCTCTCCTTCCCCCGCATGGACCCGTCGCTGTTTCTCGGGGATACCCTCGTCTCTACTTGGTCGATGTGCCCCAAGCACCCCAAACCCATGCTCATCTGGGGGCTTTCCAGCTTCAGTCCTGCACTGCCATAGAGCTCAGGCCACATAAGAGAACAAAAAGAAGTGCTGGGGTCCCTTGTGCCTCCCCAGAATGACCAGGGCGAAGGAGGGACATCTCCCAGGCATGCATGGCTGCTGACAAGCAGAGGTTCCATTGCAGGGCAAAGCTCAAGTTAATTTTTTAAGGCGATCCCCAGAAGTGGTTCCTGGGTGTTTTAGCACTGATTTTGGGGTCTGCGCCTTTGCCCAGGCTGCCCTCATCCCCTTCTTGGCCATTTGTCCCCCTCAGGTTGTCATACTGTCCCTCGGGTGCTCAGCACCCCGGCACTGTGCCATGCCTCACCAGGGCTCCCTGCACAACACACATCTGAGGATGAGCAGCCCGAGTGCACCCAAAGTTTGGGCTCACCGCCGGCTTGCCGGCCAAATCCAAGTGATGCAAGTGCTGTCACCTTCCCGAGGCCTGTGGCCATGCAGGGCCCCTCCTGGAGACTGCAAACTGCCCCGGCACAGCCAGGCTTGGCCGTGGTGGGGGCTCGGACCGGCCCCGGCTCCCCAGACTAACCCTGCACTAACGTTCCTCTGCGCACTTCCCGCTGCTCCCCCGGGGCTCCGTGAAACTGCAGGGCGTTGGAGAAGCTGCGGGACACGGGATGCTGCAGACAGGGTGACGGAGGAGTCAAGAGCACTGGCCCCAAATCTCAGTGTTTGGCTCTTTTGGGAGGTGGGGGGAATAAAAACCCAAAGGGAGAATCTGCAACAGGCTGGCAAGGCAGAGGAGTGGAGCTCGCTACCGGGTTGCACCAGGCGAGCTCCTTGCTGGACACTGCTTCTAAATTGCTTTTTTATAATGTCAAACAGGGGAGAGACACTTCCAGCAACACGTTATCCTTGAGACGTTTTCTAATGGTAAATATCTTCATTCTCTCTATCTCTATGAAGGGGTCTAACCCTAGGTGGTCTCTCAGCTCGAGACTATAACTGGGCTCGGGGGGCTGAGCTGCTGCTAACCGCATGCCTCATTAACCCTGCCCTGCTGCTGCCACTTCCAACCCCCTCATAGCAAGCCTGGCCTTAAGCTTACTTCTGGTGACAGAAAAATAACCTCTCCCTGGCTGTGCTTGCATGAGGTGGGGTTCTTTTGTTGCTTTGATTCACCCAGTTCAGTGCAGGGGGTGCTGATCTTCTTTCTAGGAGCTGTGGCAATGGTTATTCCCTCACCACTGCCAAGCAAGCCCAAGAGGAGTGAGTGGTGGGCAGCCAGTGGCTTGTGTGATAGGGAGGGGGATGCTCATGCCCATCTCTGTGCTGTGTGCTTCCAAAGTTAACCCCCACCCCTGGAGCCCACCCACTCTGGGATGGTCCCCTCTGTGGCTGTGGAAGCATTCAGGGTGTCCCAGGGCTGGCCCAGCAAACCATGCTCAGAGGCTCCCCACCCAGAGCTGCAGCAAATTGCAAAGCCTTCATCAGGGTAAGCACCTCAGCTGCTTCCCCAAGGATTTCGCTGAACCTCTGTCGGGTGTCTAAGCCTTTCATCAAGGTAAGGTGACACCTCTGCTCCACTAACAAGGAAGCTGAGGCAGTCTGAAGGTGGCAGCTACTTGTCTGCTGTGGGAATCTTGTTGATGAGTCTGCTGGGCGCATGCAAACTCCTGCCTCATCCAGGAGGATCTGTGGGTGCATGAAGGGGAGCACCACCAGCAGCTTTCGAGGGGCTCTGCAGAGCCTTTCTCCCAGGGGTGGGACAAGAGGGGACCCCCCAGCTCCATGTTGTCGCCGAACTCCAGCCAACCCAGCTGTAATCCCTCCAGTTACCGCGCAATTATCTCCTTAGGCTTGTGGGATCCTGATCCTGCTGTGATTGCTGCTTCCCAGCAGCTGGAGGCGAAGCCGGAGCGTGCGTGGGCAGGGTGTTGCGGGGGCATGGGCATGGGCATGGACTCCATTCCTGCCCTGGTGATGGGTGTCGAGCAGAGTAAGGTTTTCCATGGTGTGGTGATTGGAAAATGAGAGCGGAGCTGGGACAGAGGAGGCTGGGAAAGACCCTGTGCATGTGCATCTGTCTGTCTGTCTGTTTGTGTCTGTCTGTGTGTGCAAGCTGCTTTGTTTTCACCCTCCCCAAACGACGGAGGCCTCTCCAAAGCCCTGTGTGGCTTGGGTGAGTCATGCCAGGCTGGGAGCAGGCCGCAGGCTGCCAGCACCTATGAACAATGCTGCTCACCCAGGCCCTGCTCCAGCGCCTGGCCCTGTGCCACCCGACCTCGGCTGCCTCACAGGTACCTCAGCAGCCCCCTCCAAGCTCTTTGCAAGCTTAGGATGTGGTCCCTCGATTGCAAAGGGGTTTGTGGGCAAAGGGGCTCCAGCCCTGCTGGCTCATCTCCCACTCCATGCATGCCCCAGGCAGTGGCTGCATTCTGTACCTGACAAGTAGGGCTGGCTTTACATCTCAGATGAAATTCCTGACAGTGCAAAGGGACTGGGAGGGGAGCTGGGTGCTGCTGGAGGAGGCTGTGAGCTTAGTGAAGCAGAGAGAACAGCTGCTTCTCTGGCTCCATGATCCCACCCAAAGCAGCACCCACGCCAAACCCATCATCTCATCTCAATGGCGACCCTGTGAATGCTCCCTGGGCTGCTTCTGCATCAGCTGCGGGAACAAAGGACGGCGTTAAATAATTCATGGCTCTTCCAGAAAGTTTCCCTTCGGCTTTCTGCCCCAGTGCTGTGGGGAGGGGACGTCCCCAGCGAGGACCTGTCTGGAGGAATATACGCAGAGCTCCCTCCCTTGCCGTTCGGTTTTGTCATTGTGCTGGCTACTAATGGCATAAAAAGCTCCCTTTTGTTCTCTTATTATGGGACATCATAAAAATAGCAGCGGCAAGATGAGCACAGAGCAATCCCAGCTCCCTCACCCCGCGGCAAATGGTTGGATGGTTCAGTCATTCCCACCCCATGCGACGCTTGCAAAGAGTGGGAGAACCTGGGATTTGCTCTTTCCAAGGAATTTCTTCAAGGCATTTTCATCTCGGGTTCCTTGAAGCCCAACTGCCTCATTTATCCAGGCAGCCAGCCTTCTGAAAGGAATATTTTATTATCCTTTGTGAACAACTTAATGCACTTCAACCCATTGTTCTGGTGGTTAGGGCTGAAATTGAGGATTGATCTCACAGGGAAGCTGTCAAGCTGAAAATGCTTCATTTAAATTAGTGTCCCTTCTAGTCCTACCAGCAACAGCTGACTTTGATAATCCTGCAATAATTAGCTGCTTTTTTTTTTTTTACATTGGGCTGTTTGCTTTTTTTCTTTTTCCACTGATGCTGCCTCTGTGTGTGTGTTCTGATTAGACAAAGTGTTTTCCAAATTAGCTGTGACACTGGTGCCCGAGTGGTGGGCAACTGTTGGGGACTTGTGGCATGGGGTCACACATGATTTTGAGGCTTGGTGGCAGTGAGGGGATTGGAACCCCCCCAAAATCCCACTGGGTACCAGGGCTTTGCACCTGCATCCCCAGGGAGCTGCATCCCCTGCAGGACTCAGTTCTATCTGCCTTTTGCACAGCAATGGCTGTAACTTTGTCACTTGGTAATTAAATTCCTCCTCACTGGAACTGCCAAAGCTGGGCTCCACCAGAACTTGTTTTCAGGGGACACACGTCTCAGTGCCAGCGTGGGGGCTGAACATGGCAGGACTAATTCCACAGAGCTGCTTTTCCCTCTGTCATCTGAAAAGTGTTTCGGGAACAAAAAGCCTCCCTGCAGCCACCTCCGCCTTTCCCAGCACCCCGAGTGGCAGCTGTGGCGCAGCAGACAGCGACTCTGCCCGCACACCCCTGCCTGTAAGCCTGACCTTGTCCTCCCTGGCATGACATTGATGGCTGGAGCAGGTCCAGAGAAGAGGAATGAAGCTGGGGAAGGGTCTGGAAAACAGGGTGGGTGAGGAGCAGCTGAGGGACCTGGGGGTGTTCATCTTGGAGAAAAGGAGGCTGAGGGGAGAACTCATTGCTCTCTACAGCTCTCCGTGAGGAGGCTGGAGCCAGGTGGGGATTGGTCTTGTCACCCTGTATCAGGTGACAGAAGGAGAGGAAATGGCCAAAAATTGTGCTGGGGAAGGTTAGGCTGGGCATTAGGAACAATTTCTGTGCTGTGGTCAAGGATTGGAACAGGCTGCCCAGGGAGATGGTGGAGTCACCATTGCTGGAGGTGTTCCAGAAAGGTGTGGCCCTGGCACTTGGGGACAGGGTTTGGTGGCCAGGGGGTTGTTGGGTTGATGACTGGGATGGATGACCTTAGAGGGCTTTTCCAACCCAAACAGTTCTGTGCTTCTATGATTGGGTACTGCTCTGCTCCCTGCCTGAAATTAATAGAACACCTTTCGATGAGGGAACAGGGTTGCCCTATCCCTTTTCTGCCTTAGAAGCAGATACTCAGGATATCAGAGCAGGTTGTTGGAAGGTGACAGGGTTGTGCTGGGTTTAGATGCTGGACTGGGAAATCTGGATGCTTTTTCCTGCCTTAGTGCTGGCTGCAATCTGGGTAAATCACACAGGCCCTTACTTCACCTCTCTAATCTCCAGGGAGCAGCACCTGGGTGTGTAGCCGGGTGATGGGAAAGGCAATGAGTGCTGGGTTCTCTCGTAGGAGATGCTGTGAGATCAATTCCATCCCTGGAAAGGTGATGGAACAGCTCATTCTGGAAGTCATCTTGAAGCACATGGAGAAAAATAAGGTTATCAGTAGCCAGCACAGATTCATGAATGGCAAATGCTGCTTGACCACTCTGATAGCCCTAGGTTAATGGTGTGACTGGCTTGGTAGATGTGGGGAGATCAGTGGACATTGTCTACATCAGCTTCAGCCAGGCTGTTGATGTGGTCTCCCATAATATCCTTCTAGAGAAGCTTAGGAAGCGTGGGTCAGATGTGTGGGCAGTGAGGGGGGCTGAGAACTGGATGAAGGGCAGAGCTCAGTAGGGCAGGGTCTAGTTGGAGGCCTGCAACTCATGGTATTCCCCAGGGGTCAGAACTGGGTTCCGTCTTGTTCAACGTCTTCATCAATGACATGGATGCAGGGACAGAGTAGACTCTCAGCCAGTTTGTTGATGACACCAAATTGGGAGGAGTAGTTGACACCCCTCAGGCTATGCTGCCATCCAGTGAGACCTGTTCAGGCTGCAGGACTGGGCAGAGGGCAAGTCATGAAGTTCAACGAGGACAAGTGTAGTGCCCTGCCCCTGGGGAGGAACATCCCCCTGCAGTAGTACATGTGAGAGGGACCTGCTGGGAAGCAGCTCTGAGGAGAAGGAGCTGGGAGTGCTGGGGGACCTCGTGATAGCTGCACCAAAAGCCAAGAACAGTGTTGGAGGCTCTGCAGGGAGGTTGGCACCAGCTGCCTCTCCTAGGCTGCTGCATGGGAATGTCTGGATGGTGTGGGGACATCTGGGTGGTGTGACCCCTGCCCAGTCTTTGAGGCTCTGCTCCCTCACCCCTCTGTCCCCTCTGCAGAGACCTGTGCTGTGAACAATGGGGGCTGTGACAGCAAGTGTCACGACGCGGCCACAGGCGTTCACTGCAGCTGCCCCATGGGCTTCATGCTCCAGCCTGACAGGAAGACCTGCAAAGGTAGGTGGGTGCCAGGGGGGCTGGGGTCTTCAATGGATGCCCCCTGCCTGGAGGCTAGGTTGGATGAGGCCTTGAGCAACTTGATCTAGTGGGAGGTGTCCCCAGGGGCCCATGATGGGGGAGTTGGAACTGGATGATCTTGAAGGTCCCTTCCAACCCAATCCACTCTGTGATTCTATGATTTATGGATTTGAGGTGCAGGAGGCTCTCTGTGATCCTTGTCCAGACAGATCTAAGTACTGTGTCCCACCTTGGGAGGACACCATAAGGTGCCTCTGCACACCCCCTTGCCCCCAAGATCCCCATCCACCTGCCTGTGCAAGGGGGAGCACACCGGACTGGTTGCCCCAGACACCTCAAACCTTCTCCCACTATGGGCAAGAGGACACCATGACCCCAGGGCTGGCTGGTGCCTGCACTGTGTCTTTCAGTGGCTGCAGGAACTTGACCCTGGTTGAAAGCAAAGTCCAGCCCACTGCTGGCTGCCTGTCTACCTGCTGACTGCTTCCAGAAACCCCTTGCCCCTCATATTTCATCAGAGCATCCCCTGCCTCAGCTTCTCCAATTCTGCAGTTTCCAGGAAAGAGCAATAACCTGGAGCCAAGTCCCCTGTGTCTGGGAGTTTTATTACTCCTGGTTTACAACTTGGTCCCTCATAATCATAAAAAGAAAGCCCCAGAGAGGTAGAGCTGCCTCCCTGGCAATGGGGATGGAGTGGCAGGGAAGGAGACTGCCTCTTCCTGTTCTCTTTCCATTTTACATGTCATTTCCTAGCAATAAATTTTCTGATTAGTGGAAAAAGGGGGGAAAGCCCCAACCCAACCAAAAAAAACAAGTCCCAGCCTCTTCCCAGGTTGTTGGGGCTCTTTGCAGTTCTTGTGCATCATCATGTTTAGCTTTGTTGGCAGGAAGGAGATGGCAACAGAGAGTGAAGAGTTGGAAAGTCTTTGTTGAGTTGAGCAGCTGGTTTTGAAGGAGGAGCTTTCCCCTTCTGCCTTGCTCTTTCTTGCTGCTTGCTCCTGGTCCCTAAAAGTAGCCTCTAGCCCAAACCTGGGACTCTGCACCCTCTGGCCTGGTGCTTTCCCCCAACCTCAAGGCCCTTTTGGAGATCCTGGCTCCGGGTTTTGCTCCCAGGGGTGCAGAGACCTGCAGAGGTAAATGTTTTGCACAGCTTCCAAGGGCAATGGAGACCAGGAGCCTTCCCCATGGTCCTGCACTGGCTCCCCAAATGCACCCAGATAAAACCAGCAACCACATTCCCCTGGTGACCATCAGAGCCCAAGGAGTTTCCTCTGTTTGCTGGTTCCTGGTGGGAACAGGATCTAGAGAGGAGTACCCTGCTCTCCCCAGCTGAGCATCCTGGCCAGGGTGTGACATGTGTCCCCTGTCCCCACCAGACATCGACGAGTGCCGGCTCAACAACGGTGGCTGCGACCACATCTGCAGGAACACTGTGGGCAGCTTCGAGTGCAGCTGCAAGAAGGGCTACAAGCTGCTCATCAATGAGAGGAACTGCCAAGGTAATGGGCTGTGGGAACCTGTCACCCTGACTGGGCACATCACCTTTCCCTGTCCTCTTACAGCTGCTGCTGTCCCTGTTGTTCCCCTTTGCTCCCCTCTGGACCACGTTCATCGTTTGGAGGATCAGTGATGGATTTGGGTTCTGGCCTGGGCCTTAGCCCTTTGGTCTGCAGTGCTGGGCTATTGTCCCAGCCCTGCTCCTAAGCAGGGCACTTCTGGGCTCTTCTCACGGCAGTTACAACCTAGAGAAGTGAAGTCCTCCCACCTTAGGGCTAGGATGATAGTCATGATGTCCCCTGCAGCCCCATGGGCTGGGACACAGCTCTGCCTGGGCACAGAGAACATCCCACCAGCATCCCTGGCACCAACCATACCTCAAGCACAGGACCATAGGTTCTGCTCCAGAACACCTGTGCCAGGGGACCAGGGACCTCAGCAGCACTTCATGTGTCCTGGGAGGGCACCCTGAGCTCAGCACCCCACCCTGGCACCTCTGGACTTTCTCCCAAGCTGCTCTGCTTTATTGTACAATTCTTTTACTGGCCATGCCACAGCAGCATGGCCCTAGCTCCCTGCTGAAGCACTGACACTGGTGGCTTCCTTGCCTCCCATCCTTCCCAGGTGTTGGGAAGAGCAGCAGGACATGGCCTGTCTTGCCTCTCCCTGCCCCATGGCAGGGTTTGGATCATGCCCTGCTCAGGGACATGCAGTTTTTGCAAGCCATGGAGGCAGAGCAAGGATTCCAGTGGCTTTTGCAAAAGGATTCCTCCTTCCTCCATCTGTTGGAGGGCAGGAACAAAGTGGGGAGATGCATCCTGCTTACTCTGGAGGGAGCTGGCTGTTACACATGGCTTTTCCCACCTTTTTCTCCCTCTCCCAATACCCTCCTGCATACCCCACCTAAAGCCAGCTGACTTAAATGACCCAGCAGGTCTCTGAGCCATGCCAGGGGAAGCACAGGGCTCTGCACCCCATGCCCGAGGCTGGCATATGGGGTGTGTGTGAGCCGCAGGGTTGCCTCCCCAGAGCACGGGGCTGCTGCGCTGCAGGGCTGCTGCGCTGCGGGGCTGCTGCTTTCATCTCCGTCCAGGTTCTGCGCTGCCGGGAGTCTGACGTGAGCGCAGCAATTAACTTAATGAAGCCTACGGAATGATGCTCAAACCCGCTGGGGAGAGTTCTTGTGCCCGGAGCTGCCTCTCCACCGTGCCAGCCCTCACCTTTCACTCTTGCCTTTTCCCCAGACATTGATGAGTGCTCCTTCGACCGGACCTGCGACCACCTCTGCGTCAACACCCCCGGCAGCTTCCAGTGCCTCTGCAACAAGGGCTACACGCTCTACGGGCTGACCCACTGCGGAGGTGGGGCTACTGGGAGGCTGCCGTCACCGCCCCGCCGGGCTGGGGTCCTGAGGAGGCACAGGGAGCACCCAGGGATGGGGCAGCCTCATGGCATGGCTGTTGCAGGACCCCTGGGGATCCCACTCACCGCAAGGGCCCCTGGAGAAGGGCGGGTTTTCCACGCACCCCAAGCTAGGGCCAGGCAGGGAGGGGGTTCACAGCCAGCCTCTGGTGTCTGCAACTTCAAACAGAGCGACAGGAACAGTTTGCGACTTGTCTGCGTCGGGAGAGAGGGAGAAATCCCCGGTGCTTTTGGCAGGGAGCTGGGATGGGATGGGAGGGGGAACATCAAAAGGGTTTGATTTCAGTTTCACAAGCAGATAGCTCCCAAGGGCGGGGGCGTGAAGCGCTCTGGGAAGAGGGCAGGCAGATGAAACCCGTTTAAGGGGGGTGGTGTTTGCCGGAGCGTGTGGCGGCAGCGATGCCGGCACCCTGGGGACACAGAGCCGTGAGGCTGAGTGCTCCAACACCGCCTGGCTGGCAGGGGTCGGGGGGTGACCCTTTTCATGATCCCCAGTATGCAGCCATTGTGAGCCAGTGTGGTCCCCAAGGTGCTCTCGTGTGAGCCTGCAGAGGGATTACCAGCTCCCACTGATGCTACCAAGGAAGGAGCCAGGCAGGAAAGGTGTTTGTGGGGCAGCTCCATCCCTGACTGCTCCCCACCTCCAGCCCTGCTCCATGCCAGACCTGGGAGATCGACTCCCCCGTTTCAGGCTGGGACAGAGGGCCCCTGCTGTAAGGAGAGGGCTACCGTCTGAATTTGGCTGCTAAGTGCTTCCATGTGCCCATGCGGCTGAGGCATGGCTGGAAGAGCGCTGGTGTGCACATCCCCCGTCTCTGCTGGGCATGGGCAGTGCAATTTATCCATCCAGAATGAGAGCCTGGAGATAAGGCAGGGATTTGGTGTCAGTGCCAGAGAGGACCTGCTGCCCCTCGCCCATCACCTGTCCCTTCTTCCCCACAGACGTCAATGAATGCAGCATCAACCAAGGGGGCTGCAAATTCGGCTGCATTAACACCCCCGGCAGCTACCAGTGCACCTGCCCTGCAGGCTGCAAGCTGCACTGGAACAAGAAGGACTGCACAGGTAGGGGGCAGGGCACCACGGCTGGAAATGATCCCGAAGCCCCATGGCCCTTTGGCACTTGGGGATATTGGGATTAAGGTCAGGGCAGGAGGACCAGGAAGGTGATTTGTCTCCTGTACTGGGCAGTGGTGAGGCCACACCATGGGAGTTTTGAGGGGATGCTTCTGGCTGGGGCCCCACATCCATCTCGATGGGTCTGGATGGGAAGTGCTGTAAGGTCTTGCCCTGCCCCCTCTTCTCCCTTTGCCTGTGGTCATCTAGTTTTCTCAGCTGTGTTTGGGGCTGGCCATGAGGTTTTGTGCCAGCACATGTCCTGCAAGAGCTGTTTCAATGCCTCCCCTTCACTGGGGAAAGGCTGACCCCCAAAATCCCAGCAGTGCCATCTCACATCTTAAAGAGGAGCTGGGGAGGTTGGTACTCTCTCCTCCCTGGTGAATCTCGCCATGACCTGGGAGGGTGCAGGGATCTGCTGTGTGCCAGCCACAGACATCCCCACTTGTCATCAGCAGCTGGCACGTGTCCCTCAGAGCTGCTGAAATGCCTGCCAGGGTCAGTGCCACCACGGGCCACCCTCACCTGCAACAAGACAGGCAAGAAGGACAGCTGTGCCCTCACCTGTGCCACCAAGGCTCGCTTCCTGCCAGGTACCAGCACCAGTGGGGGGTTCCCATTTCTCTGCATGGCCCAGACTGGGAGGGGGAGAGGAGCAGCTGCATGGGAAAGGTGCAGAGCACCCAGGGAGTGGCTGGGATGAAGGAGGGAGGTGATTTCTCAGGGCGTTCATCATTGGGTGCAGATCCTCAGGATAGGTTCCTAGGACAGGATCCCCATGGCAGGGTGCTGGCCATCATTGCCCTAACATGCAGCAATGAAGAGCATCATATGGACTGGGTGGCAACCCCAGCATCCTTCATCTCCTGCTCCTCCATCCCACAGAGTCTGACAGCAGCTACACAGTGAGCTGTGGGACCCCTCTCCTACGGCAGGGTGGCCAGCAGAGACCTGCCAACAGCAGCCAGCAGTGCCTCGGTAAGGGGGCTCCAGGGTGCCCAGGGCTAGGCTGCAACATGCTGGGGTTGTTGAGCACCCACTTTTTCTTTTAGAGACTGCTACTGCCCCAGTCAAACAAAAGGCTTCCTTCAAGATCAAAGACGCCAAGTGCCACCTGCACCCACGGGCCAAGGGCAAGCAGGATGAAGCTGGGAAGGCTGGGATGCAAGGTGGGGCGTGCTGGCTGGGGGGAGCAGTGGGGATGCCCATCCCTGTGGTGCTGACTTGTCCCCTGCCATGTGCAGGCGGCTCGGCACCTTGCTCCGACTGCCAGGTCGCCTTTGTCAACCTGAAGTGCGACTCATCCAAGAAGGGGAAGGGTCGCCGGGCTCGCAACTCCTCCAGCAAGGAGGTGACACGCATCACGCTGGAGTTCGAGGCAGAGATCAAGCCAGATGAGATCACAGGTGGGTGTGGCACTGGTGACGAGACCAGGGGGACAGTGGTAGGACCAGAGGGATGATGGTGGGACCAGGAGAACAGTGGTAAGACCAAAGCCTTGGTGGTGGGACCCTGGCAATGGTGGTAGGACCAGTGGGGCAGTAGTGTGACCAGTGAGGGGATGGTGCTTGGACTGGGGGGATGGTGGTGGTACCAAAATGGACGGTGGTGGGACCATCCCCATGCCATGTCCATGCAGCAGGGAGAACCAAACCAGTCTTCATCCCACAGTGGACCAGAGGGATGTGCTGGGTGGCTTTTGGGAGGTGGTTTTAATCCCACTGGGTTTCCCTCTACATCTCTCCCTCCTTCCTGCATGCCCGTTGCCACCTGTGCCCCCAGCCAGCTGCAACCTGCACTGCCTGCGACAGAGAGTGGAGAAGAAGCTGAAGTCGGCCATCAAAGCCCTGAAGAAATCCATCAACCAGGAGCGGTTCTTGCTGCGCTTCGCGGGGCTGGAGTATGAGCTGGCCAGGAAGCTGAGTGTGGCTCCAGAGCGCCAGGAGAGCTGCGGGCCTGGCCAGCAGCGCCTGGGCAGCAAGTGTGGTAAGGAGCATCGTGGGGTGGGGGGACAGACTGCGTTCCCCTGGCGGTGACTCCACCCTGCCGCAGCACTGACGTCTCCCCCCCGTCTCTCAGTTAGCTGCTTGCAGGGAACCTTTTACCACGGACAAATGGAGCAGTGTGTCCCCTGCCCTGCCGGCACCTTCCAGGAGAAGGAGGGTCAGCTCTCCTGCGACCTGTGTCCCCGCAGTGACGCTTTTGGACCAGTGGGAGCCACCAACATCACTGGCTGCATGGGTAAGGGGGGCACGGGTTGGGGCTGGAAGGGGCGGGTCCAGGGCTGCAACCTCAACTATCAGCCCCTGTCCAGAAGAGGTGAAAGTCCTCTTGGGACAGGATGAGGGGTGGTGGTTTGAAACTAAAAGAGAGAGATTCAGACTGAAGAGAAGGAAGAAATCTTTGGCACTGAGGATGGTGAGACCCTGGCCCAGAGAGGGGGGAGATGCCCCTTCCCTAGAACCATTCCAAGCCAGGTTGTTTGGGGCTCTGAGCAACCTGCTCTAGTTGGTTGCAGGGGCTTGCACTGGATGGGCTTTATACGTGATGCTACTTTTGGGCACTTGTCATCTAGAGGGGACCCCAGGAAGGGCAGCACTTGCTCTGGATATATGATGCTGCCAAGGCTAGTGGGGAGAAGAGCCAAGCATGGGGCAGGAGAGCCCTGGGATGCCAGGATGGTAGCAGCTTAGCAGGTGCAGTGGGATTGTGAGCTCTGGGCAAGCAGTTGGATCTGATGATCTCAAAGGTCTTTTCCAGCCTCAGCAGTTCAATGATTCAGTGACTGAGCGATGCCTGTGCCTGCAGGTCAGTGTCCCCCCGGCCAGCACTCGGCCGATGGCTTCAAGCCCTGCCAGCCATGTCCCCGTGGGTCCTACCAGCCCGAGGCGGGGCGAGCACTCTGCTTCTCCTGCGGTGGGGGGTTGAGCACCCGCCACGAGGGAGCCACCTCCTTCCAGGACTGTGACACGAAAGGTACGTCAGAGCTGGCCCCCAAGGAGAGGAGCACCTGGCAGGGCCATGCCGATGGCTGACGCAGCCTCCTTTGCTCTCTGCCCCCAGTGCAGTGCTCCCCCGGGCACTACTACAATACCACCGTGCACCGCTGCATCCGCTGCACCCTGGGCAGCTACCAGCCTGATTTCAGGCAGAACTTTTGCATCGCCTGTCCTGGCAACACCACCACCGACTTTGATGGCTCCACCTCTGTGTCCCAGTGCAAAAGTAGGGGAGCTGGGCTGTGCTGCAGGAGGACCCTTCCTCAAAAGTGTTTAAAAATCCCTTAAAATAGGAGTTGGGGTCGTTTCTCTGCATTCAAGCATGGGGGGTGCATGATGCAGTGCTAATAGAGTACTGCCCACCTTGCTTAGTAATCCCGCCCCACCCCAGTGCCCATGCTACCAGTGTCCAGCTGAACCAGTTCTCCCTGCCTTGCAGACCGTCAGTGTGGAGGGGAGCTGGGTGAGTACACAGGCTACATCGAGTCCCCCAACTACCCAGGCAACTACCCTGCCAACGTGGAGTGCACCTGGAACATCAACCCCCCACCCAAGCGCAAGATCCTCATTGTGGTGCCCGAGATCTTCCTCCCCTCCGAGGATGAGTGCGGCGACGTCTTGGTCATGCGGAAAAACTGTAGGTAACCGAGCGGCTGTGGTGCTGGCGGAAGCTGGGGTAGGAAAAGGTGGGAGTCTGCTCAGTGCAGAGGAAGGAAGCCATGTTCCCAGGAGGCAGGAGGAGACTTTTGGGGATGGGGTGAGCCAGAGGGATCTACCTCATCCTGCTGCCTCGGAATCCTGCTGGGCTGGGGTGATGTGAATGGGCTGGGCTGCATGCCTGGGTCTCAGCACTCATCCTGGGGTTAAAAAGCCCCATTTGGAGCTTTCAAGAGCAAGGAAGGAGTAACAGCACCCCCGGTACATAAGGTTAGGGGGAGCTCAGCCTCAGTGGACATGGGCAGCCCCCAACCCTTATACCCACCTTTGCTCTGAGCACTTCAGCACAGTAAGGCTGGGGGTGGCTCTGCTGATGGGCACCCAGAATCAGGTGGCCCTTGCCCACAGCTTCCCCGTCCTCCATCACCACCTATGAGACCTGCCAGACCTACGAGAGGCCGATCGCCTTCACTGCTCGCTCCCGCAAACTGTGGATCAACTTCAAAACCAGCGAGGCCAACAGTGCCCGCGGCTTCCAGATTCCCTACGTCACCTACGATGGTGAGCATGGGGCAGGAGGGGACACCATCCGGGCATGCTGGTGCCCCGTTGCCCTGTTTGGGACCCAGGTCACACCCCAATCCACACCTTTCGTGTATGTGGGGGGGATGGGGACCAGAGGTCTGGGGACAAGTGACAACTGATGCTCTGACTGTGGTTTTCATCTGGCTTTGCAGAGGACTACGAGCAGCTGGTGGAGGACATTGTGAGGGACGGCAGGCTCTATGCCTCTGAAAACCACCAAGAGATCCTCAAGGTGAGCGAGTCCCCACCGGCTCCTTGCTGCCTGGGGCTCCAGGGGTTTGCAGCATGCAGGAGCATCCTTAGGGTGTGCCCCAAAGCTTGTGACCACCGCGCGGGAGCACAGAGTGGGATGGTGACCCAGCTCCCTCTGGCTTGGCTTCCCCGCAGGACAAGAAGCTGATCAAAGCTTTCTTCGACGTTCTGGCACACCCCCAGAACTACTTCAAGTATACGGAGAAGCACAAGGAGATGCTGCCCCGCTCCTTCATCAAACTCCTCCGCTCCAAAGTCTCCAGCTTCCTCCGGCCTTACAAATAGCCCCCGGGCCGCCCTGCAGCCAAGGCAGCCCTCTTCTCCCTTACTCCTCCCTTCCGGTTTTCTCCTCCCTCCCCTCGGCTCCGGCAGCACTGGCACCTCTCGCCCCGCAGACGCCCCCGCACCGTTTCTCCGCTGCTCCCCACAAGCCGTACCCCTGGCTGGGGGGGGAAGCTCCGGTCTCATCCAGCCGCCGGCGAAGCCGCTTCTCTCTTATGAAACAGCTTCTGCACCGTAGGAACCTGAAGTGTTGGTCCTGTCACCAACCTGTGCCCACCCTTCGGCTTTCTTTGAGCCAGGTCTGTCCCAGTTCCCCGGTGCCACTGCCAGCCTGGGACATGCGGGGAGGTCATCGTCCTGGTGCTGGCTGCAGCCCCGCTGAGCCCTTTGGTAGAGGAGCGCAAGAAGGTAACGTCGCGTCTGGGCTGTGGTGTCGGCATCACTTTGCAGAAAAAGAACATTTTGGGAAAAAGAATTTTGCAGAAGCAGAGCTGATGAGAAGGGAGACGAAGAGAGCTCAGCAAAGCCACCGGCCAGCAACAGCCGTGGTGGCCGCCGCGCTGGCGCTTGGAGGGAAGCGCAGCCAAGCCACGTTCTGCAAGAACAATGCCTGGCTGCACGGGAGGAAAGAGGCAGCGAAGGAGAAGGACTTTCAGCAGGGTTCGTTTGGGTTTTGTGTTGTTCCCCCCCTCCCCGTCCCCGTCCCCAGACACTTGTGCCAAGAAACCAGACTTCTTACAAGCTCTGCCAAAGAGTAACTTGGAAAAGCAGCTTTGTGAAGAGCAGGAGTAAATATTTGTGCACTAGGATATCCTCCTTTCTACCTTCTTCATATCTATTAAGTGCAATCATTTGAGTCTTCTTTATATTATTTAGAGGGAAGTTGTGGGTTTGGTTGGCTTTTTTTTTTTTTTTTTTTTTGGTTGGTTCGGTTGTTTGTTTGTTTGTCTGTCTGTTTTACTAGAACAGCAATATTTATACCTGCCTGAGAGATGAGAATGTGTGTTTCTAACAAACACAGCAACCATCCACCCAAAGCAAACCCCGCCCCGGGCCGCTGCTACCCGCTGTGCTGCCTCTTTTCAGGCCTTGCAACCTTTCCTGCCACGTTTGTCCCTGATGAGCCCCCTGTGTGGGGAGCAGATGATGCCTCTCCTGCTCAGCAGTGAGTGGTGGTTTGTGCAGGTGGTTTGACGTGGCTCAGGCCATCCACAGAGGACATGGAACAGCTGAGGTGGCTGTGTGAGCTTTTGCGGCAACCCACCCTGGACTGGAGGTTGTTCAAGCCCTGATGTGTGTAGGATGCCTGACTTTGTCCCCATCACCTGCTTGTTGTGAATGGTTTTGCTTCTG
This sequence comes from Indicator indicator, assembly GCF_027791375.1. Lineage (NCBI taxonomy): Eukaryota > Metazoa > Chordata > Aves > Piciformes > Indicatoridae > Indicator > Indicator indicator. The sequence goes on along the minus strand of NC_072044.1, from coordinate 6,101,411 downwards.
GGGGCACACTCAAAAATCTCTCCCCTGGGTGGGGAGTTCCCTGGGCTAGTCCCTCCCTGGCTCAGGGGAAGCTTTGTGCCTCTAAGTTTCTTCAGGTGCTTTTGGCTATGTCCTGCCATGTGTGTCTGTCCCACTGGAATGCTGTGGTAGCCCCTCCATAGGGAGCAGGATGTGGATCTCAGGTGGGACCCCATCATGCCACACCCCCCCCCCCCCTTTTCACTGCCACTTGCCTTCCCCTAGCATCATTGTTTGACACGGCTGGGGATGATGGCCAGCTGGATGTCACGAAAGGGGTTTATCCCCTTCACGTGGCCAGACAGGCCCCCTGGGGACAGGCAACTGCTGCCACTGGTTATCCCTTGTCCTCCTCCCCATGTCTTGCTTCCTTTCTAGCTCTGCCACCAGCTTTCAGCTGTCACCTACCTTCACCTTCATCCCCATCTCCATTCTCTCAAAGACCTGGAGCTGCCAAGACTAAATGTGGTGGCCTTGCCTACAGTGTTCCTCTTGGCAGGTCCCCTCCCATCCCCACTCAATCTTTTGCTGTCCCTTTGACCACATCTGGGGCAAACCCTGCTCTTAATGAACCAATTAATTGACTGCTCCGCACTTGTGCCCCCAGTCAGTGCCTGCTGAAAGCAGGGGGCAGCTGCTCCCTTGTGTACTCTCGCCTCAATCCCTGCTGCTCCAGCAGCCCCCAGAGCTGCTGCAGGGTGCTGTCGGGGGCTGTGGTCTGGGTGAGCTGGGGTAGGGGGGGTGAGGTTTGTCCTCAGGATGGCTGGAAAAGTTTGTCCTGGTCCATCCCGGCTGTGGATTTACCTCTCCTGTCGCCCAGCTCCCAGCCCCTGTGGAAACTCCACATCTGCAGGTGGAGCTGTTTGTCACTCAGACAGTGCCTGAGCAGCTGCTCTGATGCACAAAAGCTGTCATAGGGATTTTGGGGGTTATTGCCTGGGGGCAGTCATAGCAGAGCAGTGGCTCTTGTAAGGGTCTTTCATATTTAGACGATAAAAACACCCAGGAATGACCAACCCTGGTATGAGGCAACCAAGGGTTTTTGTCCTTCATCACCTTGCTCAGAGGAGTTAATTAATTCTCTGTGATTTAGCTGCGGGGTTGCTGACCTTGCTGAGACCAAGGCACCCAGAGCCTTGTGTCCTGGTTGTCACCCTTGTCACTGCACCCACTACCTCCCCTCCCTTCAAGCAGGTTTGGAAGGGTGAGGTGGGCAGCACCTTGGTGACAAAAAGACACCAAATAGCTCAAATACTCTCCCCCAAAAAAGCACCCAGTGGAGCTCCAGAGCCACCCCACTGCAGCTCAAGCCCTCTTCCCCCAGCCCCTCAGAAAGGGCTTGAAAGGCTGAAAACCACAGCACCAGCCCCCCTCCCCCAATGTACTGAATGTCTGGACGTGAGAAACATGAAGGAGGGTTGCTGGGATTTGGTCCTTTGGGGATTTTGGGGTTCTTTTCACGTTGGGATATTTCTCTCTACCTTTCAAAGCAGGCCACGACTTGCCACCTCCAGCGAACGGTTCAAGCAATGAAAGATGTAGTTCATGAAGTTATTTGCACTTGATTAAAAAGAAAAAATTTATCTGAACTTTGTAAAAAAGAAAAAGAAATTATTTGCATTTTGTATTGTCTTTTTTATGATTAAATGGAATTTCTTGATCTTTCAGAACGCTCTGGCGCCAAACAGTTCTTGTAAAGGTTTCTAGCAGCAGGAGCTGGAGCTGCTCTCATTGTTCTGTTTCCTCAGATGCTTTCTCAGGGCATTTGTTTTTTTTTTTTATTTCCCAGCTTAAACCCTGCACCCTTGCAGGACTTGCCAGCCATGACACAATGCCCTTATTTATACAGTATAGTCAGTAGAGCCAACATGGCCCTTTTTAGCCCAGAACGTGCAGTGGGGCAAGGACTGGCTGAAGGAAGCAGAAGGGATGGAAACTGCTCCATCAGCCCCAGCCCCCTTGCAGAGCTCCCACCCAGCCCATTAGTGGTTGTGGTAGAGCAGCAGAAGCCTGTAAATGGGATTTCCTCCCAAACTGGGGAAGCTTGCTGCCATGGAGCAGAACCTGGTGGTGCAAGGTGGCCTCAGGAGACTATAGCACAAAGCAAAGGCCTAAATTGGAGCATCTTGAGGCTACAGGACAAGTGCAGAGGTTCTACCTCTATCCTGCCCTGGATGTTAATTGTTCCTGGTGTGAGTGCAGCTATTCCTGCTCCCTGCCCTGAACCCCTGTTGACCAGGATCCTCTCTCAAAAGCTCCAACCCTTGCATTCACATCCCCACCACCTTGACATAGCATTTGAGAACTTTCCTATCACAGAGAGGAGCAGCTCTTCAGCAAACCCTTCCCAACAAAGTTTGGAGGAACACAACCAACACAGAGCTGCAGGTGTCCTAAAACTTTATTGCTGCCCCTCAGTAGAGGCGCTGGGGCTTGCCCATGGTACTCTTGATGTACAGAGCACGAACGTTCTGCCAGTTCTTCTTCAGCAAGGACACCAGGAAGTTGATGGCCAGGTGGATGTTGTAGACCAGCTCATCCTCTGTCATCTTCACATGGCCAACAGCCACAGCCAGACACAGCACCTACAGACAGACACCAGGGTTCACTCAGGCACCATTACACAGCATTCACTGACAGAACTCTTCAGGGCATCAAATGATCTCTTCTTGCCAGCTGGACAGGACTTCTCCAGCTCAGCCATGGAGCAGGGTTGCCACAGAGCTCAAGGTGTTTGGCATGTGGCTCCCATGACTGTATCTGGTGGCACCTGAATGCCAGCTCTGAACAACAGCTTTGAAAGGTCCAGCTTGTTCAGAACACAAAGGTGACTTACCCCAGACTGGTTGGGGTTGGAGAGGACCTTTAAAGTCCATCCAGTCCAAGCCTCTGCAGCCAGCAGGGACATCTGCAGCTAGAGCCCCAACCAACCTGGCCTGGAATGGTGGGACATCTCCCACCTCTCTGGGTGATCTGGGACAGGGTTTTACCACAAAATTTTTTGCCCACCAGGTCTGAATGTCTCTTAGTTTCAAACCACCACCCCTTGTCCTCTCACTACAGACCCTGTCCCCAACTTTCCTATCAGCTCCTTTAAGCACCAGATGGCACGGGGCAGCAGGAGCACCGCAGCCTGGAAAACCAGGATAGAGAGCTTGGAGCTGTTCTGAGCTGACATGGGAGCAGACCCTGCTTTAACCCCATTGACCTGCTGCAGGACAGACCCTGAGCTCCAAACTTCACCCCTAAGCATGCCACAAGCTTCACTTTCATTCTGGGCACCAGCCACCAGCCCTTCCTCTCCATACATAAGACATGGAGAGGCCAAGGAGCTTCTGAGGGCTGCTCCCCACAGGCTGAAGACAAAAGGGCAAACTGGCAGGCCAAGCATCAGGACAGCCTCCTCAGCTCAGCACTCCAGCTGCTGGAGCCTCTGCAAACTGTGACACTGGCCACATCCTCCCAGTTGTTCACCCAGGCCCACACCTCAGCAAGTCAGAGCTGTCAGTGCCTCAGTAACACCCTGACGTCCCATTCAGGCACCAGACTGAATGGGGCTGCTGTAGTCCTAGGGCTTTCAAGAGCTGCTCCAGAGTTTATTTGCAGAGTGAAGTCCTGGGCTCTCCTCTGGCAGAGCACAGCCCCCTCCCCCATGCCAGGGATATGCCTGCCTGTGCCCCACCCTGCCACTGCCACCCCCTTACTACAAAAAGCATTAATTAGCATCAATTGAGCTCAGCACCGACACATCAAGATCATCTCCTAATAGTCTGCTCCCAAATCTTTCAGCCAGATAAAGGCCTCCTCCTCTCCAGGTGGCAGCTCAGTGCTCTCTTCCCTGCAGAAGGAACCAGCAGCACTTCAGGGGAGATGCTCGAGAGACACCTACAGCCCAGCCTGCAAAACGCAGCCACAGACAAGTGACAGCAGCCACGAGGAGCTGCTCTGGAAGGGAAAGGCACAGCTTTACCTTCTTCATCTGGAATTTGATGGTAGATTTGACCTCATCCACCTTGGCCACCAGGTTCTCGTTGTGAGTGAGCAGAGAAGGGAATTTGCCAGCTTTGTTCAGACCCGGACCCAAGATTCGAGGAATTTGCTTGATCAAGGACTCAGAAGCCAGGAAAGCGTCGTACTTCTTGGCTGCAAGAAGCATGGGGGTGAGGAACCATCAGAGTGAGAACAGACTCGGCTCCTACACCAAGACCAGAACCATCAGCTCATCCAAGACTGAGCTGCTCCACTTCCCTCAAGTGTTTTGATATTCCCAGAGCCCTGCCAGGCTGACCTGAAGGTGTTTTCACTCAATTCTATCAGAAATCATTCCTGTTACTGTACCAACCCCCCCACCCCCAGCTCCATACTCTGACACTCCAAATTTCAATCCTGAAGGTGAAGTCCAAGCCTCACCTCAGCTTTAGCTGCTATCCAGCTCCCCAACCAGGAAAGTTAGGAATAACTAAGAATGAAACTTTAAGGGAGACAATTTTGCTGTGTACTTTTCTTCTGGAGAAGAACATCAACCCCACTCCTGGAGGACTGATCTGTCAGACCTTCCACTCTTAACAGCTTATTTGCTCTTCTGGACAGTTTCTAGACAGATTCAGGCCGACTTTGTCCAGCTTTTTATTCCTACAGTTAACCAGGACATGGAAATACAAGTGCAGGGAAAACCATCCCTCCCGAGTCATCCAGGGTGACCTACGTCACCACTCACCCAGCTTCTTCACCAGTTTCTTGTTTTTGTTGAGTTTCTTCAGAGCCTCTATGTCCATGTGAGGGATGTCGACTGCTTTGGCCTCATCGCAGTGCTGCTGGTCCCCCAGCAAGCAGACTGAGAACTTGGGCCGTGGAGTTGACTTCAGCCTGGGGACAGAAGATTCAAATGACTATGGACCACCAGCACCACATGCTTCCAACGGAAACCATCACAGAGATACCTTACCGCAGCACCTGGGTATTTTCCTCCACAGCTTCTAACCTGCTTTCTCCAGCAGGTCGGTGGGGTCAGCAGAGAAGCTTCCCCCACCTCCCCTAATGTTTTAAGACCCAGGGTAGGGGTCCGTCCAGTCACACCCGCTCAGCCGGGGTGGTCTGAACTACCCGAGCGGTTCCGCGCCGGGCCCCCGTGCTGTGACAGCCGGCGGGGGCGCGGGCCGAAGGCTGGGTGGGAGCTAGAACATGGCGAACCTGACGGTGCCGGAGAAGCGCTTATCCTTTTGCGGGTCATAGTTCTTCAGGCTGATCTGCAGCTCCACCGTCTCCACGAACCTAAGAATTAGAGAGGGAAGCGGAGCAGGTGAGGGCTCAGCCAGGCTGGGGGTCAGCGAGACACCGGCCAAGCGCCGCGGCTTGTCATGGCACAGGATCGTACTTGCGCTTCTTGGTCTTGCTGCCCTGCAGCACCTCCTTCACTGCCTCGTACAGTGTGTCGCGGGAGACCTTGCTGCTGCGGGGAGGAAAGACAAGGCGGGCTCAGGGCTGACCAGGACCGGGCCTCCTGCGGGCCGCGGAGACAAAGCCCCTCAGCCCGCCCGGCCCATCCGAGCTCCCCCTCGGCAGCCCCAAAGATCGGCCTCCGCTGCCCGCACCCTGCCAGCCGCCCGAATCGCCCCGTAGTTGCCGGATAGGCAAGGATGGTGGCGGATAACCCGCAGCATGTTCACCCACCTCATGGCGGCGGCTCGCCGAGACAGAAAGACTGTGCTACTTCCTCGTGCCCTATAAATAGATGTGAAATCTCGCGAGACTTGGCGATGGTGCCATGTTGAAAGCGGCAGTGTACAAGCACCGTGTGGCCGCCATGTTGAGAGCGGCGCAGTGTAGCACTGTGCGGTTGCCACGTTGGGAGTAATGGTCTGTGGCACGGTGGACACCATTATTGGGCATGGCGGAACAAGGCTGGAGGGCCCTACCGGCTTCCCCGCCTCTCGGCTCCCCTAACGTCTGCATCTCCTTTGCTGGTAAATGACCAGCTCTGGTCTTTTTGCCTACTGTCTCAGCCTACCAGACCACGAGCCCCTCAATAGCTTCGCAGCGCAGTGACGAGGGTACACACCCCAAGAGCCCTAGGCCACACCTCAGCAGCCACCAAGAAGGATATGGGACGCGGCCCATGCGTGAGAGGCTGCCAGAACACAACGCTTTGCGCTGGGGCAGGTTCCTGCTCTTGGATTTCGGTGATATAAGCACTCCTTGTTAAGCTCACTCCGGTTGCGGAAGGGCTTACAGCGCCAGACCGCTACGGACAAGCCGTACCTCCGGCCTCACTGTCTGCAGTACGCATGCGCTAGCCGCTCTCCCCCGCGCATTGGCTCGCGTGTCCTAAATCGGCCCTGACAGCCCAGTCCCGAGGAGCGGTGCGCCGAGCCCCGGAACCTGGATGATAGCATGCGGACGGCTGCGGCGCGTCGGTGAGCTCCGGTGCTATGCGGGTTGCGGGGCGGAACGGGCAGGGGTCGGGTCTTGGTGCATGACGTTCAGGCGGCGGATTCGGTCCTTTCGGGTTTCCTCAGGTCGGTGCGGGAGGAGGAGGAGATGGCGGCCGAGGGGCAGCCGGGCCCCAGCGAGTTGCTGCCATCACCCCCTATAGCCAGCAGCCGCCATCTCTCTCTGCCATCCTCAGGGTATCTGGGCCAGCCTCGTCTCGCTGCTCCCCCGCAGGGCTTGCCATGGTGCCAGGCCTTGCCTTGCCTTGCCTTGCCTTGCCTTGCCCTGTCCTGTCCTGTCCAGTCCCCGGCCCGCCCTGTCATCCCTGGAGTGGCTCCACATCGCACCTACATTTACCTTTCCTGGGGCACCGCCTGCCCCATCCCTCGCAGAGGGTTGCGGCTCCACCAGCAGCGCTGATAGCGGTTTGCATGGCAGCCGTAGCAGCTCAAATGGACCTGTATTTCCAAGCGACCTTGCTGGGATGGAGCGTTTGCTGGGAAATGAGCTGCAGTGCTTCCCAGGAGGTGTCAGCCCTAAAAGCAGCCAGAATTTGCAGCAGCTGTCTGTCAGGTGTTGGAAGCATTTAGGTTAGAGGGCAATAAGCACGGCACAAAGTATGCCTGCACCCCTGGATGCTGAAGGGATGGAGAGTGGTCAGACTTGTTCCTGGAAATTAAAATGATAAAATACAAGGCTATCTCAAAGATGACTCATGAAGAATCCACTGCAGATGCTTTTAAAGATAATCTATGAGCAGCGTGCCTCTAGTGAAATATTTTTATGAGGGTCCGGTTGTAGTTTGCAATTCTGTTCTTCAGAAGGCTGAGAATTAGGAAAGGGAGGAGGGAATGAGGATGCTTCCAGGGATAAAGCTTATCATCCTGCTCCTGACTCTTTCAGCACAGGACACTCTCCACCTGTAGCTTCAGACTTTGAAGTAGTCATAAACTTTTCCTGCAGGTCATCTAGAGGATGGGAAAGGCTTGATAGTGTCATTTGGGCTATCTCTAAAATAAGGCTGTCAGAAGGCCTGAGAAGCTTTTATGTTCTCTGTGGCTGTGGAACAGATTGCCAGCTCTGCCAGCCCTGGGTGTGGGAATGGTGCACAGAAAGAGTGGTTTAGCCTGGCCCAGGCTGCCCAGGGCATAGGTGGAGGTCTCTGTCCCTGGAGGGGTTTCGAAGCTTTGTAGATGTGGTGCTGAGAGACATGGTTTGATGGTGACCTGGCAGTGCTGGGTTAAGGGTTGGACTGCATGATCTTGGAGATCTTTTCCAACTGTAATAATTCTGTGATTCCAAGTTTATCATGTGTGGAGTGGGACTGTTGAAACACACTGCATTCTGTGACTCTCCAGACATGTACCTTGGAATCCTCACCTTCAGGGGGGATAGAGCAATGTCCTCTTTGCATCAAATAATTTGGTCACTGAAGCACTATCACAAGGCTACCTAGAGCTATGTCAAGTGTCTTCACAGCCCATCAAAGGCAACAGCAACACTTTAGGTCTTGCATTTTTTTTCCAAGTGTTGATCCTCCAAAAGAGTAGAAGAAAATAAATCTTCAGGCACTTGCTGACACCATGAAAAGCTCCCAGCTGAGTTCATCTCATTGCTTTCTACTTTACATCCAAACCACTTAGCACTCATTATCCTTTCTGCTTCTTGGCTTACAGGGCTGTGCATGGCAGCTGCTAAACAAGCCCTCACTGGGGTTCTTTGTCCTGTATCCTCCTGTCTGGGAGGGGAGGCTCCAGCATTTCTGGGAAGTGCCTCCATGGCTATTCAGAGGGAAGCTTGATAAATAACAGTTTCTATGCAACAGTTTTGCTGTCTTCTGTGGGATTGGTTTCCTTGAGAAGATGCAGCAAAGGGGACAGCTCCTGGGAGCAGAGAAGCTGGCCTCTGCAGGCAGCGTTCATTGCTTTTTATTAACCCTGTCAGGTGAAAAGCTGATTGAAGGGCAAGTCATTGAACCTGAAGATGGGTCCACAGCTTATGTCCATAAGGTGACAGTTCAGAAAGGTGAGGACCTCTTTGTTTTTAGATGTAGCTACAACTGTCTGTGTTCCACCTGTCACGCTCCTCTCAGCCTGAGCCTTAACAAGTCCACTAGGTGCAGAGGGACCAAGGACAGGTGACCAAGGACACAGAACATGTGATCTCCTGTCAAGATTTTAGCAATCTGACAAGAAGGCAAATCTGCTGGTGGTGTAGGCAGATGCTGGAAGTGTTGTCTCACCTGTGGGCTCTCTCACAGTTGTCTGAGAGATGAGAAGCCTTCAGACAAGGCCAGTAAGCTGCATGCTGTGTTTGTGCCAACCATGAAGCCCAAGCAGAACCTGTTTCCTGTGGGAGCACTTGGACAGGATTTTCCTTTGAACTATGAGACAGTGCTTCTGGAGATGTTTGGCAGAGGAGGGTGGGGATTGTTGAGAACAATGCCACCATGACCCAATAGCCACCTCCAAAATGAGGTGACATTAAACTGAGAGGTGATGGGAATTCATTTCTTGTGGCAGGCATGAGAGTGGCACAGAGGAGTCCTCCCTGAGCACACTGAGAGTTAAAAGGGCAGGTGGGAATTGCTCCTTTCCTTTTGGCAGTCCTTCCCTCACCCTGCAAAGCTCCTTGTATGCCATCTCCCTTTTCTGCTCTGTTCAGCACTAAGGTTTGCCACTGGTGGGACCAGTCTCCTCTTAGCCCCCTGGAGAAGCTGATATGAATCCTTCCCGCTCAGGTTGCTGACCTGCCCCACGCTGCACAGGGAGGCATGAACAGTGCCTGTGCTTCTTCACCTGCAGGTGCCTGATGAGGAAGAGGAGCAGCAGCAGTGCAGCACCAGCGTGGCCCACCCAGGGCAGCCATGTCTGAGAATGGGCACTGAGCCCTCCCGATAGGGCACAGATGGCAGCTCCAGCCCCTTCTCCACAGGGCTCTCTTCTCCCAGGGACGCTGGAGATGGTGGCTGCTGCCTTCTCTTGGAGGTTCTGCTGTTCTCCTGGGCTCAAAGCAGGCACTTCCTGCTCCTTGCCTTGGACACATATTGTATCTTCTGGTATTTGTTTCTTGATGGCTAAAATCTCCAAGACCTGATAGTCTTCTGCAGTAGAGATGGAGCCACAGAGACTCGGTCTCTTTTTGGGAAGACACTTCCTGTGCTTTCCCTCCAGGAATGGTCCAGCAGCTCCCCTCTCCACCTCTCCTAGAAAGGGACAAGTGGGCAGCGTATGCACAGAAGCAGTAAAGCCACATCAGGCTGTCCTGAGCACAGTGCCTGGAGGGGTGACCAGCCCCTGATGCTGGAGTGAGGGCCCAGGCAGCTCCCACAGCAGTTCTCAATCTCTTCACACCCCACTCTCCAGCAAACTTCTTGACAGGCTGTGGAGCAGAGCAAAGATCTCCCTCTACCAAAGCCAGGCATCCCTTGTTGGGGGCTGAGTTAGGCTTGGGTGTAAGTACTGGTAAAAATAAAAATAAATAAAACCAACTTAAAAATGTTCTGTTCAACAAAGGAAGCCTCCTTCCCTCTGTCAGTCCCTGGGGCTGGTGGCTGGGGTGGCTGTTGCTGTCCTGCGGATGAAAGAATTGCAGAAGTTGTGGAGATTTGCTGAACTGACCAAACCAGGGTCTGTGATTGTCCAAAACCAGCACTGAGAAGTGTGAGCAAGACAAACTGTAGCCTCTGAGCTCTCAGCCTTTGGTTTAGAGGGGCTAAAAGCTGTCTCCTGGGTCTCACAGAATGGTTTTGGTTGGATAAGCCCTTCAAGATCCTGGAGTCCAACCATTCTCTAACTCTACACAGCTGGTGCTCAACCATGGCCCTCAGTACCACATCTCTGCCCCTCTGAAACCCCTCCAGGGATGGGGATTCAGCCACCTCCCTGGGCAGCCTGTGCCAGGTTTTGAGAACCCTTTCAGTGGAGAAGTATTTTATAACCTAAAGCCCCCCTGGTGCAGCCTGTGGCTGTTTCTTCATATTCCAGCACTTTTCCTTGGGAGAAGAGGCCTACCTGTACCTGGCTCCAACCTCCCTCCAGGCCTTGGCTCCTCCAAGGACTCCTGCAAGCCTGGTGTTAGGGAAGTGTGAACAGAAGAAAAGGTGTCTGTGAACACATCCAACAACCCTCTGAGCTGGGAAGAGAGCCCTGAGCTGGCTGCCTCAGCCTGACCACTGCCCTGGGACAGCTTCTGAGCAAAGCTAGCACAGAGAGCACCATGGAGTCATTCTGGCTGGGAAAGGCCTTTAGATCATTGAGCCCAGCTGTTAACCCAACACCAGTGCAGGCTCTCAGCAGCAGAGGGGTTATTTTTTGGCTGTACCTGCAGAGCTGGCACAGAAAGGGGTTTGTGCAAGAAAGGAATAGGCAGAACCCAGGAGGGCTGCAGGGGGCTGGATGTCTGCTCACCTGCCTTGGTGTGACTGATCCCAAACCCAGCTGGGCTGGAGCCTTCCCGAGAGGCACAACTTGAGTTCCCATCATTTAAATCTCAGAAGAGGAAGCTGGAGCTTGAGGCAGGGAGGGGATTTTTCTCTGCAGAAGAGAGCTTTTGATTTCTGGGCTGAGTGAGAGGCTTCCAAATCCCTCTCTGTGAGCCCTGCATTCTCCTCCACGCTCTGTCCGTGGGGAGGGAGAAGCCCAGGGCTGTGTCCCGTGGGGCCGAGATGTGCCCAAGCAGATGGCGCTGCTGCTTCGCGCGTACCCCGCCGCCCGGGGCCTCCGGGGCAGGCGGCTTCCTGGAACCGGATCCTCGGCCTCGACGGAGCCGCCTTTGCCGCCGCCGCCTGTCGCCATGGACCTGCGAGCGGAGCTGCTCAAGTCCATCTGGTATGCGTTCACCGCCCTGGACGTGGAGAAGAGCGGCAAGGTCTCCAAATCCCAGCTCAAGGTGAGTCCTCAGGCGGGTTGGGGTCACCCCAGCCTGGGGCTGGCAGGTTGGCGCGTAGGGGAGAGGGAGGTGTGCAGAGTGGCTCCAGGGATGCTTCTCATCCCCCCTGGGTTTCCACGGAGGAACTGTTAAATGTTAGGATTAATGAGACCCTGCTCTCACCTCCATGCTGCTTTTGGTGAGGTTCTCCAGCTCTGCCTCATCTCCCTCTTAAAGACAGGTCAGGACAGTTCATGCTGAAGCATATTTTCTAGCTGATAATTAGGAGAATCCTGATTTTTGGTTGTTTTCAGTCTCTTACGCTTTTTATACCCAACCAGCAGCCCAAACTCAGCTTCCTATGCACTTGCTTCTCAGAGCGCTCACCTTGGTGCTTCCAGCTCAGCCAGCAGGTTGCGAGGTAGGGGCTGACCAGTTTTCAACAAAATTCCTCAGTGGTCTGGGCAGAAATAACAGAGAGCCTCACAAATCTCTGCTCTCCCCTCTCCCCCACCTGGTGAGCGCTTCTGCAGCAGGCTTCAGCCTTCAGAACCTTCAGCCTTTGTCAGAACCTTCGTGGCTTGAAAACCTTTCTGTTTGTCTCCAGGATTGGGTCAGATGGACTCCACGAGGTTCTTCCTCAGCTTTGCCAATAATTATTGACTTGAGGTGTTTTTTTAATTTTTTTTTCCTCTTTGCAAACTATGAGACTCCTCTTTTGTTGTCTTGTTTTGGTTCTTTGGCTGCTGCTGGGGTTGAAAATGCTTGCTGGAGCAAGGCGCTGCAAGACCTGAGCTAGAAACATGCAAAGCATAGGGAGGGGTTGCGTCAGAACTTGACAGCTGCTGCCAGGCTGCAAGAGGGGTTGTGAAATGCCCTGCAGAAACCTCTTTATTGCCTCTGTTTTGTAGGGATTCTCCCAGGACAGCCTGCAGGGATGGAGCTGGGCTTGGCAGAGGGGGATGCTTTGTCCCAAAATGAAGGGGGTTGTTGGCAGAGATCCAGAGGAGAAGCAGTGGGAGCCGGGTTCCTTCTGCACAGCTGCTGCCCTTGCAGCCAACAGCCTGGCCCAGGAAGTCTCTGCACTAGTGCCCCATGAGCCACATTTCCTGCTCAGCCCTCAGGATTAAGGAAAATCCCAAAGCAGACCAGGGCCTCATTCCCCTCACTAATCCCCAGGGAGGTGCTGTGCTCCCCTCACAGCACCTCCTGCACCCAAGCTCTGTGTCTGGAGCCCAGCCCCAGCAGTGCTGCTGTGAGCAGTGCAGCACTCAGCACTGAGGCTGCAGCAATTTCCTAGAGAGTGTGCAGGGGGGATCAGGACCTGCAACCCCCCTTGCAGGGGCTGTGGGGCTGCTTGGGACAGAGACTCTGCAGTGGCTTTGCCCATGGTGATATTTTGGAGGGGAAAGGAGATTCAGCCCTTGCTGCTTTGCCACCCACCATGGGCAAGGGGATGGGTGGGGATGGGTTGGGTTGCGCTGTTGTGTGCTGCAGCCCAGCTCTGGATGGCTTGAGGCTGGGGCCAGCTCATTTCCGTCACTCATTGCTGCTGGACTGTGGCTCAGGTTTGCCCCAGCCTGTGCAAGCCAATTCTGCTGGTCCACAGAGAAGAGATCCAGGGTCTCACCACCTTGAGCAGTGAAGTGTTAAAGCCACGGTGGCCTTCCCCTCTCCATACTCCTCCTGGGTTGTGCTCTGCTCTCCCAGACATGTTGCTGCAAGAAGGGTCTTGAAGAAGGGTGGGAGAAATGTTGATGTTCACAGCATTTGCACCTACAGAAACAAGAGCTGGGAGGGACTTTGCTGGGTGCTTCACTCCCCCAGGCTCTCTCTAGGCAGCTGCACAGGTAGATTCAGCAGCACTTCAGAGCATGGTGGGGAAGCTGTGGGAAGCTGTTGGGTTGAAGCAGTTGAGTTCTGAGCATGTTAGTGTAGATGTAGAGCTGCACAGGAAGGAAGGACAAACTGGTGGTTGAGTGCTACATGGAGAGATAACGGGGAGGTCTGTCCTACACAGCAGCCCTGCTCCTGGAGGAGTGTTTGTCCTCTCCATGCCATCACAGCTTCCCTGGCCAGGCTCAGGGAGCGACTCCCCAGCTCCACAGATGCAGCCTGATGGATGGTGAGGCAGCTGTGTGGGCAGTTCAAGGCACCCTCACTGCTGGCAAAGGCTTCTGGTGCTGGGGATTCCCTGGGAAAGGATTCCTTGCACCCCCAGCTCCACAGAAGCTTTGATTGTCTCAGCAGGACAGGTCTGCTTGTACACAGGGAAACCAAGGCAGCAGCAACACTCCCTGCATGCTTCTAGAAGCTTCAGCCTCCTGCTCTTGCCCCCCGAGGCCAGAGGGGTTTGTGCTTAATGCAGGGAGCCAGGCTCCATCCCAAAAGCGCACCCCCAGCCCTGGCATCACCCCAGAAGAAGAGGAGCTGCCATTCTCCAGGCAGCTTAAAAATTCCACCCCTGGCTCTGACTATGTCAGCAGGGGTGGCAGTGAGGAGTGATATGGAGCAGGAGAGCAGAGGGTGGAGAACAGCATCAGGGCTGGTGCTAGGAAGGATTTGGGGTCCTTGGGGGTGTCAGGCACACCTCTGCCCCCCCCCACCCAGCCATTTCCTGCATGCTGCAGGAGAGCGGTTGTGTCACCAAACCACTCTCCAAGTGTCCCTTCTCTTCTCCCCCATCACTTTTCCCTCCTTTCAGAGCCTGGCAGGGGCTTTCCCACCTCTCCTCTCCCATGGAGCTGGGGCAGCCCCAGCTCCATGCACCCACCCTCAGCCTGCCCAGGGCTTTGCTCCCCATCTTGCCCTACTTCCATTTTTTAGGTGACCACTCCAGGAATATGGAGGGGCTCAGAGTGCTGTCCATAGGGCACACACAAGACCTTCCAGGGCTTTTTGGGGTGCTGTGAGAGCAGCTGCAAGGGATGAGGACAAAGCTCCATGTTGGAAACAGCGAGCGATTCCCAAACTTTTAATCCATCCTGACAGGTTTGTTGGCTGCCCTGCAGGATACCCAGGGTGTTCCCATCCCTCTCTGCTCCAGTACGGCTCCCAAAAGGTGCAGCCATTGCAGCAGTGCTCCAGGCCACAGCTGCTGGGTGCTGGTGCACAGGGTGGAGCCCTGCTGATAACATCGGTCCAGAAGGTGGAAAAGAGAAAGAAAATCTGGTTGAGCAAGAACTTTCTTCAGTTGTGTGGCCTCCAGCAGCTCTTCTCCTGCTGGGAGGAAATTTCTAGCCCTGCACAGAGAGGAGCAGGAGTGCTGCACACCAAGGCACAGTTTGAATTGAATCTAGAGGTCAAAGGGAACACCAAGATTTTCTACAGGTATATTAATGATAAAAAGAAGCCTAGGGAAGGTGTGGCCCCCCTCAGAAAGGAAACAGGTGAAATGGTCACAAGTGACATGGAGAAGGCTGAAGTTCTCAATGACTTCTTTACCTCAGTCCTCACTGCAAAGGCCTCCAGCCACACTCCTGGAGTCATGGAAGATAATGGCAGGGAATGGAAGGAAGAACTGCCCATCATAAGTGAAGATCAGGTTCATGATCACCTGAAGAATCTGAAAGTGTTCAAGTCCATGGGACCTGATGGGATACACCCATGGGTGCTGAGGGAACTGGCAGATGAGGTTGCTAAACCTCTCACTATTATATTCCAAAAGTCCTGGCAGTCTGGTAAAGTCCCCACTGACTGGAAAAGGGGAAACATTACTCCCGTTTTCAAAAAGGGTAAGAAAGATGACCCAGGGAACTACAGGCCAGGCAGTCACACCTCTGTGCCCAGTTAGGTCATGGAGCAGATCCTCCTAGAGGCACTGCTGAGACAGAAGAATAGTGAAGAGGTGATGGCTTCACCAAGGGCAAATCCTGCCTGACAAACCTGGTGGTCTTCTATGAACAGGTGACAACATTAATAGATGAGGGGCGAGCAACTGACGTCATTTACCTGGACCTGAGCAAAGCCTTCCACACTGTCCCACACCACATCCTGGTCTCCAAGCTGATGCAGTCTGGGTTTGGTGGGTGGACCACAAGATGGATAAAGAACTGGCTTGATGGCCGCACCCAAAGAGTGGCAGTCAATGGCTCCATGTCCCAGTGGAGGCCAGGGACAAATGGAGTCCCTCAGGGATCAGTGCTGGGACCAGTCTTAATAGTCTTCAATAGCTTTGTCGGTGACATGGACAGAGGCATTGAGTGCACCCTCAGGAAGTTTGCTGATGACACCAAGCTGTGTGGTGTGGCTGACAGGCTGGAGGGAAGGGATCCATCCAGAGGGACCTGGACAGGCTGCAGAGCTGGGCACATGACAACCTCATGAGGTTCAACAAGACCAAGTGCAGGGTCCTGCATCTGGGTCGAGGCAATCCCAAGCACAAATCCAGGCTGGGCAGGGACTGGCTGGAGAGCAGCCCTGAGGAGAGGGACTTGGGGGTGCTGGGGGATGAGAAGCTCAACATGAGCCACCAGTGAGCACTTGCAGCCCAACCAGATCTTGGGCTGCATCCAGAGAATTGTGGCCAGTAGATCGAGGGAGGTGATTCTCTCCCTCTCCTCCGCTCTGGTGAGACCCCACCTGGAGTACTGGATCCAGTTCTGGAGCCCCTATTGCAAGAGGGATGTGGACATGCTGGAAGGTGTCCAGAGAAGGGCCACAAGGATGATCAGAGGGCAGGAGCTCCTCTCCTGTGAGGACAGACTTGAAGAGTTGGTGCTGTTCAGTCTGGAGAGGAGAAGGCTCCGAGGTGACCTTATTGTGGCCTTCCAGTATCTGAAGGGGGCCTACAAGAAAGCTGGAGAGGGACTTTTTGGGATATCAGGTAGTGACGAGGGGGAATGGAACAAAGCTGGAAGTGGGGAGATTCAGGCTGGAATCTGGTAAGGAAGAAGTTCTTCCCCATGAGAGTTGTGAGAGCCTGGAATGGGTTGTCCAAGGAGGTGGTTGAGGCACCATCCCTGGAGGTATTTAAGGCCAGGCTGGATGAGGCTCTGGCCAGCCTGATCCAGTGTGAGGTGTCCCTGCCCATGGCAGGGGGATTGGAACTAGATGATCCTTGTGGTCCCTTCCAACCCTGACTGATTCTATGATTCTATGATCTTCTCTTGAACCCTTGGCAAGCTGCTCACAACCTGCTTCTGGAGATGGTGGCAACAGATCTGCATTGTCTGCTATTCCAGACGAAACTTCTTTTCCTATGAATCTTTTATTTTTTCATCTTTGCATATTGCTGTGCCCCTCTGGCCCAAAATGACTGTGTCCAGGCTGGGAGCTGTCGTTAGCTCAAGAGATTGCTGAGGACAGCTGCCCAACAGCATAGCTTGGGGTGTCTCAGCATCTTCTCTAGATCAAAACTGGAATGTTTGAACCAGCCCTTTGGAAAAGCAACAACAAAAAGTTCCCCACATGCCAATAAAGCAAAGAAAATTAAAAAAAAAACCAAATTTCTGCCCATTTCTAAATGATGTTGAAATTCACACCCAGGAGGATTCTGCCATCCCCCTGCCAAACCCAAACTACACCTCAGCACTGTGGCTGCAGGGAGGTGGTGCCAGGCAGGGGGGCACAATCCTGAGGTGGGTGGGTGGCACCATAGGGATGTGTTGGGACAGAGTTGGAGCTCAGTCATTCACCTTCTCCTCACACCTCGTACTTGGCCAGGTGCTGTCCCACAACCTGTACACAGTGCTGTGCATCCCCCACGACCCCGTAGCGCTGGAGGAGCATTTCCGTGACGACGATGACGGGCCGGTGTCCAGCCAGGGCTACATGCCTTACCTCAACAAGTACATCCTGGACAAGGTGAGCCCTGGGATGTCCACCCAGACCTGCTGTGTCTCAGGTGGAGACACCACAGCATCCCATGGGAGCACCACAGCTCACTCCCCTCTGCTTCTGGAGATCCTGTGCCTCGATGGGTTGTAAGAGGGTAGAGGGAGTTGGGGAGTACTGAGGGTGGTGAGACCCTGGCCCACGTTGCTCAGAGAAGTGGTGGATGTCCCATCCCTAGAACTATTCAGGGCAGGTTGTTTGGGACTGAGCAACCTGCTTAGTTGGTTGCAGGGCGTTGGACTGGACAAACTTTGAAGGTCTCTTCCAAGGCAACCCAGCTGAGGTTCTGTGATTCTGTGAATGCAGAACAGGTGAGGACGTTCCACACTCAGCATCTCCATGGCAGGGTTGACAGCAGCCCTTGCTATCAGGGCTGGGCATGGGGGAACATCTCAGCCCACATGTCCTAAAGGGCTCAGGGAGAGAAACCAGCCCCTTTACCTCACCACCTCTGCTCAAATCGGAGGTGTGACCTCATCTGGCAAAGAGCAGGAGGCAAGAGGATGAGGTGCTGGGGCAGGAGCAGAGGCTGGGGTGCACAGGAGCCTTCTTCCTACTTTCCACATGGCTCAGAGCACTTTTGTTGGTCACAGTGAGGCTTGGCAGCTGGGTGCTCGTTTCCTCCAGGCAGTGAGGAGAAGAAAACTGGCTGAGAGCTTTCCTCCACTGTGTGCTGGAAGGAGAAGGGCCTGGAGCTGGCTGCAGTAACTCTTTCCTCCCCTGCTGCTTCTCCAGGGCTCAGCCATGCTCCCCACAGCATATTGTGTTCTCTGATAGTCTCAGTGTTGATCTTGCCTTGCCCTGAGGTGCCCAGCCTGGCCCAGGGATGCCGATCTCAGCTGCCAGGGTCTGGTCCACAGCAAGAGAGGGCAGAGCCTTGCCCAGCTCCCTCTGCCTAGGTCAGGCAGCTGCCCAAGGTCAGCCCAGCCCAACCTCTCCATCACAGAGCAGCCAAAACCCTTCCAGTTTCCCATGTGGTTAATCACAGAACAGCAAGTTGGAGAGGACCTCAAAGATCATCTGGTCCAACCTCTGTTGGGAAAAGCTGGGTCAAAAATTACTTTTAAACCTCCTCCTTCTGGTTTCACCATGGCTAATAAAATCCCGGAGGCAGCCTGAAACGGGAAGTGGCTTTTCCTAGTAAGAGTGGCACTCAGCTTTCTACCACCCAGAGGTTCTGCTCCAGATGTGCTGCTGCAGGCTGTGATTTGCCCTCATGCTTGCTCACATAGCTGGGATGGAGCAGTCAGATGTAGCCAGGCTCCCTTGGTTCCCATCACAGTTCACCAATGTCACACTAAAATTGCATGCCCAGTAAGTGGTCACAGAAACTCATGGACAGACAGCAGGGCTGAGGGTGATGGAAGTGACCTTCCTCCTTCCCTCCTATCGCTGCCTGCCTATGGGCCATGGTTTCTCCTCACTGAGCCCCAGCTCCTAGGGGGCTGGGATAACAAGAACAACCCAGAGCCATGGAGGCACTTGGGAGAGCATCATGCAGTGCTGTGTGTGCTTCACCATGAGGCTCCTGCTGGTGCTGCAGACTCTGGTAGGACATGGCTGGGCCACCATGCCCATGCCACAGTGCTGAATGCTGCAGTGATCCTGTAGCATCTTTTCTGATGGCCAGGACACCTTGCTAAGGGACCTGTGCTGGGGACACATGCTCTGGCATCGTGGGTCGAGGACCTCATGCTTCTCACCAGCTAGGACAGGAGATTTCAGCTGTGAGGGTTTTTTTCCCCTGACCTCCCCTCCATAGCCCTGCAGCACCAGGCTCACTCCCGACTCCTGCCCACAGGTGGAGGAAGGAGCTTTTGTCAAGGAGCACTTCGATGAGCTCTGCTGGACCCTGACAGCCAAGAAGAATTACAAGGCTGACCGGAATGGCAACAGTGTCGTGTCCCACCAAGATGCCTTCAAGCTCTGGTGTCTCTTCAACTTTCTGTCTGAAGACAAATACCCTCTGGTCATGGTGCCAGATGAGGTAGGACCTGCCTCTGCCTCCCATCATCCCCTTCTTTCCAGGGCTCTTGTGCTGGCAGAGCCCCACTTGGGGATGAGACATTCTGCTATCACTTCCTGGCAGGTCCCACCACATCCTGCAAGATGCAGTGCCTCCGGGGTGTGACAGAGAGCAGTCTGGGAGTGGCATAGGGGCCTGTCTGCCCTGGGCACTCCTCACTATGCCCATAGCTACCCCTGCTGCCCAGAGAGAGGTGCGGGCAGCTGGGTTGGGCCCCTCCAAAATGCTGATGACTCTCACACAGAGGTGTCTCAGAGGATGAGGTTTGGGCTGGTCCATGGTGCCCTTCTGTGCCTCAAGATGATGCCAACAAGCTCTTGCCTGCTGTGAAATGAATGTGCCAGTTCTCAGAGCTCCAACCAAGGAGCAGCTGTGGCTCAGCTCCTCCTGGGGCTGGTCATTTGCCTGAAGCCCTTTCACCTCACACCCCACACCCAAGGGCTGAGTCAAGCATGGTGTTGGAGGACTCCTGATTTCCATCAGGGAGAGAGGTGACACCCCCCCGAAAGTCTGGCACAATGGGAGGCTGCTCTGCAGGCTGGACAGGGCTGTCCCCCTCTGTCTCTCAGCCCATGTCACCATAAAGGCAGTGGCAGAGCAGATCCAGCTGTCCCTCTCTGCCCACTCCTAGCAGACGCTCACCTACTGCTCAGCACCCCTGGCACCATTCCAGGTCAGGTTTGGGTCTCTGTGCAACCTGCTCTAGTTGAGGATGTCCCTCCCAACCCAAACCGGCCTGGGATTCTGTGACCCAGAGAGTCAAGAGCCAGGCTGCCCCAGCTGCCCAGCAAAGCCTCTGGCAGTAATCTCTAAATCCCTACATTCCACCCTGCATTTGGAGGGGGAGGTTCTCATCTCAAACCTCCAGGAGAAGGTGAGCAGATCTGGGGAGGAGGGACAAGCTCAGCAGCCACGAGCAGCCTCACCAGGAATTGCTCATCTAGGGGGGCAGCTGCTGCCTCCTTCTGCCCTACCAAACCTCCTGAGATCAGCAGAAAAGCCAAAGAAAAAAAAAAACAAAAAAGGCAGAGCCAGAGCAGCAGCCCAGGGCTGCATCTCGAGGAGGGTGACCACACTTCCTGCTCCCCAGAGAGGTGCTTCCTGTTCCCCAGCCCATGACAGACTGAATCAGCTTTGGGCTCACGAGGCTGAGCTTAGAAAAAAACAACAAAAAAAGAAATACCCTGAAATAATTCCTGCCCTGAAATAATTTCTGCCCGGAAATTCCTGCCCTTTGCCTGTTTAAAAAATCCAGCTGGGTGTGGGGACACTGCTGTGGTTCTCCTCTCTGCAGCCACCCACCCAATGTGGTCCCCACTTCATGGGTAGAGGAGAGGTGGCAGCAAAACCTAAGCTGAAGGAAGTCTTCCTGACACCCTGCCAACCACTCCAGCTCTTTTAAAAAGCCATTTATTGACAGTTTCATCTACTCTATAGGGACCTCTCTCTCCCTCTGCTTTCCCCCGTTTTTTTCTGACATCAGCTGGAAAGCTGTGGTACAGAGGTCAGGACCATGGTTGGAGATACCTGTCTGATGGGCTGGGTGTGGAGGACAGCAGTGCTGCTCTGCCCTCCCTCAGGCACTTGACTCCTGCAGACAAACAAGCCAAAACCATCTCAGCCCTGTGGTTTAAAGGAAAAACCTCTCAGAAGTGGTCAAGCTCTAAATCATTGTCAACCTCCTGAGCCTTCCTGCTCCTTTGAACACCTTGGCCATCATCAACCGGCACAAGGGGTGATACCTCTGGGATAAGAGTCCTGCACCTCCAGGCTGGAAAGAGGTCTGGTCTTGGACTCTTCAGAAAGGTCAGTGGGGGGAGGTGGCTCTCAGCTCAGTTCCTCATCCCCACAGGTGGAATACCTTCTGAAGAAGATCTGCATGGCCATGAATGTGGAGCTGAACTCCTGTGAGCTGGAAGATTACCTGTGCCAGGAGCCACAGGGGCAGGGAGGGCTGACGGTCTGGCAGCTCCTGGACATGGTGAACTCAGGGCGGTTCCTGCGGGGCATTGAGCAGGAGGCTGTCAGCATGGCTGTGGAGGAGGTGTACCAGGAGGTCATCGAGGATGTGCTCAAACAGGCAAGGAGCCCACAAGTCCTGGGACACAAACCCTGGGGCACAAGGAGCACAGGTGTCCTTGGACACGAACCCCATCCTGTCCCCATACCAGTTCTGATCCCCATGTCTCTTGGGCACAGGGCTACCTCTGGAAGAAGGGCCAGCTGAGGAGGAACTGGTCGGAGCGGTGGTTCATGCTGAAGCCCAGTGTCTTGTCCTACTACATGAGTGAGGAGCGGAGGGAGAAGAAGGGCAGCATCGCCTTGGACAAGCACTGCTGCGTGGAGGTGCGGCCTGGGCCACGCCTAGCTCAGGGACAGGGAGGAGAACCCAACAACAGAGCTCCTTACATCCATGGGCATGGGGGACGCCTGCGGGCGGGGGGGCAAGGCGGGACACGGCGGTGACGCCGTTGCTGACCTGTCCCCGCAGGTGCTGCCCGACCGCGACAGCAAGCGGTGCCTGTTCTGCGTGCGGACCCCGGCCCGCACCTACGAGATGAGTGCCTCCGACACGCGGCAGCGCCAGGAGTGGACGCTCGGTCTGTGCCCACCTTGTGCCCCCTCCCAGCTCCCCCGTGCCCCACACCGTGTCCCACTGACCGGCCCCCTCCCTCCCCAGCCATCCAGACGGCCATCCGGCTGCAGGCCGAGGGCAAGAGGTCCCTGCACAAAGACCTGAAGCAGAAGCGCCGGGAGCTGCGGGAGCAGCGGGAGCAGCGCAAGGCAGCCAAGGAGGAGGAGACACAGCGGCTCAAGCAGCTGCAGGAGGAGAAGGAGAGGAAGCTGCAGGAGCTGGAGCTGCTCAAGGAGGCCCAACGGCAGGCAGAGATACTCCTGCAGGAGGAGGAGCAGCAGCGCAGGCAGCAGCATGAGGAGATGCAGAGGACCCTGGAGATCCAGCTGCGGGAGGCTGAGCAGGTGGGAGCATCCTTGCCATATGTCCTGCTGCAGGGCTGCTGTCCTCACGGGGTGGGTGCCCTGGGCTGGGTAACTACAGGACTCATGGGGAAGCCCTTCCCTTGCCCATGGCAGCCCATGGGTTTGGAGAAGCTTTTAGAAGCATGTCCTGCTCTTGTAACCATGCTGCTGCTACCCATCACCTCTGGGCTCCTGGGGGCTGTAAGTGACCTGAGGATGAGGGATGGGGGGTTCACCGCAGACATGTGTGAGGTACTTGAGGAGCAGGAGATGAGGACAACCTGCCCTGGGGTCTAAGAAGCGGGGGCCAGGTGAGAGGTGAGTGCTGGTGCTGGGGTGACCAGGGAGCCCATTTCTGAGGTGGGAAACAGCCTCTTCTGGAGCTCTCTCTGCTGTGGGAGACGTCTGGCCCTGTACACTCAGGCATGAGGGGGCAAGGGGGTCCTGGGGATGGTGGTGGTGACCCTACCAGGCACCCATGCTGCTGGGTCCTCTCCCCGGCACAGGCTCGTGCCTCCATGCAGGCAGAGATGGTCCTGAAGGAAGCAGAGGCTGAGCGGCAGCGCAGGCGCATCCTGGAGCTGGAGGCCATGCAGCAGCGGCTGCAGGAGGCCCTGCAGCAGGAGGTGAAGGCACGGCAGGACGAGGAGGCCGTGAGATATGCCCAGGCGAGGTAGGATCAGGGCATCCCTGCTGCTCCTCTGTGGGCAGCCCCATGCCCAAGGCAGTGGTGGGGCATGGGGATATGCCCCCAAAGGCAGTGCAGTGCTCCCTAGGTTGGACTGGAGCGTGCTGGTAGGGATGGGTGAAGCTGGTGAATGGAGTGGCAGGGGGACATCCTCACCTCTTGTGGACAGGCTACTGGCTGAGGAAGAGGAGAAGCTGAAGCAGCTGATGAAGCTGAAGGAGGAGCAAGAGGAATATATCATCAAAACTCAGCAGGAGAAGCAAGTCCTCAAGCAGGAGATGGAGAACAAGAACAAGTGTCTGGAAGAGGCACAGAAGCAGCTGGAAGAAGTGAGAGTGAACAGGCAGAGGGTGGACCAAGATGTCATGGTGAGCCTCATGGTGGTGCCACATCCCTCACCCTGGGGACTTCCCAGCCCTCTCTGTCACCTCCATATTGGGGAGGACCCAGCAGCTTGTGGACCAAGACGGCCTTGTCTTGGGGGTTTTCTGAGCTGTGCCATTCACAGACGTGGGGTGGGACAAGGGTGTCCTGCCCTGGGTGAGAGGGGGTGGTTCAAGGATGTCCTGTCCTGAAGGGATGGGACAAGGGTGTCCTGCCCTGGGGGGATGGGACAGGGATGTCCTGCCCTGGGGGAACAGTGCCAGTGTGCAGAGCAGTGTCAGCAGTGGCAGTGTGTGCAGGGGGAGGACTGGAGGAGGAGTAGAAGACCTAGAGGAGGATGAGCTGAGTCTCTATCACAGGTGAAGCCTCCAGTGCAGGGAGGGAGGCTCCTGCCTGCAGCCCCGGGCCAGGGGCTGTGGGGCAGCCAGCTCACCCCTCTGCCCCTCACAGGCAGCCCAGCGGAAGCTGCGCCAGGCCAGCACCAATGTCAAGCACTGGAACGTGCAGATGAACCGCCTGATGCACCCCATCGGGCCGGGAGGTAAGGCTCCACCACACCCTCCCTGCCCCTCTGCAGCATGCTCATACTGGGGCCTGGGCTCACAGAATCCCAGCATGGAGGGGTTGGAAGGGACTTCTGGAAGTCACCCAGTTCCACCACCCTGCTAAATCAGGGCACCCATAGCTTGCCCAGGATCACAATAGCCAAGGGGGATTGGAAGCTCTCCAGAGGAGACATCTCTTATGTACCTCTCCCACCCATCTTCCCTGCTGTGGGGGTACCCAGGCACTGGAAGGCCCCCCATCTTTCAGAAGAGATACCCCAGGGCCTCTGACAAGGAGACCCAGACTCAGCTGGGACCCCAGAGAAACAACTTTCTTCTCTGTCTGTTCCCAGACAAGCGCACAGTGAGCGGAGGAGGCTTCGCTGGCTACCAGCCTCTCCTCTCCCAACAAGATTCCTCCCTCAGACTCAAGCAGAAGGTGGAGGATAAAGACAGCAACCCCAAGAGGGACAGCAGCAAGGAGAATGTGAGCAATGGTGGGGACAGCAGCGTGCCACCATCTCCAGATGTGGACACCAAGGCTGCAGAGCTGACTAACTAGCCTGGCAGGACCCAGCTGGACACACACAGTCCCCTCTGGATGGAGACAAGTGGGCACCAGCACAGAGCCCAAAGGTGACTACATGCAAAGCAGAGATGCTCCTGTTCCTTCGGGGAAGGGCTGCAGCCATGATGTGCCTGGAGGCTCAGAGAGCCCAGCCCTGGGTTGAAGGCAGCAGGGCCTCCTCCTTTTGGCTGCGTAGCTGTGGGACAAGGACTCCACTCCACATTCTCTGGTTTCCACACTGCCTAAAAAGAATGCCACTTGTGGGTCTGGACAGCATGGCCCAGGGCTTCAGTCCCCCCTTGGTTTCCAGCAGCAACACTTCTGCATCACCTGATGTGCCCTGAGTGCTGCCAGGGGTGTCCTAACAGACTGAGCAGTGCCCAAGAAAGACCAGGGTGTCCTTGACTGCCTCCCTGAAGGTGGTGGTTGGTCACCGAGGTCACCCTGATGTTAGCAGAAACCAACAAGCCATAAACTTTTGGAGCCCCTGGCCTGCAGACCTCCTTCCCTGCACATCCACGGTCCTGAACGAACCAGTGCAGGGGTGTGATTCCAGCTGTGGAAAAGAGCCATGGAAATAACTCAGACCCCAGCCATGGGAAGAGGCTCCACCAGTGGATTTTGGGCTGTGGAAGACCAAAAGGGACACAGATGCTGGTGAACTGTCCATAGATCATTAAGACCCCTCTGGGTGGCCAGGCTGGCACAGGGGTGACATCTGGGTGGGCCAACACCTCTGTATGATTAATTAATTAATTAAGTGTTCTTGGGCATTTAGTGATGCTCTGGGCTCCAGGTAGTTCTGTGCCCTTGGGCTGCAGGACTCCCTGCTTCAGGGAGTCTTGGCTCAGGATCCGGGGTCAAGACTTGTAGAAGGCAAGAGGAAAGACTCCCAGGGCCATGTGAACTGGGAGCCAGGGGATGTGGCAGCTCTCCAGTAATCCTGGCCTGGCCTTTCTCCTCCACCTGATTTGCTCCCCAGAAAACTAAGACCAAAACCCAAGTGTGCTGGTGAACCCCTGCACAAAACCACCCCTTGACACCGACACCAGGGTGAGATTTCCCAGCAGCTCTGTTTAAATCCAGACCCAGTTACCTGGGATTTGGGGTCTTTACTGTATAGGGTACAAAGCCCCCAGTCACATAGGGGTCCCTTCTGCAAACAGGCACTGGCAGCAGGCATGAAAGCACAGGGCTCAGCTGCTGCTTGCAAACTGCTACCCTGAGCTCCCAGCCTTTGCTCTCACAGCTCTCCCCCCACACAAAGTGTTTCTTTTTCACGTTTCTCACTGCCTGACAGAGGTCTTTCTGTGGCTGCCAGCATAGTGATGTGGTTCCCCGGGAACAAAGTGGCTCTGTATGGCCATGAGGGTGACAGGGTGGCCCTGTGCCCTGCTCCCACACAGCCTTGCTGACGCACAGGGAGGGCATGGGTGGCTTCAGCCCTCATGCTGACAGCTATGGTGGACCTGGCTCTGCAGGGGCTGCAGGTCAAGTTCATCACCTTTCCTCCTCTTTCTGACTGCTCTGGGGTGCAGTGGTGTGGTCCTGAGCAGCAGCATGGTCCCTCCAGCCCCATGCAATCCCCATGCAGATTTGGTGTGCCTGCCCAGCTCTGTGACATCCCAGTTGGTCCTCGTGACACAGGATCCCTGCAGAGCTTTTCTGGTGGAGTGGGACCTCAACATCCTGCAGCAGAGACCAGGGCTGTGTCTTTCCTGGAGGCACGCAGGGGCCCTGGGGCTCCTGGCAAAGCTGCTCCTCGCTGTGTGGATCCGCGGGCAGCGCAAGGAGGTGGCGTGCTGAGCACCACTGCTGGGGAGGAAATGGACTGGGTGGAAACGCACCGACAGAAGATGGCACTGTCCCTTGTCAGCTTCATCTCACCCCGATCGGGCATCAGGATAGGTCCGTGTCACACCACACCTAGGCAAGGAGGAAAAGTGTCACCTCCGCATGTCCCATGGCTCTGTGCCACAGCCTTGTCACAAGGGCGCTCATCACGCGCAGAGCGACGTCTGCAGACCCTCTTCACGGGGCTGTGTCCCTGCCACTGACAGTGTCGCTGCTTGTCACCAGTCCTGGGACTGCGTCGTCCCTCCTCAAGGCAGCTCCCCAGAGTCCAGTTCCCACACGGCACAAAGCTGTGCCATGGACTGCTGCAGGCAAGGGCAGGCGCGGAGAGAAGAGCCGGAGGCAGTGCCAGCGCCTGCCTTTGATCTGCGGCCAGGTCTGGCTGCACCTAGATCTGCCTCATCCTCCCGGAGCAGCCGGCCGAGAGCTGGAGCTTTCCGAAGTCAGCAGCTGATCACCAGCAGCAGCGCGTGCCCCAACACCCCCGGGAAGAAGCTGCAGCAGGAATTCCAGAGCTCACGGAAGAGGCACAGCCCTGCTCCCACCATCCCTGCGCCAGCTGCGTGCCAGTGGCATCTGCATGCGCCAGGGGCGTCTCTGTGGGAAACCTGGAGCTCGCTGTGGAATAACATCCCACGTGTGAGCGTTGGCAGTCAGACACAAACTTTGCTGCTTTCAGCATAAACATTTCACAGCCCCGAACCCACAATCTGCCCCGGCTCCCCCGTCCTGCTGTGCTGTGTGATTTACAAAACGAAAGGCAGAGGTTGTGGCTGCAGGAGCAGGTGGCGCCACCTAATGGCACGATACAAGTGCACCCCAACCCATGCTGCATGGACATGGCCTCCACTCTCCACGGTTGTGAGGGCCCAAGAGGAAGTCTTAAGCCCAGTGGAGGGTCCCAGTCACCCATGGCAGCTTCATGTAGCTACAGTAGGGGGCAGCTCGCAGGTTTTGGGATACCAGGTGAGAGACACCAGGGTGGAGAACCACCCAGGCGTTAACTATTCCGCACCTCCACTCCGCGCCGCCTACCCAGCATGCCCCACAGGCAACACCTACTCTTCCCATGAAGCCTCGCGCCCACCAGGGGTGGAGAGAGAGTGTTTGTCAGCGCCCGCCAGGGGGCGCCCCTCGGCGGGGCGGGCTCGGTGCGTTGCCGTGGTGATGGGGGCGCGGTGCTCATTGGCTGCGGCTCGCCGGGTGTGCGGTGGCGTCAGGGCGGGCGCGGTGACGTGTGGAGGTGGGTGGTGGTGCCGCGGCGGGGACTGGCGGTGCCGCGGCGGGAGGTGAGTGGGGCAAGGCCTGGGGGGAAGTCGGGGGGCACCCGGCGGGCACGGGGTGGGGACGGACACGGACGTGGGGGCGCAGCGAGGATAGGGACATGTGGGGAAATGGCATAAAGTTGTGGGGCAGAGCGAAGGTTTGTGGGGGTCATGGCGCGGGGGGGAACAGCGATGGGGATGTATAGGGGCGGCAGGGACATGGAGTGTGGGGCAGCAGCGATGGGCATGTGTGTGGGACAGGGATATGCGATGTGGGGGCATACGGGCACAGGGTTATGAGGCGGTGGGGATAGAGATATATTGGGGCTAAGGACATGGGGTATGGGCCCCTGAACGTACTGAGGACAGAGGGGAGGATGCAGAGTACGGGATGGAGGGAGGGGCTGTGCCGTGCAATAGGCGATAACGAGAAGCGGGGCATGAGGCTGGGGACAGGGTCTCCCTGGGTGTGGGTTTGAGAAGATGGCACATGGGGGCTTTCTGAGGGTGTGGGGTGGGAGGGACAGTTTGCTCAGGCGCATGGGTATGAGCATCAAGGAAGCAGGGAGGGACAGTGATTTGGAGCTGGGAGAGCAGGGACACATCGGTGACTTTAGGGTTCAGGCTCTTCTTCTTGCTTGGGAAATCAGGGAGAACGGAGAATGGCACATGACCCAAACAAGGGGGCATGGGGCAGGGGGACAATCTGCCTTTCTTCTTTCCCAGGGATGGGGTGGCAGAGGGGGAATTAATTAACCTGTGGTTTTAGGGTACTGATGGAGGGGTACTGCTGGGGTCTGGGGCTGGAAGAAGTGAGAGGGTGGTTCGTCAGTGGGCGCATCAGGTGAGCAGTTGCTTGAGGAGAAAAGGATCTGAGTCTTTTTCCCATCCCTCATGTTTCCATGTTCTGCTCCCATAAGATCCCACATACATGATGTTTACTGTCTGTGCAGTGCTTTGTCCATCTATAAAGTACCTTCATTTAATAAAGAGCCTTTATTCAACAGTAGTTCTGAAGCACTCAAGGGTTCTGTACCAGGCACTTGCCTCACACTTCGCCATGCAGGAAGGTGGTGCCTGCATGCAGGCTGGCTTCAGTGTGACTCTTCATCAGCTTTAAAAGCACTTGTAAAAAGTCCTAGGTGGGACGTAAAGGAGCATGCAGAAGCAGGTGGCAGGACCTTGAAGCAAGAGACCTAATTTTCTTTCACCTCCTGCTTCCCTCCTTTGTTTTGTTTGACCAACCTGTTGTGTTTTTTCCTTCCTTGTTGGCTAGCTCCAAGCCCTGTTGTTAAAACTGGTGAGGATTCTGTTGTTACACTGAAATCTTCCTTCCTAGAGAAGGTTTGACCTTCCCTTTCTCATGTAATCAGAAGGCCTCCTGGCCTTGCCATGCTTCCAGCAATGTGTGTGTGCTGACTGCAGCTCAAGTGGTGTTTAGCAGCCCTGTTTGTTTATGATCCAAGAATTTCCAAACTATTTACCAAAGCTAGTGAATTAAGGTTCAAAACCCATGTACAAGGTAGGTGTTTTAGTGTCCCTGGATAGAAAATTGGGACACAGAGAAGAAAAGCAGCTGAGGACATGGCTTGTCAGTGGAGCAGGAGAGAAAACAGTCCCTGTGAGCATCCCATCTGTGCTTTTCCCAGTCTGCCATCAACTGTATTACATCTGTGTGGCTTCACGCAGTGTCTCAGTGTAACTGAGCCATGGCCACCTTCCCCTTCTGCAGCTGCAGAAGGCTCTTGCACATGAGTGACAACTGTGCTTGCGGGAAGGAATTGGTCTGCTGAGTCCTCACATGTTGGAAAGGCCTCAGTGAGCAGGTGGAGAGGCTTTGGACATGGCTGAAGGCTCTGGGCAGTGTGGGGATGCAGAGGGATCTCAGTGTGGAAAGAGGACATAGCAGCGGCTACCTTGTAAACCGAAGTCCCAAGGCTGGTTGGTAGCAATGTTGATCTCCTGAATCAGTGAGCTGCTGGTTGAAACAGGGCATGCCCTGTTTCTCCTCTGCTTGGCCCTTCTGCCTTCTCTTTTCATAGAAACTCCCTTTCTGCCTTTAACAGGGAATCCCTTTCTCCTGGTTCAGGCATGCCCCAGGCACTGCTGAAGTGGAAGAGTTCTCCATGACTTTGCCATGTGTCAGCCAGGGATGCAAGAGGAGGCTCTCAGGAGGGATGTGCAGACAGGTTCCCTCCTTGCCCTGAGCTGGTGGCAGTGTTGTGTGTGCTGGCTTTGGGGCATGTCCTGGCACTGAGCTGTGAGCAGCACAGGGTGAGTCAGTAACTCAGTTCTACTGCTCAGATCTCTGGCAGCAGCAGTGCCCTGGTCTACGACAGGAGAGAGCTCAGGGTGTGATCTGTGTGTGATTTGTGCCCTCGTTGACAGTGTCAGCCTTACCCTTGGTTACTGAACCAGGGACAGGCTTTATTGCTGGTGGAGATGAAGAAAGTCTTTGTTATTGCTGCTCATCAGGAAGGCCAAATAAAAGCTTGGTCTGGGCTGTTTAGCAAAGCTCCCTTCAGTTTGGGATGAGAAACCTGCATTCATATCCTGGATGCAGGACCCTGGTGCTTTCCTCGCCGGCTCATCTCAGCTCCTCAGCTCCCCTCATCTGTAAACTGAGGGCAAACCTTTCCTCAGGGGGTGTGATTTTTATATCACTGACCACAAGAATCACAGAATTGTGCCCAGTACAGGGGCATGATCCCTGCTCTATTCCTGCTGGCCACGTCGTTGGTGATCCAGGTCGGGATGCTGGTGGCCTTTTTGGCCACCTGAACATGCTGCCAAATCATCTTCATTTCCTGTTGGCCAACACCTCCAGGTCTTCCTCTGCTGGGCAGCTCACGAGCCACTCTGCCCCAAGCCTGGAGTGTTGCAAGGGGTTGTTGTGACCCTAGTGCAGGACCCAGCTCTTGGCCTTGTTGAACTTCATGCAGTCTGCCTCAGCCTGGCCTGGTGCCTCTGCAAAGCCTCCTGCTCTCTAGGAGTGATCCTGATGCAAGTGATGGTGCAGGGCAAGGGGCTGGGGTGACTCTGTGGATCTCACACCTGTGCTCTGCCCTGCGTGTTCTGGGCACATCCATGCTGGTGCACCAGGACCCTTGGCTTTTGGGGCAGGGGTTTTTCTTTCTGTTTTTAACCTCTTCTGAGCAGCTCCAGCTCCTGGTGCTGTGTTAGATCCTGGGGGTGTGCAGCACAGGGTGAGATTCTCCCTCTGCCCTGACCTTGCCCCTCTCAGCGTGGGGCTGGCAATGCCAGGATCACTGCCAGAGCGGCCTGGCAGAGTCATCCCATGCTGCAGGCAGCAATGCCTAACAAACATGTTCCACTGGGATTGGAGGAGCAGCTAAGCCTGGGTAATGTCAGGGGGGGAACTTGGGTTCAAGTAGCATCATGTTCACAACATCTCTGATGTGTGAGTCCAGTCAGTCTGCATAGCTGTGGCTAAAAATAGAGCAAATTTTCTCCGAGTCCTCTCGTTCAAAGCCTCAGAAGCCAGGGTTTGTGGTTTTTTTTTCTCCAGTGCCAGACTCTGAAATTCATAGAGGGCTGTTTTCAAAGTTATCAGGAAAACCAAGAGGAGTGAATGAACTCTGTCAAGTCCTTAAGTTTCAGCCACTCAAGAGGGAATTTCATTAAAGCTGCAGTAAGTTTCTGGAAGCCTCCTGGAGGTGCATTGAGGGAGCTGAGTCCAGAAGCCACCTTAGAGCCACCATAGACCTTTCTCTGGCATCAGCTTCATGCATTGTCAGAAAAGCTCAGCCGCTGGCTGTGGCCCACGTGAGGCAAAGGTGACATCCTGATGCTCAGAGCCTGGTGAGAGGTTGGTGCTGTCTGCTGGGGTTGCTCTACCTCCCAGTTGGCAGAAGCTGCCAGAGCACAGGGAAGGGGGACAGCTATGATCGCATGCAGCAGCTGCTCCCTGCCGTGCAATGAGGCTCACCCCAGCCTGTGGTTTTGGTGTGCAGCAGAGGGAGTGTGTGTTTAAATTTCAGAGGTGCTGCTGGATCCAGCCCAGCTCTCCTAGCAGCATAAATATCTGGCCTTCAGCACAGCCCTGGGAGCTGGCATTGTGCTCTTTTGCAGATCCTGGTGTCTGCAGTAGGCCCTGCTGAGATGGTGACTGCGCGGCCGTGGGGGACACGCGGATGGGGACAGCTGCCCTGCAGAGGTAACCCTTCCCTGCTGTCTGTTTGTGAGTCTGGCATGGAGGAGGTTCTGGGATTGCTTTCCACAAGCTTCACTTTCATCCATGAGCTAAAACTTGCTTAAATTTCTTTCTAAATTTCAACTGTGTCTTAATTTTGTTCAGTCCCTGAAGATGATCTTTATGGTTGCAGATGTGAGACGTGTGGGGATCTCCTGGGCACTCAGTCTTAAAGGTCTTTTCCAGCTTAAATGATCCTATGATTGTGTTGTGCTGTCTCTGCTCTGGCATTTGGGATGTGGACTTCCAAGGATCCTCAGAGTGTGTGGAGAGGGTTTTGTGATGAGCCAGATGAGGCTTTGCTGGTGGGTTTCTCTCCAGTGTGTTGCGGGTTGACCAGTGTGTGTTCTTGTGCAATACCTCCCGGTGCCTTTTGGGGAATACTTTATCTGCAGCTATTGAATTATGAGCTGAAAATTTGCAAATGTTCCTAGACTGAGGAATTAGCCCAGCAAGAGCCCCTTGGGTTCCTCCCTGCAGCAGGGACCCAACAGGCAAATGATTTTTTTTTATCGGATGAGATGATGTTAGAATGCTCGTGCCTGGAAGGTAGTTTGCTGCCAGCACCCAGCCTGGCTGGCCCTGACTCTGAACTTCTGGAGATCTTGGTTGATTTTGAGATTTGGTTGATTCCCTTGCTGATGCCTATGGGTTTGTCAGGCTGTGTTGCTGCATTCTCGTCAGGTGCTGCAGAACCTGCTCTGCTCTTCTGGAGTGTCGCTGTGCACAGCCTAACTCTGGAGTCTGGGGAGGTCTAGACAAGCAGAAGTGATTTCATGGTGGGTACAAATAAGAATCTTCTGTAGAGCCAATGGTTTTTAATATTTACTCTGAAATGTGCTCATGCTGGCAGATTGCCTAGGAAATTATTTTCCCAAAGCAGGGTTTAGAGTGGGAAGGATTGATGCCAATAGGAAGCCTTTTGGCCAACGAAATGGTGAAATGCATCTTTCCCAAAATAAATGTTGGGGGATGATGTTCACCTGGGATAGTTCATTGTTCACATGGTTGCTAGAAGGGTTCAGAGTAGAGCTTACTTGAAGTAGATCATAGTTTCAGGATGACTTCTTGAAATGTTATTCACTGCTATGATTACAGCATCTGGGAAATGTCTGTCTTCTCCAGGGCTTAGCCAGGAGCTTGTGAACATCAGAGATCATTTGGGTCAAGTCTTTCAGACTGGCTTTGCAAAGGGCTCTGATGTGTGTGTCAGAGGGAGCTTCCCTAGGGATCCCCATGGACAGGTTCTCCTGGAAAATGTGGGGCTCGTGGAGGCTGTGGCTTGCTGGGGAATCCTGGCTGGGGTGGAGGTGACAGGTTGAAAGCGCCAGTCAGAAATGTGGTGCTGGGTCAAACCAGAGTACATCTTTGGGGCTTGTGGGTAGCAGCAGCCACAGAATGTCTGTGCTCATCAGAACCATTGCCCTTGTGCTGCATTTTTTGGTTTGCCTTGGACTGGGAACTGGAACTTGGAATAGCAAAAAACCAGAATGTGCACATTTAGCCCCAGGAGAGATGTGGGAGGGAGACAGGGAGCACTTTGGTGCTTGAAAAGGGCAGATGAACTTTCCTACCTGAAGTGTTTCTTTGATGGTCTCTTCAGAGACTTTGAACCATCTGGCTGCCTGATGAGTGCCTCGCTGGGGAAGGCTGTGCTAGGCTGAGGGGAGGACAGGTGAGGTGGCTTCAAAATACAAAGTGTTGTGCAGCCACCTTGGTGATGGGAACCTGAGCTCAGATCCCTGTCCTGTCCCACTTTATGGAGACATTATTTTCAATGCAGCTGTTGATTGCATCTTCATGCAAATTTGGAATATCCCTGAAAATGCCCAAATCTGCTTTTCACCTTTAAGTTGATTACCTGGACTCTGCTAGAGCTGCTGGACGTTGAAAGCTCTTAACCTCATAAAGGCTGGTGGTCAGAGACCCACATCTCTGAAAATAATTCATAGATGCATAGAATGGGTTGGGTTCGAAAGGACCTAAAAGATCGCCCAGTTCCAATCCCATGCCATGGGCAAAGACACCTCTCATCAGCTCAGGTTGCTAAAGGCCTCATCCAGCCTGGCCTTGAACACCTCCCGGGGGGGGGGGCATCCAGAACCTCCCTGGGCAGCCTGTTTCAGTGTCTCACCACCCTGACTGTAATCCATGAGTTCGGGTATCCACAGGGTGAGTGTCATGTTGTGGGGATCAGGAACAGAAGGATCCCTGAAAAAAGCTTGTTGATGAGTGGAAGCTGGGGGATGGAGTTTGGTGGAGCTCCCGGTAGCTGTGTTGGGATGTGGTGGTCGACTCTCTGCCTACATCTGTTGTCCTTGCCATCTGCATACCTCTGCTCCTGAGATGGTGCCAGGGGCACAAGGAGGTTAAAGAAAGGTGCTAAAGCTTTGCTCAAGCATTTTATTTTCTAGGGACAGAGGAAATCCAAATAGTCAGAGCACCACAGGGTCCTCTGATTGGCAGAGGAATCTTGGCAGGATGGTGCTGACATGAGCACTGCTCCTGCTGAAAATGCAGGGAAAACTTTGTCCCTGCAGTTGGCTCTGGCTGTGTCCATGTGGCCAAAAACAGTGAGGAGACATCAGTCCTTTCTGGCTGTTGAAGAGGGTGTTGAATTAGTTTTGTATAAGGAGGTTATCCTGATGTTCTCTAGAGTTTTCCATACAGAGACATCTGCAGCCAGACTCACACTCCCTCTTTTTCCTGCTCGGTGGTTGGAATGGAGTTGCAGTGACAATGCTGATTTGTTCTGACCATGCTGGTGGTTCCCAGGCCCTGCTGAATCATCTGTTTTTGTGCCTGGGCATAATCACTGCTTCTGAGCTGCATCCCGGGATCAGCACAGTGTGGCTGCTGCCCGGGATATTTTGCTAAGGTCTACAAACCCAGCAGCACTCCTGGGAGCCCATAAAGCTCACAGCCTGGTGGGCTTTATTGTTTCTTCTGGTTAGCCCATGGGATTTAAGTCTGTGGGATCTCAGTCTCTGGCACTGCCAAGAGGCAAAGGCTGGCTGCTGGTTCTGTGGGCATTCTGTGCATTCTGTGGGGCCTGGGAGCAGTGGCAGCCTAGCAATAAATTTCCTGGCTTCTGGGTGCTCGGCTCCTGTCAGCAGGCTGCATGCATGGGCCTGCAATCTGGCCTTCTGCTGCTGTCCTACACCTCCCTGCTTTTCTGAGGAGCTTCTGGCCCCACATCCAAAGCAGGGGTGACACTTGCTGGTGTCCCAGTGACACTGAGGCTTTGAGGAAAGGTAAGCTGAGTCCCATTGAGTGCAGCAATGCCGAGCACCAGCCATGCTGGCTTCCAGCAGTGCTCCTGTGTGTGGTGGCATCTTGTTCCAGTTGGTGCTTTCCTGGTTGAACACCCTGTGCCCACTGTTTGCCTTGGACAGTCTGTCTGCTGTTCCTGTGCACTGCTCCCTCCCCAGCCCTGTTCTAGAGTTACTGATGTTCTTGAAAACCAGATCCTTCCACGTGGCCTGCTCTGGTTCAGGAGGACGAGGGTTCCCTCAGCCAACCCTGCAGTAAAGCACCAGGAGGGCTTCAGGAGTTTGGGAAGCAGCAGCTTAAAGTGGTTCAGTGCTTCTCTGAGCCACCAACCTCCTCTGGGACAGGAAGAGAAAGGGGATTGTATCCCAGACAGCCTCTCTGGCACTTCCAGTGAAACAGAGATGTGAAAGCTGGCACTGGCACTTAAGGAGCTGCAGTGGAGGCAGCTGAAGGAGCACCGATAGGAGATACAGGGCTGGGTGGCAAATCCCTACCAGGAGGTGGGAGCAAGCCCATGGATTCAGAGTCCCTGTGGACACTTAACCATCCCAGCAGCTGTGCGCAAGCCACTCTGTGTTCTCTCAGCAGCCCTGTTGCCATTGCCACGCGTCACCACTACCTCTGCTGTGCCCTGGGAGTGATCCTCTCTCCTTACCAGACTTAATGATCTTCTCACATAGCACCACTTCTCCACAGCTTCCAGCTCTGAGAAGCCCTGGTGGTGTCACCTTTCTAGTAACCGCTTGTTTCCTGGCTGTGGTCCCTGTTCCAGTATGTCAGAGCCATGTGCCCCTCCTGTCCCTGGGTGCTCTGGGCTGCCCTGAGCTGACAGCACAACACAATATCTGCTTGTTGTGGTAGTTGACAGCACCACATAACACCTGAAGGGATCATCCGGGAAGGCTGCAGAGGGACCTTTCATGAGAGTGTCTAGAGACAGGACAAGGGGGAATGGTTTGAAGCCGAGGGAGAGCAGGGTTAGACTGGAGCTGAGGAAAAAGTTCCTCAGGAACAGATGAGACTCTGGAATAGGCTGCCCAGGGAGGCTGTGGATGCTTCCTACCTGGGGGTGTTCAAGGCCAGACTGGATGAGCAGCCTTGAGCAGCCAAGTCTAGTTGAGAGGTGTCCCTGCCCATGGAGGTTGGAGTGGATGGTCTCTGAGGTCCTTTCCAACCTGAGCCATTCCATCATTCCATGATCTGCCAGGTTTATTTGTTGAAAGCAATCCTGGAAATACTTGCTCCAGGAATGTACAATGGGAGAAGAAGGTCACGAGCAGGCACAGGGAGCCAGGCTCGGGAGCGTGATTGCAAACAGGTGTCAGGATCCATCCCTCAGGAGCAAACAAAGGTGCCTGGCACTGAGGTGTTCCTCTGTGCTCCCAAAGCACAGCTCTGAGCTCATGCAGCAAGGAGTGGATCAGGAAGGAAGCATTCTAAGAGGCCTGGGGGTGGATTTTTTAGTGGATTTTTTTTTGATGATGAAGGAAATGGAGGTGTGGGGGTTGCTAAGATTTGCTGAAAGTAGGAGTTTGGATAAAGGGTAGCAGCCCTAAGTCTGATGTGCCTCTGGTTCTGTGATAGCTCTCTGGAGACCCAGCCCAGGCAAGAACACAGGAAGGTGCTTTGGGAGCAAAACTCCATGCCCTGGTCTGGGGGCCAGTGTCAGTGGTGGTAAAAAAGGAGAAGAAAACATCGAGTTTTGTAACGTTTTTAAATTCTTTCTGTTATTTTTCCCCTCCTCAGTGTCCAGGAAGGGAGGGAGTTAAACCATCTGGTAGATGTGTGATTCGTTTTGGCAAGCATGGCTGCTCAAGACAATCTGGGAATCTCCTGTACCCTCTGTCACATGTTCCTGAGTAATTAGCAGCAGCAGGGCAATAGCAGCTCTGGCAGCACCCTGCTGCCTCCTCAGCTGGGCTTGTCCTGGGTGAAATGCAGAGAACCCATGCAGAGCAGTGCCGGAGGGAAGATCACAGGGCTGGGGCAGGTGCTTCCAAGGTGACAATATGCCCCTGAGTGTCAGTGCTGGCCAGGGCTGTGGGAAGGGCTCCTCCTTGCTGGCTCTAGTAGTTTTTTTCCCCCATGTAGTGGGAAGACCTGTATGGCCAGGACTTTGAGTAAGGGAGGAAGCACTTGGGTAGTAAGTCTCGTTAGCTAATGAGGGCAGTTGTTGATCTTTCAGGAACTAAACCAAACATGATTTCAATGTTTGTCCCTCCTGGTTTGTGCACTTAGTTACCTTTCCTGTATTGCAGCATCTGCTCAGCTCTTACTTGGCTTTTCCTAGTAGTAGCTGATGTGTAGGAGGAGAAGGAACAGAAACTGGTGCTTGATCAGCAGAAGCAGTGACATAACCCAAGGGGTGTCTGCAAATGATAGCCAATAAGTGACAAGCAACATTTTTTTTTATGTTCAGGTTTTGTTTATAAACATCCACATTCCCAAACTCTGTACACAGAGGCTGAGTTCTCACCTCACCCTTCCAAGAGACCTTGCCTCTGCATGTGGCTGACAGTGCTGCCTTCTTGCGGCACTGAAGATTTGTCGCTTTTTAACTTTCACTGCAGTTTGTTAGGGCTTTCACCTCCTCCTGTTGTGCCATAACTCTCCTGCCTTGTCTGACATATGGTTTGCTTGGCGTAGATGCCAGTCTCTACTTCTAGCAAAGGCCAACCTGTTGCCCATGCTGCTTCCAGTGTGGGAGCAGGGCAGCTAGCAGGATCTGTCCAAGCCCAGAGCCAGCAAACAAATCCACCTGCGGCCAGCTGCAGGCTCTCAGGAGGAGGCTTCTGGCTCAGCCAGGGTTTTGCCAAAGCTTCGTGGAGCAGGGAGTGATGCAAAGACAGAGCAAGCCAGGAGATCCTTGCCCTCCTGCTTGTTCCCATCCTGTGGGAAGAGGAAGGGAAACAGCTTAGCCAGATCCTCTGGAGAGGCTGAGGAAGGAATTCACAGTCCCCGTGCTTGTTTCCATCCTCTCTTTCCATCCCTGCCCTGTGACAGCCACCGATGGAAAAAGGGGGTGGCTTGTGCCAGGCAGGAATCTGCCCTTCTGCAGCTTGAAGCTGGTGTGCCAGGCTATGACATGAGGCCTTTGAACCAAGGGGAGGAGATCAGCCTCTGCCTGCTGGCAGCTGGCTGTGGAGGTACAAAATAGATGAAGAAGTTCTGGGGTTAAGGTGAGCCCTGCAATCCCCAGTGCTGTGAAAACCCTGCCCATGGCCACATTGCCAGGGTAGGTCCATGCTTTCACTTGGACAAGCCTCTGGGGAGTTGCAGCTTCCCAGGATACCTCAGGGCTCATGAGGGAACAGAGGAGGCTTGGAGGGTAGGACTTGGGTAAGACTTGGGTGTCCACATTCTCTTGGGGGTCCTGCCAGGTCCAGCCGATACCCTGCCTTTCACCCAGGTGGTGGCTGCCATGGCCTTTTATCTACTGAGGGCAGTGGCTGAAATCAGTCCTATTTGTCCTCCTCCTCTGCCTGTCTCTGTTGTTTGGAGAGCAGGGGAACAGCCAAGGGGAAGGCAGGTGTGCAAACAGCTCTCGCAGCTTCCCTCTGTCCAAGCCCCTGTACTCTTGACCTGCAGGGAGATATTAAAACAATTATTAGCCTTCTGCTGAAAGCTTTTCTCTCTTGGGCTCTCCAGCTGCTCTTGAAGGGTGGGATCCAAATCCTTCCTGTAATTTCTGAACGCACCTGGAGAGCCTTAGCTGGAGCCTGCATGCATCTCGTCCTCTGCTTTCCTGCTTCTCTGGCTTGACCAACTCCAAGCCCAGTGCTGGGACTGGGGTTTGGGAAGCAAGCTGCATGTCACAAATTTGCTGCCACCGTGGGAGTGCACAGGCCTGAGTGGACCCAGTGGGTGGATGACAGCGTGCCAGGGGTGCAGCAGAAGGAATGTGCCCATGTTATCCCAACAGGAATGTGCCACAAGGCATCTGGGGTGAAAGAGAGGCCTCTGTCTGCAGTGGGTTTAAAGGAATTGGCCTGTGCTGGATGCCAGAGACAAAGGAGAGATAATGAGAAGCTCATTAAGCTGCTGCTGAATGTATTTTATGCTGTAGACTGGTTTCTCCTGCCACAAGCTTCCCCCCACTAGCTGCTGTTCCAGGCAAAAGCCTGTCCCTGCTCTTTGTGCACTCATCTCTATATAGGTTCGGAACGATCCACCTCACTACCCTCCAGGTCCCATGAAGAGGTTTCCTGCCCATCCTGCCATGTCCCACCATGCAGGATGTGTGAGAGGAGGCCAAGGATAACATATCCCTTCAAATGGTCCCTTAGTGTTCCTCAGAGGCACAGGAAGGGAGCAAAACTCTGCTCTTGTCTGAGCACCCCTCTACCTCCTCCTGCCTCCAGCACCCCTCCTTGATGCAGTGCCATTTCCTGGAGTCTGAATTCCCAGCGTGGAGGGAAAACCCAAAGCCTAGCTCCAGGAGGTGACTTGTGTGCTGGCTCTGTGATGTGTTTGCATTCAGCCTCCTGCTGGCAGCTTTTGTCCCCTCCCTTGGCTTCTTGCTTGCTGTTGTAGGGAGCTCTGACCCTGCTGGGTGCTGACGCCTTGCCTGGGAATCCAAGTAGCTAGCTGCAGCTCAGGCTTGAAGTGCCAGGCAGAAGGGACTGCTGTGGGAGGGAAAACTAACTCAGAAGTCCTGGGTCACTCCTGCCCTCCCCAGCAAGCCCTGTGCAGTGCTGTGGCCTTGGGTGCGGGTCACAGACCATCCTAGCTAGGGATCCTAGGCTTAGGGTCATCCTTGTGTGAGATGTTTGTTCGCTTCACTCTGATGCAGGCTGGAAGATGCTGCATCAGTTGAACACGTGCCTGGAAATGGAGCTTTTCCTGGTGGAAGCTGGGTGCCAGTGGCTTTTCTGATGGATATTCTCCATTTAAAAATCCCTCCTTCAAGGAAGTGGATGCAATTCTGCATAAACCAGGCTTCAGATTCTTAATTACTCCAGCAAGAGTTGCTTTAGAAATCAAGCTCTGGAGTTAAATGAGTGCTGGGATGCTACAGTGTGAGCTGGTTGCTCAGGTGAGATCTGTCATGGTGAGGAGGGAGGTGAGAAGGACTCTGCCGTGGTGCTGGCACACAGCTGGAGGTTTTCATGGGCTGTTTGGGATGGACTCACGCAAACAAGTGGCGGAAGCGCGGGGGGAAGCCGCAGCCGTTCCTGGCACAGGAAGCCTGGGATTAGGACGGGGCTGGGCTGTGCGGTCCCGCAGTGACACTGCCGGACCCCGGGGCTGAGCTCGGCCCCGCAGCTGCGCGCAGAGCAGCAGCAATGCGTCTGGCCCAGCGGCTCTTGGCAGGGGAGCTGGAAGCAGTTATGACACAACCAGTGCAAATAAACACAAAGGCTGCAACTGCAGCACTGCGATGGGAAGCAGCAGGAGCACGGGGACCGGCAGGAAGCTATCGGTTTGCAGAGGGTTTGGACAGTTTGGGCGCTTTCAGCCACTGCACCATGCCCTGCTCCCCCAGCATCTCCCACCCAGAGGGACAGAGCCCTCAAAGGAGCTCTGCCCCTCTGCCCGAACTTCTCTGGTGATGTTGGTTCTGTCAAACCCTGGCCTTGGCTACCAGTGACATCCTGGGATGCCAGCAACTCTGGGGGATGTTGTCTGGACCAGTTTTTGCTTTGGGACTTTGGAAGCTGGGGAGCCCTCAGTGGTGTCTGAGCTTTGTCTGCTGGGCTTTAAATAAGATTCTGGTGGAGTTTTGCTTCCTTGAGTCCTACAGAGTGTTTATACCAAAATGACCTGTAAATGCTCCATGCCCCTGGATGAGGAAGGAAAGCTGAGCAGGACTAGAACCACAGAATCATTTTGGTTGGAAGAGACTTTTAAGATCATCATCTCCAACCCTTAAACAAGAGCTGCCAGGTCACCAGAAAACCATGTCCCTCAGCACCACATCTACAAGGCTTTGAAACCCTTCCAGGGATGGGGACTGCCTGGGCAGCCTGGGCCACGCCCTGACAACCCTTTTGGGGAAGAAATTATTCCACATGTCCAACCTGAGTCTTGCCTGGCACAACTTGAGGCTGTTTCCTCTCATTCTGTCGCTTGTTCTTTGGCAGAAGAGACCAACCCCCATCTGGCTCCAACCTCCTTTCAGGAAGTTGTAGAGAGCCAGAAGGTCTTCCCCCAGCTTCCTTTTTTCCAAACAACTCAGTTCCCTCAGTGTGGTTACAGCTCTGCTGCTGAGGTGCTCAGCGTGGATCCCATTGCCAGCTGACCTGGCTCATTTCTCCTGTCCCACAGGCTAGCAGGAACAGCCTGGTAGGGTCCATCTCGGCTAGATGTGGATGATGCCAGAGCTATGACAGGGACTGCAGTCTTGGCACTGAGGGGTGATCAATTATGGAACAACTACAGGAGGAAGTACCTGAGGTCAAGGAAGAGGAGGAGGAAGAGGCAGTGATAGCGACAAGCGGAGCCTCAGACCCAAGTGGAGGACCAGACAGCTCACTGCCATCGAGCAGTTACACAGGTGAGGGGCCAGGGGAGCTCCTCTGTCCTGAGAACAGCCAGGCCTGCAGCAGTGTGCTCAGCTTGCAAGGGCAGATGACTTACCTGGGAGAGGAGTTTTGCTTCTTTTAATCTCTTCCCTTTGTGAGATAATGCATCAAGAGCAAAGTTCTGGAGAGGCTTGTTCCTCCCTCTGTGGTCACAGCCCAGCCCTTGGCAGTGAGTTGGGAGATGTAAATTGAAGGACAAGCCAGTGCCATTGTGCTCCAGAGCAAGGGGGCTCTGGGGTGCCTGGCATTGTGTCCCTGGTCACTGCTTGAAGTCCTCAGTGCAAACTGATTGTAGGAGCCGGGGAAGAGGGTTTGTTTCTGCTGAAGAGGCTCTTCTAGAGCTCTGGCTGCACCAGCTGGGCAGCCCTGTGCCAGTTGCCTGCCAAGTAGGAATAAAATTTGCTGTTTGGGTTTCCTTGCCTAGACATGAGTGCTGAAGGGAAGAAAGCAGCATTGAGGTGGAGTCTCTCAGCTGCCTGGGGCACTCTTGGCTCTGTGCGTGGCATCTGCTTGCAGTCAGTACCTGATCTTGGAAGTTAACTGTCCAGATGCAACCTCAGTGCTGGATGTCCCTCGCCAGCCCCATAGCTGGTGGAATTAAACATGATGTCAGGCTTGTGGCTGCCACAGCAAAGGACACCCTTCTCTGTGTGCCTGCAGACCTCTCACAGAGCTCCTCTCCCTCCCTGTCAGACCAGCTGCAGATGGGCTGCGAGGAGGCAGCCTTGGGAGCACTGAACGTGGAGTGCAGGGTGTGTGGGGACAAGGCCTCAGGGTTCCACTACGGTGTCCACGCCTGTGAGGGCTGCAAGGTACGGATGGCCTGGGTGGGACTGGGCTCAGCAGTGCCAGGCAGAGGTCAGACCCCAGGGACCATGCTGTCTCTTCAGACAAGCAGATTTCCAGCAAAACAGGGGTGTGGGATTAAGGGATTGTAAAAAAAACCTCATTTGCAACTGGTCCAGAGGGTGTGGGGAGTACAGGCAGGCATGGAAATGCTGTCCTGTGGGAGACACCAACGTTGCACACAGCCCAGGTCTTGCCCCATCATTTTCACTTTGTCAGGCAAATCCTATGCCCATCCGGGAACCCCAGCTTTGCTGTTAAGGATGTTCTCAGTACTGCAGATGAGCAGTGAGTTGCCTTTGTTCCCACCAAGATCACTGGCTGCAGTCTGGACGTGCCTCTGAAATCCTTTCTCCCACAGCAGATGCTAGTGGGGCTGCAATAGTGGCCCGGGGCCTGCCAGACATTCTTTTTCCTCTGTCCCTCCCTGCTGGCCACCTCCAGTATGGCACACATGGGGCTGGCACCAGTCCAGTGGACCATGGGTTCCCTCATGCAGACCCTTTCTACCATCCCACCACCTCTCCTTGAGACAGAAGGACTCAGAGCTCCCCCTCCTCACTCAGCTGACCCTCCACGAGGCTCCTGGGGACAAAAAACCAGCCAGGTCCCAACCTTCGGGTGCTAATTCTGCTGTTCTCTTGTCCCCCTGCTGCTCCTTCTCTGTGTACCCTTCTGTACAACCTGCCCACAGGGCTTCTTCCGCCGGACGATCCGCATGAAGCTGGAGTACGAGAAGTGTGAGAGGAGCTGCAAGATCCAGAAGAAGAACAGGAACAAGTGCCAGTACTGCCGCTTCCAGAAGTGCCTCTCACTGGGCATGTCACACAATGGTGCGTGGCACTGCTGCCACGGGTTTGTTTCATCCCACAGCTCTGCCAGGAGGAGATTGTCTTTCAAACAGTGCTTTGGGCCTTTATCTCTTCATCCCCTTCTGTATGAAAAGGGGGTGCTCATTCAGGTCAAGTCAGATGGGGCCTTGAGCAAGCTGGTCTAATAGGAGGTGTCCCTGCCCATGGCAGTGGGATTGGAACTGGATGATCTTTGAGGTCTCTCCCAACCCAAACCCTTCTGTGGTTCCCACTGTGCAAGCTGTCTGCTGGCACATGGCTGTGCTTTATGGGTTGACCCAGAGGGAACTGGATACACAGATTGCTCTTCTGTGCTGGGATTATTAATCTTCAGGTGTAACCATCATGTTCCTGGCCAAACCAAGGTGTTTATGTGGGAAACAGGGTTTGGGAAAGGGCCTGAAGCCTAAGGGCTGTGGTGGTGAGGGTGACAGTAATGGGGCTGGTTTATGAAGGTGTTGATGCAGGAGGGTCTGCAGCCCTGGAGATATATCATGCTGGAGATGTTCACCTGCAGACCTCTGTCTGTAGTGGCAGAGCAGGCTGCTGCCTCCCTGGATGTGTCTCTTGGGGTCACCCCCAGGGTCCTGACCCCCACTTTTGCTCCCCCGGCAGCAATCCGCTTCGGCCGCATGCCAGAGGCAGAGAAGAGGAAGCTGGTGGCAGGGCTGACGGCCAGTGAGGTCAGCTGCCAGAACCCACAGGTGGCCGACCTGAGAGCTTTCTCCAAGCACATCTACAATGCCTACCTGAAAAACTTCAACATGACCAAAAAGAAGGCGAGAGGCATCCTGACTGGGAAGGCCAGCAGCACCCCAGTGAGTTCCTTCCCTGGGGCAGGTGGGGTTGGCCATGCCCAAGTGTGTGGGGGCTGTTCTCTGGGAGGTGCTGCAGGTCTCCTCCTGTAGCTGTTCCACATGCAGCAGTTCCCAGCTGCAGCCAAGTGCAGGTCCCTTACGTCCTGCCCCTCGCTGGGAACGTTCCCATTGCTATGCACACTTGGGCTGTGGTGGGCAGGTGCAGATTGCCTGGCACTGCCAGTCCCAGGACAGGGACACAACACACAGGGCTGGCAGATGCCAGTGGCATTGGCAGAGCTGGTGTCTCAAGTGCCTGCAGCAGGGTCCTGACCACTTGCTTCTTTCTCAAGCAGCCTTTTGTGATCCACGACATGGACACCTTGTGGCAGGCAGAAAAGGGACTGGTGTGGAAGCAGCTGGTGAATGGCATTCCCCCCTACAAGGAGATTGGGGTGCATGTCTTCTACCGCTGCCAGTGCACCACAGTGGAGACTGTGCGGGAGCTCACTGAGTTCGCCAAGAGCATCCCCAGCTTCATAGGCCTGTACCTGAACGACCAGGTGACGCTGCTGAAGTACGGGGTGCACGAGGCCATCTTCGCCATGCTGGCCTCCATCATGAACAAGGACGGGCTGCTGGTGGCCAATGGGAATGGCTTCGTGACCCGCGAGTTCCTGCGCAGCCTGCGCAAGCCCTTCAGCGAGATCATGGAGCCC
Source organism: Indicator indicator (assembly GCF_027791375.1). NCBI lineage: Eukaryota > Metazoa > Chordata > Aves > Piciformes > Indicatoridae > Indicator > Indicator indicator. The sequence goes on along the minus strand of NC_072044.1, from coordinate 6,056,728 downwards.
AAGTTCGAATTCGCTGTCAAGTTCAACGCGCTGGAGCTGGATGACAGCGACCTGTCCCTCTTCGTGGCTGCCATCATCCTCTGCGGAGGTGAGTGCGCAGGCTTGTCTGGGCAGCAAGGGGCCTCCTTGGGGTGGTTTGGGGTGGGCTGAGCTGCAGCTGGCCTTGAGGTCAGCCATGGGTGTCTTGGGTGAGAGAAGTGAAACCAAAGCTTCTCCGTGGTGGTGATGCCTGACCAGCTTGCACCTTCTACTAAGGAGTGCAGAAGCGGAAGTGTTCAACGCCAGGTTGGACAGGGCCTTGAGCAGCCTGGTCTAGTAGGAGGTATCCCTGCCCATGGCAGGGGGATTGGAATTAAATGATCTTAATGTCCCTTCCAACCCAAAGCAGCCTGGGATTCCATGATTCTCCAAGTGGCATCTCCTCCTTATATGCTGCTGTGGGCTGTGTTGTCTCCCCTTGCCTAGATGAGATCAAAGTCATGGTGGGTGGGCTGCAGTTCCCCAGTGGGGAGCATGTGCTTTGGAGGGCTGTACCCTAGCACTACAGCTACCATGCTTCCCCTGCACAGATCGTCCTGGCCTGATGAACGTGAAGCAGGTGGAGGAGATCCAAGAAAACATCCTGCAGGCACTGGAGTTTCACCTGCAGTCTAACCACCCCGATGCCCAGTACCTCTTCCCCAAGCTGCTGCAGAAGATGGCTGACCTGCGGCAGCTGGTGACAGAGCACGCTCAGCTGGTGCAGAAGATCAAGAAGACAGAGACAGAGACATCTCTGCACCCTCTTCTGCAGGAGATCTACAAGGACATGTACTAAGAACCTGTTATTTATGAGAACAAAGCCATGGATTCCCACCAAGACTTTGTACAGAAACAAAGAAAACCTTCCCCTATGTCTTCCATTTCCTTCTGGAAACTTCTGTCCCTGATCCTGATGTATGGTACGCAGGGCTGAGATGCTGTGAGGCAGCCACCAGCTGCTGGGTCAGGCCTTTCGTTACCCACCCTGGCACCTCCACAAAGGCAAACCATAAGCTACTATTTCTGTTACTGTGGCCACAGCCCTTCAGCTGCTCCCTAGGGCCTCTGGAAGGGTTCATGTGACCTGGACGGAGGGTTCCTGTCACAGCCTGGGGGCAGTGGGGGAAGCTCTGGTCCTTAGGAGACCTGAGCACAGCAGAGGCATCTGGCAGGGCCAGCAGCAGCACTTAGAGCTTGTCTTTATTTTCTTTCTCTTATTGCACTCCAAATGCAGGGTCCTGAGCTGCTCAGTGCAGGACTTGTGGTGAAAGGATGCTCCGCTCTTTCCCGAAGACAAGACAGAGATGGGTAGGGCTGTCCTAGCACAGACACTTGGGTTCAGCCCCTGCTTCCTGTCTCCCAGAGGGTATTGTGTGATCTCTGCCTCCCCCAGTTTCAGAGGGAGACTGCCCCTCAGTGCCTCAGTATGAGAGAGGGAGGGATGGGGAGGTGGGAAGGAAAAGAGTTGACTAAAAAATTCCCTGTCTGTGTGCTTCCCTCCCAGGCTGTCCTGTGCAGGTGTGAGTCACTAGAAAGAAAGTCTGCAGGGCTGGGGGCAGGCTCAGGTTAGGGTTTGGGTGGCAGGGACACCAAGAAGAACAAAGGCACGGCCAGGCCATGGTGCTCCTGATGCTGAGAGGGCTTTGACCTGCCTGTCAACTGCCCTGTCTCAGTTTCCCCTCTGGGAAAAGGAGCTGGGTTGTCACCTCCTGGGATTGGAAGCACAAGGGTTTAGTGGTGCACTGGTTGCAAAGAGCTTTGCAGCTGCAAAGCACAGTACAGGTGCCAATGGTTATGAAAGGGCAGGGAGAAGGTGGGATGCTCACTGAGCAGGAGGTCCTGGCAAGTGCACATGGCTCAGAGAAGCTTCCCTGTCCTCTGGTGTCACCACCCTGAATAAGGGACAGCTCCAGGCTTTGGGGACTACCTAAACCCAGAGCCTTTCTGGGACTTTACCTTACGTCCCCTCGCAGCTACAGTGAAAGGCCCCAGTGCTACCTATGCCTAGCACGCTTGCTGGGGGAGGGGCACTCCAGGAGAGCAGATGGACGTGGGAAGGGCTCGGTGCCCTCTTGGGACAATGGTATCTGACCTAAGAAGTGGCACTTAGTCGTGGTCCCCATCAAGCAGCAGCCTTATTAAAATATTGACATGCCCAAGGAGGGGTGGTGGGAGCAAATGGGTTTGGTTTGGTTTCTCTCCCTCCTCTCCAGGAGATTTCCCTGGTGCAATAATTTCTTTAAAAGCCCAAGGGGATTGCTCTGGGCATTCGCTTCCTGTCACAAGGCTGGCTGGTCCCAAACCCACCCTGCTGCCACCCTCCAGCTCCTTGCCATGCCTCAGTTTCCCTGCTCACTGCCCCCCCCCCAGCCCCTTCCCCTCCTTACCTCGCAGGGGTCTCATGAATTACCATTTCTAAAGCACTTTGAAGCTCTCTGGGGGCACTAGGGGCTGCATGTGCTGGATGTGCGCCAGATGGAGCCCGAAGGCCCTGCTGGCAGCCCTGACGTGGCCAGCATGTGGCATTCATGTGCTCAGCACCTGGGGAACTTTTTGCTCTTCCCTCCTCAACAGTGTAACAACCCTCAAACTGAAATGTCTATTTTTGCTAGAAGGACAAACCTCCAAGTGTTTTTAATAATATAAACAGTGTCCACAGACTGACTTGACTTAAATAAATCCAAACTAAATATTTAAGGATCTTCTTGCATCCAGCATTTCTCCATGGGATTGCTCTTGGACCATGGGGGGCTGTCCCTGGAGGGGTTTCCAGCAAAGGTGATGGGAGTTGCTGTGATCTCTAGGGGCTTGAGGAACTACAACTGGGAGGAGTGGCTGAGACCCTGTCAGGCTGTGCTGCTGTTCAGTGAGACCTGGCCAGGCTGAAGAGTTGGGCAGAAGGAACCTCATGAAGTTCTGCCAGGACAAGTGCAGGGTCCTGCCCCTGGGGAGGAACAACCTCCTGCAGCAGTACAGGTGAGGGGGGACCAGCTGGGAAGCAACTCTGGGGAGAAGATCCTGGCAGACAAGTTCTCCATGAACTAGCAATGTGCCCGCAAGAAGACCAAGGGTCTCCTGAGGAGCATGAAGTGATTCTTCTTTCCCTCTACTCTGCCCTAGTGAAGCCACCTTTGGAGCACTGGGCCCAGTTCATGAGACACAGGGAACTGCTGGGGATAGCTCTTGTCCGGTTTGGATCAGCCATCCCTGCTGTGTTCTCTCACAGCTTGTGGCCCCCTCAGCCTCCTCACTGGCAGGGCATGAAAAGCTGAAAAGTCCTTGACTCAGTGTAAACTCTGCTTGGCAACTGCTAAACCTCAGCTGTTATCAGGGCACTCTCATCTCAAATCCAAAACACAGCTACTGGGATGGAGATTAACCCCATCCCTGCCAAAACCTGGGCACCAGCCACAGCCATAAACAGCCCTAGGAGGTGGCCCAGCCCACTTACTCGCCAAGGAGGAGATGGAATCAGGCTCGCTGGTGGCACCTGGGGCTTCAAGGGCCCGGGGGGGCTGTGTGAGGCCCCTGTGCAGGTAGGCCTCTGGGGGGTGAGGGGAACTGGGAGCAGCTTTTGGGGGAGAGTGGCCGGAGATGGGGCTGTGAGCCACATCACTATGGGGAGAGAAAGTGATTTGTGATGCCCTTGAAGCCATCCCACACCCACTCATTTTCCCTGGAAGGTGAGAGCCTGGAGGGGACAGTCTGTCCATCTAGCTGCCCCCTCTCCAGAGCTAGGAGTCCCTGGCCAGGCACCCCCTCCTTGCCAGCCCCAAGCTGAGGGCTCCTGCCCTTTTCCCCTAAGGAGAGACCAGGGCTGTTTCAGCCTTTCCTCCCCGCCATCTTTTCTCCATGATCCCCCAGCCACAGCAAAAGCCTGGCCAGGCTTGTGCAGTGTCTGATCAAGCCCCCTTGGCCAGCCCAGCCCTAGGTTTCCTTTGCTCTGGAATTAGCCAGGACATGAGACTGGATAGGGCAGGCAGAGCGCATGGTGAGGCCACTGAGCCCAGGCACCAGCCTGGGGGATCCAAAACTAGAGCCCCACCAAGGCAAAGCTGGTACCCAGGGAGGATTTGGGGTGGCTAGTGGAGCACAGATGGAGCAGGGGCTGACCCTGGCCATGTGGCTTTTATGGCTGTCAGGAATTTTGCCCGTGGATTTTGTCACTGGGGCCAGAGCTGCCGCTTCTCACATGACAGAAAGTCATCCCAGGTCTGCAGGTACTTCCAGAGGGGGTTCTGCAGCCATGGAGAACAGTGCAGGTAAGGAGCAGCAAGGGATGGGCTGATGCCACAAGGATGGGCTGGAAGCCAGGAGGTGGCATGCCAGGCTGACGGGACTCTGTCTGTCTGTCCCTGGGCTTCTCCAGCTATGACCACCTCCAAGAGCAGCTTGTGTCTGTGGGGACCCACTATGGCTCCATGCCCACTGTGCTCCCCGCCCGCTGGGGCTTGGAGTGCAGCCACGTGCCTGTGGCAGTGGCTCGGGCCCAGGGGGGAGCCCAGCATGGCACAGCCCACCCTGGCCCCAGTATGACACACCTGGCCTTAAAGTTTGCAAGCATGGAGGTTAAGAAGGAAAAGAAAGGCAAGGAGAACACCCCAGCACCTGATAACATCACCCATTGGGCCATCAGTGAAGAATTTGCCACCACACAAGCTCAGGGTGCCTCAGGTAGGTGCTAGGCTGTTCAGGGGACCAGCAGGGTCATCCTGTGATCCAAGCCCCTTCTCCCCACACATCTGGGGCTGTGGAAAGCTCTCCCAGCAGCTTTCTTTTGTGTGGGGACCTTAGCTGCTAAGCCACTGCTCTCCGAGCAGCCTTTCTGCCTCCCCGGTGGTGGGGCAGGATGTGCTTCAATCCTCTAACAGCTCCGCTGCCTGCAGGCTCCCAGCTGCAGCAGTCAGAACTGGATACAAATTCCTCTGACCCTGGAAAGGCTGTGATGGAGGCAGCAACTTGGACTGACTCTGCAGAGGTGGGCTTGGAAGTCTCCTGCTGCCAGGCAGGCCCTGTCACCCTGCTTCATTTCTGCAGTGGGGCAGTGGTGCAGCCCGGAGCTGCAAGGCTGTGCTGCTGTGCTTGCAGGTGCCCCTGGAGCCAGGCACCGCAGCAGCAGCCCTCACCATCGCAGCGCTGAGGGCTCAGAGCGAGGCCTTAGTGTGCGGCATCTGCATGGATCGGGTGTATGAGAAGCCACTGCCAGAAGAGAGGCTCTTTGGGATCCTCCCAAACTGCAGCCACACATACTGTGTGGGCTGTATCCGCAAGTGGCGGCGGAGCCGCGACTTCCAGAGTGCAGTCATCAAGTGAGTGGAGATGGGGACATGGCAGGGTGGTCACCAAAATCCCTTTGCACCCTGAAATCCCTCCTTGGGTCTGATGATCTGGCTTTGGGATTGGAGTGATCTTCCCCACCTGACAGCCCAGAGTGTTTTTTCCAACCCAAACGATTCTATGATTTCTTTGTGAGAAGTTGTGATGGGGTCAGGGCAGCCGGATGAGGCCATGGTGGTAGGACCACCCATGCTTCCTCCACCCTTTCCGGGACATCCACCTGCACCCACGCCCCTCACCCAGGGCCTGCCCAGAATGCCGGATCACTTCCAGCTACTACATCCCTCACAAGTACTGGATCTCGGATGTGCGCGATAAGGAGAAGCTCATACAGACCTTCAAGGCGCAGATGGGGTGAGTGGATGGCACCGGGCGGTGGGCTGTGTGCTGCTGCGGAGCTCCTCTCACAGCTTGGCTTCGGATCCCGCAGGAAGATCCGGTGCAAGTTCTTCGTGCAGAACCGCGGCCGCTGCCCGTTCAAGTCGGACTGCATCTACCTGCACGAGCTGCCCGCCGGCCGGCCGCCGCAGCACAGGCGGCAGGGCCCTCCTGTGCCCGTCGTAAGCGGGGGGCACGTCCGGGGGGCTGGGGCACGGCAGAGCTGTGCAGTGCGACACAGGGACGGGGCTCATATTCTTCCCCCTTGCTGCAGGAGAGCGCCTTTGTCGTGGAGAGCTCTGATGAGGAAGACGAGGAGCTCTGCGTGCTCGAATGGGCTTTCAGCCTGGCGGAGACAGGCTTCTGATGCCCTCTTCTCCGACTGCGCCATGGGGTGGCCCCCTAGGCCTGGGTGCGGCTGACACCAAGGAAATCTCTTCAGGCGGGGGGAGGCGACTGCTCACAGTGTGGGTTTGGGGTGGCTCCGGGCGTAAAGGGTGCTGCAGGGATTGGGTGGGATGAGGCAATAGGCTGGTGGTTATCAGCTCCCCGTGTCGATGGCTGAACCCTCAGCAGGAGACTGGGGAGAGGTGACAGAGCTGCACGGGGCTCAGGGCGGTGGGGCACAGCTACGGTCTCCATGATTGTGCACACATGGGAGACGCTGGGGTGGGGTGTGGCTGGGTTCTGACGGGCAGGTGTGGGGGGTTCAACGCACAAGGGTGGGCTGGGTGCTGGGGGGCAGGGTTGGGGTGTTTAATGCACAAGGGTGGGCTGGGTGCTGGTGGGCAGGGTTGGGGTGTTTAATGCACAGGGGTGAGCTGGATGCTGGGGGGCATAGGTGTTAATGCACATGGGGCTGGGGCGGACGGGAGAGGGCGCCGGGGAGGGGGCCACAGGGCACTGTTTTAACCTGCTTTTAACCAGACCTGGAAAGGATGAAATAAACCAAAATGGGCTGCTGAAAGTAACGCTGCCTGCAGGTTTTTCTGGAGGGATGCAACCCCGATCTCCGGGGGCCTGTGAGGGTTTGTCTTTGGGATTCATTTACATCATGAGGATATTTGCACACGGGCTCATTTGCATACGTGGCGCGCTTTCCCGGGCGGGCCCGGAAGTGGCGCGTGCTGCTGGTCCGGGAAGACAGATCCTCCGGGGGCAGGCAGAGGCCGCGCTTGCCTCCATCTCTCCGCGGTAAGTGTCTGCCCGACGTGGTTTGCCGGGAGCTGGAAACCGGGGGAACGGCGGGAACCGGGGCACGGTGCGGCCAGCACTAGGGCTCCGGAGGGTGTCTAGTCGGTCTGTTCCCGGAGGAGAGAGCCACCGTTGGGTGTGGGGACCTCTGCCAGCAGCACTTCGGTCTTCTCTCTCTTGCCACCCCCGGGAGAGCAGCAGGGAGTTGCATTGTCGATGCCGATCAATAGCTAAAGGGTGGGGGGCAAGAGGCTGGGGCGAGACTCTTCTCAGTGCTGCCCAGCGACAGGACAAGGGGCAGTGGCCACAAACTGGAACCCAGGAGGTTCCACCTGAACAGGAGGAAAAACTTATTTGGTGTGAGGGTGCAGAGCCCTGGAGCAGGCTGCCCAGAGAGGCTGTGGAGTGTCCTTCTCTGGAGAGCTTCCAACACCCCTTGGCCATTGTGATCCTGGCAAAGCTGCTGTGGGTGCCCTGCTGGAGCAGGGGTTTGGACTGGGTAATCTTCAGTAGTCTCTTCCAACCCTCACCATGCTGGGATTCTGTGATGGAGGAGCTGTGAATAAAATGGGGGTTTAGAAGGCTCAGAGTAGCTCCTAGTCCTCTGGCCCAACCATGATCCTTGATAATTCGTCTGTGTCCTCAATGATGAGAGAACCACAGATTCTTCCTGCATGCAGGTAAGGAGACCCCCCCCAAAACTGCAGTGTCTTCTGCTAAGAAACAAGTAATGGGACGAGAGGAAACAGCCTCACATTATGTCAGGGGAGGTTTAGGCTGGACAGGAGGAACAGTTTCTTTCCCTTGAGGGCTGTCAAGTCCTGGACCAGACTGCTGAGGGCAGTGGTGGAGTCCCTAGAGGAGTTTCAAAGCCATGGAGATGTGGTGCTGAGGGCCATGGGTTAGTGGTGACCTGGCAGTGCTGGGTTAAAGGTTGGACTCGATGATCCAAAAGGTCTTCTTCAACCTAAACAATTCTATAATTCCTTTCAGGTGGCTGTGAAGCCTCCCAGCAGCAATGCAAGCCCCCTGGCTGCAGACCCTCGACAAGCCCTGTCGCCTCCTGCTTCACGCACTCGTCTCCAGCTCCCTTGGGACCCTGGCTGCCCTCCGATTGCTGCAGCGGGTCCAGGCTGGCAAGGAACCTGGACAGGCATTTCCCTGGCAGACCTTCACCAAGGCCCTGTGTGCCAAGGAGCCCACACTGGAGGGATTGGAGGGGACCTTGGCTGTGTGAGTGGCTGCGTTCCCACAGCTCGTTGTCTTTGGGGAGCTTTGGCACCATGCAGCCTCAGCCTCACCCCTGCAGTGGCCTGGGGGTGAAGGATCACATCAGGGACCTGCTGGTCTTCCAGCCTGTGTCTGGAAACTGGCAAAGGTGTTTGCTGCCTCCTCTCACTTCCAGTTCCCACCAGAGCCAGCTCTGTGAGGCAGGCTGGGCAGTAAGGACCAGGGGGTTTGCTCTGATCTGTTGCTTCTCCCTTTCTCCAGCAAACCACGGCTGCTGCTGCTCCCTGTCCTGTGCCAGAGGAACCTCTTCTCCCTTCTCCTTGTGGTTCAAGCTATGGTGCCAGCAGTATGCCTCAGCCAACTGCTCCAGGCTGTGGAGCAGGATTCCCATCTGGATCCCTGGGTGCGAGTGCTGAGGGATCTGCTCTGGCAGGGACCAAGGGGAGGGGAGCACTCCCCACCTCCTGGTCCCTTGTCTTCCACATGCCAGCAGCAGCTGAAGTGCCTGTGCCAAAAAATCGCCCAGAACAAATCAGAGGGGCAAAGAAAACTGAACTGGTGCTTCAGCAGGGAGACCAGTGCTGCTGGGAAGGGGCCTAGCTCTGTGCCTCAAGGTGGGAAGCGCAAGAAAGTGTTGGAGGAGAGCCTGGAGTTGGATGAGAGAGAGGAGAAGAGGTCACTGGTGCAGGAGGCAGCCTTTGAACCCCCAGGAACCCAGGAGGGTGGAGATGTGGTAGGGGTGGAAGAAGGGATTCCTGAGGAGATTTCAGGGGACGGATCTGCTCAGAATCTGGATGAGTCTGCTCCAGAAAGCTCCCAACAGGAAGTGGCCAGGGAGCCCAAGAAGACTTCCCAGGCAGAGCTGGCAGTGGAAGTCCAGTCCTTTCTCCAGGTACTGGGCAGGGTTTGTTTCTCCTCTGAGCCAGTAAGCTTTTTATGTTCTGATTTCTGTTCCTTCATCCCGTTTTCCTCAGACGCATGGACAGAGGCTGAAAATGCTGCTGCAGAGAGAGTCCAATGTAAGTGGTTGCTGCTGCCTCTCTCCTGGAGCTCTGCCAGGGCCTCTGGAAGGGAAGGAGAGGAGGTGGGTTTCCCAGGGATGACTGGAGTGGGATAAAAAGACCACTGCTGGGCTCAGGTAGTAAAACCTTCCCCCAGCTTGCAGGGATTCTGTGATGGGTAACCTGTGGGGTCAGCACTGGCTGAAGCAGGGTGGGTGGTGGGGAAGAGAAAAGGCCTGGAGCTATGCTGTTTGGATTGTGTTGTCTCATCTGTTACTCAAGGACCACACTTCCTTTAGCACTTGGAGCTGAGCATCCCCCCTGAGCTGCACACCTTGACCAGCTGCTCTCCTGGCCAGGTGAGCCTCAGCATCCTTGCTGCAACTGTCGGTGCCATGGAGAGCCTCCTGCTGTCCCTAATGTCCCAGTCCCCTCTGCTGTCCCCAGCTCGAGGGGCTGTGCGCCGTCCTCCAGCTCTCCACGTGCCCAGAGCACCTCCTGGTGCAGTTCTGCAGCTGGCTGCTGGCTCTCAGTCCTGACCTCAGCTACACCAATGCAGCCATCCTGGCAGAGCAGCTCTTCCTCAAGCGAGTAAGTGTGAGGGCAGCAGAGGTTTCCTGCACCCCACTGCCCTCACTGCCATTCCCATCATCTGTCTTCTCTGTCTGTAGGTCCTGTCCCTCAGCCAGCCACCCTCTCGCCACCTCATGGCTGCCCTTGCTTCGTTTTGCTCCAAGTATTCCCAGCCCTTCTGCAGGGTCCTGATGGCTGCAGTCCTGCGGAAGCCAGGGCAAGGTACAATGAGCTCACATCAGGCACAGCTGCTTGAGGAGCTGGAGAAGGACCAGAAGGAAAGGACAGTACAGCTGTTTTGTGGGAGGCATTTATCACCCAAAATGTGTTAGGGACCATGGAGGAATGGTGCTGGTTTTATCTGGGCAGGTGAACACTTGGGAATTAGGATGTGAGATGGGTTTACAGATACCTCAGGGGGAGGCTGGGCTGTTTTCCAGCAGCAGTCATCCCAAGGGATAGCTTCCACCCCTGCATGGGCTGGAGGGTTTCAGACAGCTCCTAATGCTGGGGACAAAACTGCTCCAGGGTGGCTCTGCAGGCTGCATGAATCCCTGCCTTAGCAGCATCCCCTTTTCCTAGGGACTGATGCTAATTAAACCCCAGTGCCGATGGGCAAACGGAGATGGATTATTCTGAACAGTAGAAGAGACCCCAATATTGTTTCTGGGTGTCCCAACTGGGATGCACTTCTGTGTGAAGGTGTGCCAGGGAGGGTTGGACACATGGATTTGGCAGCCTCTGGAGACTCTCATCCTATTTTGCCCTTGCAGGCATTGAGCAGATCAAGGTGGTATGTGAACTTGTGGAGGAGTACCTGGAGCAAGACTGTGTGCAGCTGGTGCTAAGGTAAAGGATTACAGGAGCCACAGTTCTGCCTCAGCTCTTGTGCCTGCCTGGATGGGTCCAGCTGCTCAGGAGCATCAGAGGGGCCCTCTGGGTGTCACATCTCTTCATTGTCCTTTGCAGCCAAGTCCTGGAGGTGCCTTTGTCAGAGAAACTCCTGCCAGTCGTGCAGGCTGTGCTGGGGCGGCAGGTGAGGGGATCCTCCTTGTCCCCACTGTGTTTCCTTGCCAGCTCCAGCAGTGGTGGAGCAAGAACCAGCTCTCCTCCCTGCTCATGACTCTCTTCCAGGAGGTGCTGCCACCCAAGCTCTTCGATCTCCTGGTGCTGACTCTGTGCCGCCAAGCCCCAGCCTTTGCCACATCGCTGAATTACACCAAACTGGTGACAGCTGTGCTCTCCGTGTACCAAAGCCAGGTGAGGAAGACCAGGCTTTGGGACTGTTGAGGCTGCAGCTGACTCATCACCTGGCCCAGGGGGTCTCAGGTGGGCTCCTGGCAGTGCAGCTCTCTGAGCTCCTTGCACCTCTTCATCCCAGGTCACCCCAGCCCACCGGAGCAGTCTGACTGCTGCTCTGGACTGGAGCAATGCAGTGCTCAAGAAATCACTGCAGGCTGTGCTGGAAGGAGCCAGGTAAAATGGATGCTGTACTCTCTGGCATGGGGCTGGGAGGTCTTTCATGGGGGATGGCAGGCTTGATGCTCCTTGTCTGGCCTAGGTGGTGGGAAACCAACAGGTGCTGGCAGAGTGTCGTCGGTGTGGGTTTCCTTTCTCTTGATTTCTCTCTTTGTCTCTCCTCCTCCCAGGTGAGGGAACCACAATGTGATGGTGTTCTTGGGCAGAGAATGCTCATTACGTGGTGATGGCTGCAACCCAGTCCTTAGCTGGGGACATCACAAGCATGATGGAGACTCCTGAGCATGGGCAGTGGCACACGGAGTGCCTGTGCTCTGTCTGGGCTCTTGCACTCAGCTGCCTGCTTTGAGGTCACTGTCGCTGGGCGATACCATCGCAGCCCCACACACACCCCAAGGCCAGAGGAGGCTTGTCTTGGTTAAACAGTGAACATATTCAATGCATCTCTGTCTGAGCTCTCTCTAGGCTGTCTCAGTGTCATCCTTGCCATACTCAAGATGGTGTCTTTCCTTTCTTGCCTTCCTGCCCTGCCACAACTCAAGATGATGGCTCCCACCCCACCTCTGCCAAGATGGCAGCTCCCAGAGGAGGAGCTATGCTAGGCTGGGCTGTAGGATGGATCCTGGCAGCAGCTGTCGTCTCTCAGCCTCCAGCAGGGTGGGCACCTCAAAGCCCTGGAATGCCCCACATCAGTACCAGGCCCATGGGCATGAGGGGTGGCTAGTCTGAGCATCGCCTGCAGTGGGGTGGTTGCATAAAGCTTCTGGAGATGGTTTGTGCCCAAAAGGTAGCTGCTTTGTAACTCAGGAAAACATAAAAATCTGTTATTTTTGCATTAGCACTGGAGTAAGCTGACACACGAGGAGCTGAGGAGCATGTAATGGTTGGCTGCCCTGGTTCTGGGCTGAGGCCAGCTGGTGCTTCTCTTCGGAGGAGCCACTGCCTGTTGCCCCTGCATGATCCTTTATAAAAAGGTTTCTCTCGAGCTGGTCCTGTGTTGCCCAACCAGGCAGCAAGGAGCTGCAGAAGAAGCAGAAGCCCTTCTCTGCTTCAGCTGCCCTTTGGCATGATGAGTGCACTGGGTGACGTGATGTCTGCTGTCTTGCATCAGCATCTCTTGGTGACTTGCAAAGCTGAAGAACTTGTCTGAGCATTCATGAGCCTCATCAGTCTGGTTTGGAAGTGTCTCCGCTTGTTTTAACCAACCTCAAACTACTTCCTGGTTGAAAATGGAGTGACACACATTTCCTGTCTGTGCCTGCACTCTTGCTCCTCTTGGCTGAGGAGTACGATGCTTTTCCAACATCAGCCCTGCATGAAGCAGGCTGGGCCAGCCTGCCTCCAGGTCTGCACAACGCTGGTAGACCTTCCTTTGTCCTCACTCACAGGGGCAGCCTGGTAGCCAAGGCAAAGAGTCATCTGATTCAAAACCTTTGTATTTCAAGTGGTTTTCCAGTGTTGTGGTGCACAGAGCACCTGGCAAGCAGGACCTTAGTTCTTAATGCCCTTAATACATCCCTGAATCAAGGCAGGCATTGATTTGAGGCTGTTTGACGATGCCAATTTTGCCCCAGGCTTAATTAGCTGTTGTGATTTTTGTCGTGGCTCGAAGGAGCCAGGACATGGCTGGCATGTTCTGTGTACATCAGCCTTTTCTCTCCAGTGTGAGGCTGATGTCTGGATGGTGCGGCAGTGATTACTGGGCCATTTATCTGGTCTGCTGGGATTTACAGCTCTCAATATGCAGGAGAGGGATTTGGATCAAGAGCTGGTGACTTGGAATTTTCTGCTTTACATGTGCCTGCTCTTCACTCTTGCTGAGTCCTGCGAGAGGCCCTGCTGTGTATGTCACATTTCTGGTTCTCAGTGTGGCGATGATATTTCCCATTGCAAGGTGTTCAGTGGTACACTAATTAAAAATTATTCTATAGTGTGACTGTTGCCAATTATCTGTCCTCTATCCTTGAAAAACCCCACTGAAAACCTTACCTGGGCACCTTCTGGTGAGGACTGGGAAAATAGGATGGGAGAGAATGGATGGACTGAGGGAAGTAGTGCTGGAGTTTTAGTGGAGGTTTTGAAGTACTGCATACATCAGGAGCTATTTAAAACTCATAAACATTTCCATCTACAAAGGGAGGAGAGGCTTTAAAACATCTAGGTGTGAAGGTGCTGCTTTGTTTGCTCATTAAGGCTTGGATCCAGCCAGAGGAATGAAACTGAAGCATTAAGTGATGCTCTTAACGCTGAGAGTGAAGATGTCTTTTATAATAAGAATATTTTAGGCTATTTTAGGTGACAATGGACTGATGAGGCTTCAAACTCTGTACTGGCTGGAGGGACGAAGCCTTCAGGGAGCCAAATTGTTGATTTATTTGCATACCAGTGAGTTAGAGGCTGAGTATATTGAAGCTATTGTAAGGCTGCCCAAAAGATGACATAAATAGACTGGGCCCTGATCATCAAGGTCTGAGCCTGCTTTTCTGGCTTTATTAGGTAGCATTTTCCCTGCAACACTTGGTAGCAGTGACCTCCTCTGTGTCATTGTCCGCAGTGCTGCGGCTAACAGTCACATGAAGATGGCGAAGGTGCAAATTCATCTCCAGAATTCACCTGGTTGTCAGCTTCCTGGTGTCTTTGATGAACTGGGTGCACAAGCCTGCTGTGTATACAGCACCATGGGGAAGCCCTGGCATCTCTGTGGGCTGGGCAGCAATAAATCTGAAATCTCCTGGCTATGGCCTGCGTTTGCTCCCTAATGGGTTACTTTGTTTTGTAACTGCTCACTGGTTTCTGACTGAGGCAACAGTTTCATTTTGACAGGCTGTTCTCAGCTGCAGCCTGCACTTTCAGCTCCTCTGGAGATGCTGGGAGCTGCATTTGGGGTCGGCCTTCATGGTTCTTGCAAGAAGCAGTAGTCAAATGGGGATTGGCTTTGCAAACTGCATTGGGGGTTCCTGTTGTGCTGGGAAGCATTATGCTGGCTTGTGGAAAGAGCCTTCCCAGCCTTGCTTTTGCTCTTGGCTGCAGCTTATCACATACCATGGATTCCTGTGGGGTGTATGTGCAAGATACCAGTCGGGAGAACTGGAAGCAAATCCTGGAGACACCAGACATGCTGAGGGAACACTGCTTGTTTAAGTGGTGCTCGGTAGCACCCACATGGAAAACTTTCCTTTTGACTCCTCTTGACCTTCTCAAGAAATTTAAAATTCATCCTGAGCAGTGCCAAGGGCTGGATGCAGCATAAAACATGTCAGGTTATATAGATCAGCTGAGCCTTATCCAGGAGAGGAGGGAGAAGCAGGACTGGGTTTGTCCTTGGCGTGATTTATTAGCAGCACTGGTGAAGGGAAAGGTCTGAAGCTTGGTCTTAGCCCTGTGCTAGTCTGGGTGTAGAAGGCAGTGTCTCACTTTTAGCCAGGTTACTTGGGTTATTCGACAGTGCTTCCTCTTCTGTTTGTAGAGATTTATGTCCTTCACGGCATAGAGGGGAACTCCCTTTTTGACTGATTTGGGGTCTGTTTTTAAATGAAATTAATATCGTGCACTTGCAGGGGTTATCTACCCACCCTGCTGCCTCTTCATCCTTCTGTGGTGATTTCTGAGCCAGTTTCATGCCAAGATGCTGTCTCTGCACCCAGGTGGGTGCGAATGCTCCACAAATGTTAAACACCAGATGTCAGAGCCGCATAGGAATCAGACAACCTTGGTCCATGCAACACCTTGTTGGAAAGGGCTGAAACTCAGCTGCTTTCCTGGAAATGGTTCATACCCACCCACTGAGAGGCTGCCTCTCCAAACCAGAGCTGCAGGCATGTCCAGGTAGTTGGTGTGTCCGCTGCTGCAGCCGTGCTGGGAGCTGATGAAATCATCCTGCTTCTCACTGGAGGTAACTGTGCTGCAGTGACAACCAGTTAGTCGCCTGCATATAATCCCCAGCACACTGATGCAGTTCTGCATTGGAGTCTGGTGGCTGTGACACTGAGATGTGAAGCTGAACTGCCCAGGAGGAGGCTCAGCAGCCTTCTTTCTTCAATCCAGAATTTAGAACTGAATCAAAAGCAGCAAGGCCCCTCCTTCTTGTCTCTTGTTTGTTTGTTTGTTTGGGGTTTTTTTTGCCAGCCTTTTAATCATGATAAGAGAAGGGTGTTCTCCCTTGGTTAGACTTGTGGCTGCCAGCTTCCTGCCAGCTGGGGAGACCAGGGCCATGTGAAGATTAATTTGCTGGAGGACCAGGGTGTTGCTGTCTGGTTGGGCCCCCTGCACAGACCTAATAAATCACGTTTGCCACATCAGCAGGAGCAACCAGTGTCAGACTGAGCAGCTTTCCTCTGAGAAGTGGATAATCCAGGTCACCTCAGGCCCTGTGATCTGAGCTGCAAGTTCATCTCAGCTTCAGGAGGAGCCCTGGAAGACACCGTGGCAGTAGGCTGCCACATGGCTGTTTGGGCCTTGCTGGAAGGAGATACAAGGGACAAAACCAGAGCCTGCAGCCCCCTGCTGCTGCTCACCTCTCAGGGTTGGAGATTTTCCAGCAGGATCTTGCTCATCCTCACTGAACAGGTCTGTGCCTGGGGAGCTGGGCTGCTTTTGTTTATCTGAGGTACTACAACACCTGTATTGCAATCGGGGTGTTCCTAGGTTAAAAATAAGGACACAGAAAAACCCCTGATTGGGAGAGTTTGCAAAGAGGGGCATAGCCTCTTACTGACCCCCTCAGCACCTGTGTGTGGGAGGGAATTGAGGAGATTTTGAGCAAAGCTCTGTTCTGGTGTGGGGAACCCACACAATGGTGTCTTTCGGTCTGTATCACCCCTGGAGCAACTTGCTGCAGCTGTGGGGCTGCCAGGACACATGAGCAGAGGCTATGGAAACTGATCTGCTGCCTGCCCAGTGCCAGGCTGTGGCTCTTGGGGAGGAAGCAGGGTCTTTGTGGGGATGGGGAGAGCGGGATCGGGCTGTGTTGATCACAAGGCACTGGTAGATGCAAAGGTGCCTATCCAACATCCTCTTGGTTTTGTAAGCTCTGTCTGCCTAGCATCATTCTCTGAGGATGCTTTTAATTCCTTGCCCTGCTACAGGAGTCTTGGCTGCAGGCTCTGTTGGGGAGAGACCTTGTGATTGGCTAGAAAAAGCTCTTGACAATAAAGTATTTCTGTTAGACCCACGTGCCCAAGCAGAGCCTGCAGGCATGGGGAGGTCCTCAAGGAAGGCAACAGCATTGAGATGATGGGGTGCTGGGCTCCATCTGCTCTCAACCCAAAGGAACGTCCTTCTCATCTGCCTGGGTCTTCCTTTTCCAAATGAAGGTATCTAGAAAGAGTGGTGACAGGACTGGTGATGTTAATGCAAACCTGACTTCACACCAGAATTCATCTGCATTTCGAGACACCAACCAGCTGGGAAACCTCTGGGGGAAGGAGCAAGTGGAAAGCTCTGCAGCTCAGGGTTGTCACTGCTGCACAGCACCCAGGCTTGGCTGCCTCTGTATGGACGTGCCTCATTCCACTGTGGCACAGCTCCTGCTTCAAAGCTGCAAATGGGGTCTCTCAGCCCTCCCTGGCTGCTTCCTGACCCTGGGGCCACATCGTGCCCTCTCAGTAGATGGACATGAGGCTGGGCCACCCCTGTTGTAGGACTGGGAGGTGCCTTTTGCTGGCTGACCTCTCAGGGATTATGCAGTTTGCAGATCCCGAAGGCTTGCCTTGTTCCTCATGATACATCAGGATCCCCAGGCATGGGAGGACTAACAGCAGCTCCTGCCTGCAGCCTGGCCCTCTGTAGTGCTGAACATTGAGTCTGACTCCATGTAAGCTCATTAGGGGAAGAAAGCAGCTTTGGAGGATGTGACCGATTTAAGCAAAGGTGTCGGGCAGTGGAGGTGGTGGCTCGGGGGAAAAGTGGGGATGCTAAGAGGGTAGGAGAGATGAGGGGTCTCTCCAGATCATCAAATGTGATGCTACAGGAGCTCCTCATCAGCCATTCTGGTTTGACTTGGTGCTGTGTCCCCCATGAAGTCATGAGGGAATCCCCCATCTCTGGAGATGCTGAGTGCCACCACCCTGCCCTGAGTCTCCAGCTGGGGAGATGCTGAGACTCATCTCTGCTCCACTCTGCAGACACTGGGCACAGAGGCAGCAGGCTTGGGCTCTCCCAGCTCAGGGTCACCTCCAAAGTGTGTGTGCAGGATCTGACTCCACACCAAAAGCAGAGGCCTCTTGGCTACCTGTAAAACCGCTCAGCTCTCCCTGGCCCCAACACAGGGAGCTCCTAGCTGCTCTCATGCATGTCCTTTAAAGGCCTTCTCGCCTCCAGCTCTTCCCTGGCAGATCCTTCTGCCTCAGATGCCATCGCTTTCCCCTCCAGGCAAAATCTGCCGCCAGCAGCTTGCACTGTGCAGGGCCCTGCACCCCTTGACCCACCATCTGCCAGCCTTCCTTGACCTCCTCCTGGGTCCGCTGGGGACCCCAGAGCGTTGAGTGCCAGGTCTGAGCCAGGTGCCCCCACATCTGCCTTCAGCTGCTTGAGACACGTTCAGGCAGGTAACGACCCTGGGGAGTGTTTGGTGAAGCCACTGAAGCAAGGCACAGTGCTGGGGCTGGCTTCTGGGGGGCTCTGGGTGCCATGCTGGGCAAATGAGCTGCATGTGTGTGTGCCTGCCACCTGTAAAAGAGACAAGGAGCAGCTGCAAGGCTGCCTGAGCTGCAGCTCCCCTGGGGGCTGCCATGGAGCCCTGCAGCAGGGACCAGCCCTCAGGAAAATGAATGAGTTTGACTGGTCCTCGGTGGGCTTCCAGGCCCTGGGTGGAGGTGTCAGGGACAATTTCCAGGGTATAGGCATGAAATGGACTTGCTCTGACAGATGCCAAGTGCTGCTGGCTTTGTCACCTCCATCAGTACTGAGCAGGCTCTGAGAGATGGGTGATGGCCCTACTTGGCATGGGGGCAAGATGGGCGATGGCCTCACTTGGTAGTGGGGCAACTGAGCTTGGTCAAGGCTTTGCACAGGCATGTGGGGCTTCACCCAGTCCCTGCTCTTTGTCCCCTTCAAATTCTTTTGCATTCTGAATCCCAGCTAAAAAAAAGAATTAATAAAAATCTCCTCTGCCCATATCTGCAAGCCCATGGGCACACCTTCCAAGGTGACTCTCCCTGCTGCAGAGCCACTTTCTCATGGGCTGGGAGAGGGACTCCGTGGACTTTCTGCTAGTTTTCTCTGAGTTTTAAAAATTTCAAAACAGCTTAAATGAGATGTCCAAGCTTTCTTGGACTCAGGAATCTCTTGTATTTGTCTATCTGGAAGCAGGCCTGGCTCAGGAATCAGACTGTGCACTGCTTGGGGTACTGCCAGCTGTTCCTGCTCTGCACTGGGTGCTCACACCTGGGGGTGGGGGCAAACACCTCTGACCACATCAGGAGCCCCAGGTGAGGCTTTCCCCGTGGGAGGGAAACAGGGCTGGGGGATAGCCAGCAGGCAGGTCCGCCCTCAGGGTTGCACAAAAATGGGGCTTTTGTTCAGCTCCTCACTTGCCTTGCTCTGTGCCCACCCGAATCCCAGCAGCATCCCCCTGGACCGTGGCAGGGCTCCCCACCTCTTTTCTCAGATTCCGCCCCGCTAAGTAGAGGAGCTAGGACCTCCTGCTGGGTGAGAAAAATGCTTAAAAAATATAACATTTAGAGGCATTCTCCCATCTGTGCTCAGCTAATGTGTGCCTCTCATGCTAGGTGTGCTGGTCCTGGAGCCTTCTACGCTCTGCAAATGAAGCCAGTCACAGGGACGTCGCTGGGAGAAGGGGAAGAGGAGACCCAGGGATGCCGGCAGCGGCAGCGACAGAGGGCAAGCTGCCAACCCAGCCCCTTGCCTCGGAGGTATGCACATGAAAGGCTCCCACTGTGTTCTCAGGGCGCCAACAAGGATGGAGATGACGGTGCCAGGCAAAGGGGGATGCTGATGGGAACGTCACCCAACTCCAGGGCACTGAGTAGCATTTTGGCACAGCAGCCCCTTCTCCTGTGGCCACTGCTCTCAGGGAGTGATCCCCAGCCTTGCAGGGAGGAGAGGGAAGAACCTGTTGTAGTGCCAGAGCCAGGAACAAAGTTTGGAGTTCAAACCCTTTCCTGGGTGGGTGCTGATCTCCTGCGTGAGGCTGCAGATGGCTGTTAGCACAGCAGCTCCTTGTGCCTCTGTCTCACCTGACTTGCCATCCCCAGCGTGCTCCAGCACACCCAGCCCCAGCAAGCAAGACTGCTCCAGGGCTGCTCCAGATCTGCCAGACTTCTTTGCACCCAGGACAAGATTTTGGGGTGGCAAGGCCATCCTGATGCACTTTTAGGGGGCAAGAGCATGGGCCAAGGCCTGGAGTCCCTGTGGTGGTGTGAGATGGTGCCTGGGCTCTGCTGGCAGCCAGGTTTGTTGTGGCGCCTGCGATGAGGCTGGCTCGCAGTGAGGTCGACTTGGCAGCCAGCGCCAAAAAAACCCTAATGTGCTCAGGGGAAGCCTGGCTGTGGGCTGGTGACTCATTGCTGGCTGGAGATGGCCTCAGTGGGCTGCTCAGTGGCAGCTCTGTGACAGCCATGGGAGTGGAGGGGGCTGCTGTGCCCGTGCCAAGGACAGCAGGGACAGACAGGCATGAGGACAGAGAAGGCTGCAGAGAATGCTCAGAAAGGACCCAGGTCCAGAGCAGCATCCTGTCAAGGGATGGCAGAGGGATTGGAATGCTGCCTCTGCTGCTGGAGTTTCTTTGAGCCTTACCCAGGCTTCTCTCTGCAGAGAGCAGCAGGCAGAACTGCCCAGACTCTCCATGTCCCCAGACAAAGGTAAGGGCAGCCCAGGCTGGGAATGGGGCAAAGGGGTGGGTTTTGCACCCTCCCTCTGTGAGCACCATTGCATGCGTCCAGCAGGAGGCTGTCCCACAGCCTGGCAGCACCTCCCTGTAACCCCATTCCCCTTCCAGGCCTGTCACCCCAACCCATCCCCTCTCCTCCACCCGCCCTGGCCCAGGCTAGCTGCAGCCCCCTTAACCCTGAAGGGGTATTTTGCGGAGCAGTTGCGAGCCTATGCCTCTTGGGAGCCTGCAGAAATGCCAGTGGTGCTTTTAGATGTGTCCCTTGAAGTACTGTCACGCTGCAGGGAACACGCTGCTGCCCAGCTCCCACCACCCTTTCTGTCTCCAGGGAGGATGAGCAGTCCCCAGGGGCAGCCGGATGGGGCTCTGGCCAGGAGTGATCAGAGTGTGGAGTGCATGGAAGAGGTGAGAGCAAGGGGAGGGTGATGGATTGGGGGCCTCTTCTCTCCCTGGCCCCTTGGGCTTGGCTGGACCCCCAGCTGCTTGATTCTGCTCTTTTTGGGATGTGTCCAGCACAAAGGAGGGGGTTGATTTGACAGTGTCCTTGTGCCCCTCAGGCACCAGGCATGGACAAGCAGGAGTTGGCTGTGCATACTGGGGACAATGATGGGGCCGAGGCAGGTGGGTGAGTTCCCAGCCCACACCTTAGCTGAGTCCTTTTAGGAGAAAGCTTGAAGTAGTTGGGGATGAGCGTGGAAACAGCATGGCCTAATGGCTTTGGTGGGCTCCTTTGGAGGGGATATGCAGACCGGGGACTGGCCTGGGAGGACTTGAAAGCCCCCTGACAGTGCGGGAAGGATTGGGACAGTCCCACACTGTGGGCATCTGCTCCCTGCTGGGTCAAGAGCAGAGGGAGGAGAAAATGCTGAGGAAAAGCTTTCACGTGTAGTCCCTCCCATGGCTTTGCTGCCTCCCTGCAGATGTAGAAACCCTGGAGGAGCCACTGCTGAGTTTCCCCAGTGAGCTCTCAGTGCTGGAGAGACTAGGCTTGCACAGGTAAGACCTTGTACCCTGGGCCTATGGGACAAGGGGTACATGTGGTCCAGGGATTGGACTTTCCTCTTTTTTTCACTGCACAAGACCTGCTCTCTAGGCAAGGGGCATTTTGGGTCCCCACTTCTGTTGGTGGCTGGCAACCCCAGGGAGCATTTCAGTGTGTGATCCCCATGGTGCCTCCACCCCTGAGGGCACTTCTCTTTCTGCAGGGCAGCTTTGACAGAGCAGGATGTGGAGGTGAGGATTGCTAGGGACCACAGGTGGGCTGGGGAAGGGGGACAGTCAGGCACTTTGATGGCTCACAGTCCCAAGGCTGTGCTCTGCTCCTGGCCACCCTCCAGGCACTGCAGTCCCTTGGCAGCTGCCCTACAAATCCCTTTCCTGGTGACGTCATTGGCATTTAGAGGCAGCTACATATCCGTGTCCTACGAACTGCCCAGAGGGTCGCTTAGCTGGGGAGGTGGTGGAAGCTGCACTAATAAAAATCATTTTCCTGCAAGTGCCAGCACTGAGTCAGGCTCCGTTGTCAGCTGGGACCTGCAGTGAGCGCTGGCATCTGCCTGGTTCCTGCTCTTGCCAGAAGGACTTGGGATTTCCATGCGTTATCAGCTGTGTCTTGGTCAGGCTGGCAGCTCATGGGGTCCATACCCAGCATGCAGCAACGTAATAAGTGCAAGTCCTAATTATCCTTAGCACTGCCCTGCTTGCTGGTCTGTCTGTGCCTTGGAGACAGCAATGCATGGCCCTGGTGGCTTCCCCTTTGCCCTGTGTCCCACCTCTTGCCCTCCCACCCTGCAGGCAGCCTTTGCCCACCTTGCTCTGGCTTTTCGCTGTGACATGTTCACCCTGCAGCAAAGGGTGCAGGTGGAGAAACGGGCACGGGACACAGCAGAGGAAAATATCCAGGAGGAGCTGGGCCAGTGTTGTGCTGCCCTGGAGGTAGGTGGGCACCAGGGCAGTGTGATGGCATCTGCTGGCAACTCAAAATCCCACCTCTCACAGCTCCATCCTCTCCTTCCACAGAGATTGGGCCCATTCTGCACTGACACGGGCTGCAAGGAGATGCTGGAGCAGCTACAGCACAGCCTGACTGTGCTGGCAGCTGCTGTTGACCGGGCAACCAGTGCTGCAGAGAAGCTGGGGGCTGTACATCAGGTCTGTGCCTCTCTTGGGAGACCCCCACCAGGGCTGGGAGGGCTGGAGGGTGCTGCAGCTGGGCTTGGGGATCCAGTGCTGGTATTGACCTCATGTTTGCATGTACCAGGCTGCAAGGGATCTGCCTGCTCTTGCAGGCAGGGCATGCATTTGCACCCCCCGGCTGGAGGAACTGTGAGATACGTAGTGAGGGGCTGGTAGGGGGCTAGCTCCTTTGGGACTGGGAGGTGTGGGGCCTGATCTCCCATCCTGCCTGGCTGCAGGAGGCCCGGATGAGCCGAGCAACAGAGGTGATACTCCAGCACGTGGAGAACCTGAAACGACACCACATGCGTGAGCACACAGAGCTGGAGGAGATGAAGCGCCTGATCCAGCAGAACTCCCGCAACCGGCAGCTGGCAGAGACCCAGGGTGAGGTGGACTCTGCACCAGGGTTGAGATTCATTCCCAGCATCCCCCAGAGGGTCAGTGTACGGAGCCATGGAGCTGGTGGATTGTGTGAGCTCAGGGTTGGGGGTGGGTGACAGCTGGGACAGCTGGGGCTGATGATGACAAATGTGTGGGGCCAGTGTAACAGCAGATGCAGTGTGGGAGCAGCTGCTGGAGGCTGCAGAGCCATTGTCCCACAGCCCAGCTGGGAATGTGGGGCAGGGGGGCAAGGGGCACACAAAGGACACTGTCCCTGGATGCCGATCCTTACACACCACATTGCTGTGCATGCAAATGAGGTCCCCCTGGCCCCCTGGGGCACCCTGGTAACTTGTACCAAGCACGGAGCACATGGGCAGGACAGCTTTCAATGGGAGGGAGGTTTGCAACTGTCTGTGCATCAGACCCCTCTGAATTTGGGGCGTGACATAAAGCAGCTTCATTTTGCCTCCAGATGACGTGGAGCCACGGCTGAGGCCTCACCCTCTGATACGAACTTTCCAGCAGGTAACTGGTCTCAGTTCAGTGGCCCTGGAGTACCCTTCTCCCTATGCCCTGCTGCTCTTCCTCACCCAGTGGTCCCCACACTCCTGCAAGTCCCTGGGCAATGCCACTCCTGCCAGCTGCTTGCTGCAGGCAAGATCTTCTAGAAATGCCAGGGAGGAGGCAAAATGTAGGGATAGCCTCAGAGGGCTGTGGGGAGACAGGGTGCCCAGGGCTAGGGGTTGCTTGTCCAGGAGTTCTCAGGCAGGTCCCTCTGCATTGCAGGGTCATAGCACCAGAGCTGCAGGCTTGGCTGTTCTCTAGCACCAGCTTGAATTCAGCACTGATTCCCCAACAGCTCAAGAGGTAGGGGAGTGCTCGGGGAGGGGGTTAGGGAGCCCTACCAGCACAGCTTGAAACAGTAAGGACAAGTGCAAACCTCTTGGCTTTGACCCCCCCTCATCTCACCAGCTCTCCAGCTTTCCTCCTTAGCTCCAGGGCTGGTGGGAGGCTGGCAGTGTCCCTTCTCCTTCGTGTCCCTTGCCATGCTGGGGAGGCAATGAGATCAGAAGGGACGGGAAACAGAGGGAGGCAGCTGGCATGGTGCTTACCCTGAGCTCCTCCATTGCAGGGGTCTGCCCGCCGCAGAGTCAGCATTGCTGTCATCCCCAAGCAGCTCTTGGTAAGGACATGGGCAGGGGGGCTTGACAGGAGCTGTGCCCCACTGTCAGACATGTCACCAAGCTCTGTGCTACTGGGGGTCTGAGTCCCCACTCATGCTTCCACCTTCGGTGCCCAGCCAGGTGCCAGCCCAGAGAGCCAAGCAGCCCCAGCTGGTGAGCTGGAGAGGGCCCAGTACCAGCACAGCACCCAGAGGTAACCATGCTGGGTGGCAAAGGCCATGGCACCAGCTGCTGCTGGCCCATGGAACACAGCACCTAATCCTTGCCCTCCACAGGAGCGAGCTGGAGCCGCAGGGCCAGGGCAGCACTGTGACTGAGGAGCTGGCAGCAGAGGCAGACATCAGAGGTTCAAGTGCAGAGGTCAAGGAGCCAGAGCAGCTTGAGTTGATGTGAGCACCACCCTGTGTGTGCCCAGCATCCCCCCCCACAGCTGGTGGACTCTCTGTGGTCCCATATTGGCCAGCACATGGGAAATGTCCTGGGGGATTTGTTGATGGATGCAGGGATGTTGCTTGGCTGCCCCGGCTCTGCCCTGCTGTGCCTCAATTTCCCCAGTGCATTGCAGTCACCTGAGCCCTCCTCAGGCCTGTTTCATTTGGGTTTGCAAAAGAGCCAGTGAAGTTTGGGATGGAGTCAAACTCCTTCTTCATCCCCATCTGGGGTGGAGATGGGATTTGCTCTCCCTGCCTGGAGGACAAGTGTCCCTGGTCACCTTCTCTCCAGGTCCAAGGGGTCTCCAGTGGAGCTCTGCCGGCCATGGTTGTTCGTCCCACAGCACTATTGGGTTTTCTTCTGGCTGCTTCTCCTGAGCATCACCTTCCTTCTCATCATCCGCATCCTGGAGCTGCAGCGGCTGCAGCCTGTAGTACCACCCAAAGCTTAGCCAGAGTGGGGAGCGGGAGGTGGCTGGGAGGTGTCCCCTCTCCCTCACTGCTCCTGCCCCACTGTGAAACACCAAAACGCTAGAATAATAAAATTGGAGGAAAACCAGCATAATTAAGCAGAGGGACACATGCTGTGCTCAGACCTAAGGTTTGGTTGGCACTTCCTATCTGGTCCGAGGGGCTCAGGGAGCTGCAGGAGCCCTCACTGATGCTGGGAGTTTGCCTGTACTCTTGGCTGGGGTCAGAGACCAGGCTACCCATGGCCAGTAGGTTTGCATCAAAGCTGTATCCCACTGTGCTGGCCAGGTGCCCTCCACCATGGCACCTCTTTGGCTCCTGCTGTAATTGAAGATCTAAGGCTCCTTTGCTGCTGCTCCGGGCACGAAGCTGGGGCTGGAAGGTGCGGGTCAGCGCTCAGACTTCCCCACGGTACCTCGGAGGGCTCACAGAGGGAGCTATATCCGTCCGCTCCGGCGTCTGGGAAAATCGCCTGGTCTGCCGCGCCCGTCCCGTTTCCGCGTCCGCCCCAGCCTCTCGCAGCCCCAAAATGCGGGAGGGCTCCCCCGTGCCCGTACCTGGCAGCTTTGCATGAGGCTGGTGGACTCAAAACACCCCGACTGAGCTGTGGTGCTGGGTTCTTGGTAGGGCGTTCTGCACCAGGACACCCAGGAAGAGGCCTGAGGGGGCTGTGGGAAGGAGCGATGGGAGGTGCTGGGCTGCCCAGCCCCGCTCACTGCGGCCAGGGGTGACTCACGTGCGGCCGCCGACTGAACCCCCGCCCCTTGTGTCCCTGAGTCACCGCGGCCCCAGCTCCGTAACAGATTGTCCCCGTGTGTTACCGGCCCTCGAGCCCCTTCGCCGTGACGCCCACCCCAGCATGTGGTCAGCGACCACCAGCATCCCGAGGACATCACCAATAGAAAACCCGGCCAGGAGCGATCTGCGGTAACTCCTGCGGCTCCATCCTCTGCCCCAAGGTATCTTCACCCCACTGGGGTCATTCCCGCCTGGAAGCAGCATCCCAAAAGTTTCCAGGAGAGCTGTGGTGGTCTGGGACAGAGGTCAGGGATCAGGGCTGGCATCGAGCAGGTCCCTTCATGCCTACAGCTCCCTTCTGGCCCCTATTTCTGGCTGGGGGAAAAGAAGTGGCCAGAGCCGGGGCGGAAAGCGAAGTGATTTGGTTTCATCATCCGAAATCTTTTTAGTTTGCTTTACATAAAGGCTAGTTTCTCACCCCAAAATTCAAAGCAACTCACCTGGGGTCGCGCCGTGCAACCTCCCGGCGTGGAGGGCAGGCCAGGGCTGTTACAGGTCAGGGTGGGGCGGGGAGTTGGGGGCGGGGGGGGGGGGCGTTCAGCCTCCATTAGGAAAAAAAAAAAAAAAACAACACAATTGCAGCACCATTTGCAGCGGCAGAAAGCAGGAACAACCACCCTCTACTCCACCGCCTTCCAGCAGCCAGGACGCCTGGATTCTCCTGGCCTTGGGGGATGGGATGGGATGGGAGGGGACAGAGGGGCGGGGAGGGAGGGAAGCGCCAGTCCGCAGCTGCTTGCGAAGCCGAAGCGCGTTTCCTGCCCATCCTCGCCCTTCGAGCAGCCTTGGGCCCCTCCCTACTCCCCGGGCTCTGCCTCAGTTTCTCCCTCCGAAAGGCTCTGGAAGTGAGTGGGGGGGTGGGCACAGGCAGAGCATCCCTGGGGAGGTAGGGGGTTGAGGACTCTGCTGCTCTCCCCCCCCATCCCCATGTCCCCATCCCTCACTAGGATGTGGGCACGGGAGGGGATAGCATCTCTCTGGCCAGTCCGCTCCGGGCTGTGCAAGGTGGGAATGGAGGTGGGAGTGTTGCCAAATCTGAGGGGTAATGTCGGGCTGCTGGGGAAGAGAGGGGAGGTGTGTGCGTTCAGCCCTGCTGTGTCCTGCGTGTCCCCGGGTTGCCGAGCAGGGATGCTCGGTGGCAGGGTGGCAGCTCCCTCCCCTGAGCCTCTCCTGGCAGGCAGCGGGGTCCCCCCATTCCGTCCTTGCTGTTTTTCCCCTCCAGCCTCCTGGCTGTGCTCCCCCTTGGCCAAAGGCAAAAAAGAGCAACACCCACTCCTCCTGGACTCCATTCCCAGTACCACCAGTGCTCCCAGTGCCGAGTGAGAGGGTAGGAAAAACATTGCTAAGTGCTTTTCCCCCATCCTGACTACTCCACCCGGTTCATGGGGACAGATGCTCCATGGACCCCCTCCAGGGAGTGAGCCCTAGATGGTGGTTTGGGTCTGTGCCCCCATCCTGGGGCTGAGAGTAGGGGACACATTCCGCAGCCCCTGTGCCTCGGGTGAATGAAGTTCTCAGTACATTTGAGTAACTGGACTTGGGGCTCAGCACCATACCCCAAGATGTGTCTCAGACCACAGAGAGAAGCAGGAGGAGGAAGGGGATGTGGGGTGTGAAGCCTGGCTGGAAGCAGACTAGCCCTCAAAATTCTGCTGCCAGAGGCACCTCTCACCATGGGGCTGGTGCTGGGCAAGGGGGCAAAGCTGAACAGCCAGAATAGGGGAGGCAGATTTGCTCCCTTTCCTAAGTTTTGTCTCAGCCCAGGGCTCCCTGGGACATGGGTGAGCTGTGGTCTGTGGATCCCCTGCAAAGGGTAACTCCAGAGTTTCCCCAGGTGCCCACTTCTGCTGGCAGCAGCTGCAGCATCCTGTGTCTCCAAGGGGGGATTTTGCCATGTGGTTTCCATGGCAGGGGGTTATGCATTCTTGAACCAGAATCACTTCCACCGCCACAGCCCTGCAGCTGCCGGTCTCTGCCCTTGCCATTTCCCTCTTCTTACCCCTGTTCGCCACAGGTCCATGCTGGCCACTTGCTAAGGAATCTCAGCTGGGTTGTGCCCATGCACCCCCATTCCCAGCTCAAACCAGAAGAACTAACAGGGGTTCTTCCCCTCCTTCCAAGGATCAAAACCCAGCCAAATTAAGGCAGGTTTCCATGGCATCAGCCAGGGCAATATCCCCATGTAGTCCCGCACCTGAGATGCTTCTTCTGAGCACAGCAATGGTGGCGAGAGCAATTGCAGCCCCAGCACCAGTTCCACTCAGCCCAAGGTTGAAAGCAGGGTCTTTGGCCAAGCTTTTGAGTGGCCACAAGAAAACCTCTATCCTCCCCAACAGCCTTGGGGCCATCCCAGAATTTGCTGGAGGAATTTTTTGGGATCCAGTCTGTCTCAGCAGCCCGGCCCAGGGGGCTCCAAGCTGGAACCAAACCCGGAGCAGCCTAGTCCATGCTGGGAGCCAGTGCAGAGATGAGGAAAGATGCTCATCTGAAAGGGGATCTGCTGCTGCTGGAAATCCTCCCAGTTTTCATTAGCTCTGTGTCCTTTCCCACTCCATTGCCACGTGCCTGGAAGACAGTGAGCTCACCAGCAGCCCAGCACCACCAGGGTGGTTCCCCTCACCATCTCCCAAGGGGTTGCTCCTCTCCATTCAGGGATAGGGGGGAGACCCTGACCTGCAAAGAGCGATGGGATATCCTTGCTCCAGGGATGCTCTACATGTACCAGTCCCTGGTAATATCCCCATAGGCTGCATGTCTGCAGCCACCCCAATCAGAACCATCATGAGCTGAGTCAGAGCTTGCTACAACACCCCCCCCCCCACCTCTTCCCTCTGACTTCCAGGAGCAGTTTTAAGGGAAGAAGGGCAAAAGGCATTCATGGGGAGAGCAGAGTTGGAGGCAGCCTCCTGTGCTGGCACTGGCCTATGGGGGCCGAAAGTTGTTTATCTGCACCAAACTTTCAGGAGCTGAGTATCCTGGGGGGTTCTGTCTTTGTGTGCAGTTGCTGGGGGTGATTTAAGAGTACCAGAGTGGACGCAGCGTGCTGGCATGAGTAGCACTTCCATAAGAGACTTGGTGAAACACAAGGCTTGTTGTTCTGCCCCCTCAGAGCTGCCCTGCCAAAGCTTTCCCAGGCACCATGCTCCTCCTGGCATTGTGTCTGGTGGGAATTGAGGCCTTGAGATGTTTTGGGTTTTTTTCAGAGCCAGGTGCTGGTGATGCTGGAGTGGTGCTCCCAAGCCAGGCAGCTGCCTTCACCCCATTCCCATGGGGCTGCTATGTGGTAGCCTGGAAGGCAGTGGTGCAGTAACATGAGCTCCTGGGGGAAAACCCCTTGTGCCCAGGCAGCATGGGACACTGGAGCCTGACCAGCCTATGGTAGAGAAGGGTGGGTGGCCGATGACATGCCTGCACACTTGGATGAAGTTTGCAGCTCTGCCTCAGTTTCTCCAGGCTCATCCTGTTCTGCTGACAGAGCTAGAAGGCTGGTATACCATTTGGGCCAAGGGCAGAAATCTGTCCCCAGGCCTTGCAGCCCTGCCATGAATGCAATGCTTGTGTCCTCTGTTTCCATGCTGCTGCCTTGGGGACCAGTGAGTGCCAGCTCCTGCTCTGGTCCCCAGATGGATATTTTAATCCTTGTGTCTGCCCAGGAAAGAAGAAGTTAAAATGATGGCATTTCCTGGCTGTGGTGCTAGGGAGGAAAGGTGACCTACAGGAATGCTTTTGCATCCTCCATGGCTCCAGCTGACCTTGCAAAGTGCCTGCGGCATTAGGAAACTGCTGGAGCAAGACTGAACTTGAAACCCTGCTAGAATTTAGCCTTTTCAGCCCAAATTTAATCCCAGGTTTAAACAGCTCCTTTCCCACACCCCACTGAGAGCAGCTTGGCTCAGACATGGCATCCTTCCCCCTCTGGTGTCCTGCTGCTGGGCTGGAGCTGGCTGACACCTTCAGGGTGCCATCACATGCCCACTGGTAATGCCAAGCAGTGAGAGGGCAAAGAGTAATGGTTCAAAGGTAGCAGCGCTCCAGTTTCCTGACTCTTTTACCACCAGTTCCTCCCTGGCAGTGCCACATCTCCACCACCTGCTTTGCTGGGCTGGGGGAGGCTTTCCCAGTCTCGGGCTTTGGTGACAATGGCTGGAAAGGGCAAAGCTTTGTGCTTAGCTGGCAAGATAGAGGGTGGCAGGGACAGTGCTGGGGGGACAGATGCAAGGAGTGCTGATCCTCTGGGAAATGTCAGGGGTTAGCAGGGTTTGGGGGGGGGGTGTGCTGCTCCCCTCCTGCTGTGTGTTCCTTGGCACAGTGGGGCTGTTTGTACAATGGTTTGGCTTTGTTTGGTTTCCCCAGATGGGCTTCCTCTGTGCCAATCTGCTTCCGCCCATGCTGGGGGTGGTAGAGGCAGAAGTGGTGCTGGGGAAAGTCTCTCAGGTCCAACTGCAAAAGCCAGGCTGGTGGGATGGGTCCAGTTCTGGTCCCTCCTGCCCCAGGGGCAGATCCTACTGGTTTCTGGGGCAACTGTGGTTTGTCCCTGCAGCTGGGCCCCCTTGCCCCATCCCTCCCACAGTGAGGCTGAGGGTGAAGAAGAAGGAAGTGTCACCTCGCTCTGCTCTCACTTCTGCAGGTACACAAGCTATAGAAGAAGCTGCTTGCTGCTACCGCAGCCTTCCCCGTCCCCTCCCCTGACGTCACTGCAGCAGGGTGACACCGTGGCTTGCTGGGTGCAGCACCCCAGGAAGGCTCCACCAGCTGCTGCTGCTGGGAAGGGTCCCCATTTTGGCAGCACCCCCACCCAGCGAGGCCCCTGGCTGGGAAACCTTGCACCAAGACACCAGGTCTGGTATTGGTGGGTTTGAGGGTGGGGTCCAGAAGGGTCCCCCTCCCTGCTTATCTCTATGGTCCTTTTCCAGGCTGCTGGGTGAAGCAGGATGAATGTGCCAGCTGACGAGCCAGGCAACCCGGCCCATGCCACCTTTGAGAGGTTCCTGCATGCTGGGGAGTGCCAGGAGGTGCTGGGCTGCTTTACGAAGCTATGCCAGCAGCTGGGGCTGCAGGGCAGTGGGCTGCAGCTCTACCACGGCCTCAAGGCTGCCCTCAACTACTGGAATGCCAAGGCCCTGTGGAGCAAGCTGGATAAGAAAGCTGATCACAAGGACTATGACCAGGGCACAGCCTGTGCCAACACCAAGGTACCATGGGCACGAAGTGTGGGGTTTGGGTCCTTCTGTGCCCTGTGTCCTTGTTCTTGGAGTGAGAGTATCCCTTGGTCCCCACCCCAGGAGGATGCAGGATATGCCAGGTGGGAAGCTGATGGGGTTTAATGGGACAAGGTGTTAATTACTGCCAATCCCCTCCTCATGGTGTGATGCCGCCTTGGTGTCCCTCACCAGTGGTGTCTTTCATCCTTCTGGCTACTCTTTGCTGGGGACATCCCGTGGTGGGCTGTGAAGGGGCAGAGGGAACTGCTGTGCCCTTTCTGAGGGACAGGAGCATGTTGGCTTAACTTGTCCCCACTGAGAGGAAGTTAGGATGTCCCCATGGGGCTGAGGGACGCTATTTCTGTCCCCGTATCCCAGAGCTTTTGTCCCCACTACTGGTGCCCCCCCTGTCCCCCAACCCCTGTGCAGGAGATCAAACCCAAATCCTGGTTTTGAGCCTGTTGCTGGTGAAGCCTCCCCGTTTCTGGGCTGTGGCAGGCAGCAGATGTGCAGCTTATCTGACCGAGCGCTTTAATTGCTGCCATGGCCCTGTGCAGAGGCAAGGTTCAGGCAGCCAGGGAGGGG
The DNA here is from genome assembly GCF_027791375.1 of Indicator indicator. Taxonomy (NCBI): domain Eukaryota; kingdom Metazoa; phylum Chordata; class Aves; order Piciformes; family Indicatoridae; genus Indicator; species Indicator indicator. Next base: position 6,025,435 of record NC_072044.1, on the reverse strand, counting down.
GCAACACCCCACAGGGCTCCACTTCACAAGGAGAAGCAGAGCTTGAACCCTGGGGAAATGGGGAAGAGTGGTAAGGGCCAGATCCTGACCCAGGGGAGCTCCCACTGCCCACGGTGGTGCTGAGCTCCACGGGGATTTACCTCAACGTTTGCTCTCAGGTGCCTGTCCCCTTCATGCCACCCATCCTCTTCATGCCTCCCATTCCCTTTGCAGTGCCTGGTGGTGGGGGCTGGTCCCTGCGGGCTGCGGGTGGCCATCGAGCTGGCACTGTTGGGTGCCCGCGTGGTGCTGCTGGAGAAGCGCAGCTCCTTCTCCCGCAACAATGTCCTGCACCTCTGGCCCTTCACCATCCACGACCTGCGGGCACTGGGCGCCAAGAAGTTCTATGGACGCTTCTGCACTGGCACACTGGACCACATCAGTGAGCTTTCTGGGGGCAGGAGGGAGCAAGCTCTGAACCCCTAAGGTGCCCCCACTGTGGGGAGCCTAGGGACTGCAGGGTGCAGTCCTGAGTGCTCCCCTCTACCCCCACAGGTATCCGGCAGCTCCAGCTGATCCTATTGAAAGTGGCTCTGCTGCTGGGCGTGGAGGTGCACATCAATGTGAGGTTCAGTGGCCTCGTGCCCCCCTCAGGCACGGTGGGTGGACAAGGTAAGGTACCAACACGGGGGAGTGGCATCCCCAGGGACAAGGACAGGTCCCTGCCGGTGGCTGCTCTGCTCTCCCCATCCTGAAGCAGGTCGCAGCTGAGCCCCAGCATGCTGGTGAGTGTCCCTGTCCCCGCAGGCGGCTGGAGGGCTGTGCTGCAGCCCAGCTCCTCTTCCCTCAGCCACTATGAGTTCGATGTCCTCATCTCAGCTGGCGGTGGCAAATTTGTCCCTGAAGGTGACAGCAGCAGGTTCCTGCACCCCTGGGACTGGTATTGGGAGGGTTGGTGGGGGCTCACATCTGTCCCATCCCACAGGGTTCAAGAGGAAGGAGACGAGGGGCAAGCTGGCCATTGGCATCACCACCAACTTCATCAACCACCACAGCCGGGCTGAGGTGGAGGTGGCTGAGATCAGTGGCGTGGCCAGAATCTACAACCAGAGCTTCTTCCAAAACCTCTACAACAGAACAGGTCAGTGGGCCTGGCCTGGGGGTGCTGATACTCCCTGTCCCCACCTGGTGCAACTGAAGGCACTGCTGTGTGACCCCCCCACATGCCCTGTGTGATGGGATACATGTCCCTGCATGGTACCCCACTGTAGGGGACATCTCAGGGCTGAGCACAGTGTGTGGGCTCCCTGTGGCCCTGACTCAGCTCAGGCCCTTCCCCCTCACCAGGCATTGACCTGGAAAACATCGTCTACTACAAGGATGACACTCACTACTTCGTCATGACGGCCAAGAAGCAGAGCCTCCTTAAGAAGGGCGTCATCCTCCAGGTGAGGAGGGCAGGATCCAGCTCTGGGATCCTTTGGCAACAGGATGGGATGCAAATCATGCGTGCATGACCATGCACCCCTGGGATAGTGAGGCTTCAGCAGCTGTGGCCTGTTCAGGGGAAAAATCTTTCAGGGAGACTCAGCCCCAAGGCCAGTGGGGTGGCTTCACCCCAGAGCCGACTACCTCTAGGCTGAGGGGCAACCACCAGCTCCTGCATCCCAGCCAGCTTTCCCCGATCCCTGCAGGATAAAGTGGACATTGAGAGCCTTCTTGCCCCTGAGAACGTCAACCATGATGCCCTCCTCAGCTATGCCAAAGAAGCTGCCAACTTCGCCACCAACTACTGCCTGCCCATGCTGGAGTTTGCCCTCAACCACCGGGCGCTGCCAGACGTCGACATGTTTGACTTCACCTGCATGATGCGCTCGGAGAATGCGGCACTGGTGCGGGAGCACAACGGAGCCCGTCTGCTCCTTGGGCTGGTGGGCGACTGCTTGGTGGAGGTGAGGGTCCCCCTTGCAGCATCTCTGTGGGCCTCAGTTTCCCCTCTCTTTGCAAGGTGTGTTGGTTGCCTACTATAGAGCTTCTCACTCCAACTGTCTGGTGCACCCCATCCCTGGGCATAGACTCCCCAAGGCCCAGCAGTGGCATGTTTTGGGGAGGTTATAGAATCAGAGTCAGAAACCAGCTTGGGTGGGAAGGGACCTTCAAAGGTCATCTAGTCCAATCCCCTGCAGTCACCAGGGACATCTGGAACTACAGTTTAGAGCCCTAAAAACCTGACCTGGAATGGTACCAGGGATTGGGGCATCTCCCATTTCCCTGGGCCACCTGGGACAGGGTCTTACAACCCTCAGCATAAAACATTTCTGCCTTCTCTCCAGCCTGAATCTGCCTCTTTTAGTTCAAACCCTCACCCCTTGTCCTGTCACAACTGGCCCTGCTCAAAAGTCTGTCCCCAGCTTTCTTACCATACTCAGGTCTCCCTCGAGTCTTCTTTTCTCCAGGCTGAACAACCCCAACTCTCTCAGCCTGGCCTCATAGCTGAGGACAGGTCCCTGCCGGTGGCCTCACTGGAGATCGGGGGTGGGTTCAGGGTAGGGCAGCAGCCCAGCTCCTCCCCAGACACAGCCGTACCAGCCAGGCAGCACACAGCCACCCATCCTCTCCTCTCCCTGTGCAGCCTGCTGCCGCTCCCTGCTTTCATCCCCAGCCAAGCCCAGCAGCTCCTAGTTTCCTCCCAGCCATCCACACGACTCTAACTCCACTTCTCTCTGCTTTTCCCCTCACAGCCCTTCTGGCCACTGGGCACTGGTGTGGCCAGGGGCTTCCTTGCTGCCTTCGATGCGGCGTGGATGGTGCGGCGCTGGGCAGCTGGGACACCCCCCCTGGAGGTGCTGGCTGAGAGGTAGGTGTCCCCATTCCACTGGGCCAGTCCTGGACTGGGCAAGGTTGGTGACACTGAGCCCAGTCCTGTCCTTCCAGGGAGAGCATCTATCAGCACCTCTCGCAGACCTCCCCAGACAACACCAACAAGAACATCAGCCAGTACAGCATTGACCCGGCCACACGCTACCCCAACATCAACCTGCAGGCCATCAAAGCCAGCCAGGTACCCAGACCATGGGGCAGCCGCCCAGCCCAGCCTCCCTGGCAGTCAGGCTGAGATCAATTTACACAGTCCCCTGACCCCAGAGGGTGTGAGGCTGAAACTGTTGGTCCCCTGGACATTGTTGTGGATTTTGGATCTGGGGAGGTCTTGAAGGGTTTCTGAGAGTCCCTGTGTGGTGCTACTGGCTCTGTGAAGGTGGTGACCTGCCACTGGCATGTCCCCATTGGCAGGTCCGGGACCTCTACCTTGTGGGCATGGTGGAGGTGGACCACAAGAGGAAAAGTGACAACCAGCTCACCACTGGTAGGAGCAGCCAGCCCTGTGCTGGTCCCCCCAGCACCAGAACCCCCAATTCCTCCTGGCCGCAGCAGCTCCTGCCCTGATTTTCCTCCCCATCCTATTTTTCTTGAGCCCTGGCTGGTGTCCAGCTGGCCGCCACACTCCTCCCAGCAGCAGTTGTGTTTCCGTCCCAGTGGCACCATTGGTTTCTGTTCCCTCTGCCCATGGCTCTATGGGGACACAGCCCCCTGCCCCCAGCTGCCTTTGCAGGGGTGGGGTTTGTCCCCCTTCTGGCCTGCAGTGGTGCTCAGCTGTAAAGTCATGACAGATGCTTTAGCAATGTTTATTGAGCCTGTGGTGGGAGGTGGTTGCATGGTGGGCTCTTGCATCACTCCCTGGGGACCCTTCCCCACTATAATACTGATAATGGAGGTGGGGGGCAGTGGGGTGAGGGGGTATCCCCTGCCTCTTTGGGATGGGGACACATGTTGCTTCCCCAGTGGTCTCTGGAGATGCCTATGAAGAGCTGCTGAGCTGGTGCCAGGCCAGCACAGCCGGGTACCGTGGTGTGGCTGTCACCAACTTCACCACCTCCTGGACCAGTGGCTTGGCCCTCTGTGCCCTCATCCATCACTTCCACCCCAACCTGGTGTGAGTGCCTGGGACCCCTCCACTCTGGGACCCCCTACCCTGCAGATCCCACCCTGACAGCACCTGTCCCCTCTCAGGGACTTTGACTCTATAGACCCCCGGGATCCCATCCAGATCCACCAGATGATGCTGGACAAGGCAGAGCAGGAGCTGGGCATCCAGCCTGTCCTCTCCAGCACAGAGATGGCTGCCATGGCAGAGCCCAACCGCCTGGGGCTCATCACCTACCTCAGCCAGTTTTATGAAGCTTTCAAGACCTCTTCAGGTGTGAGATTTTGGGGGGTGCTTATCCTATCCTGTGCCCCACTGGGGCTGGCTGGATGCTCCCTGCTTGTTAGGGCAGGTCCCACCAACATGGCTGTGTGCCCTCTGTGCAGAGGAGGAGGAGGTCAGTCAGAAGCCACTGACTCCCCGTGGCACACGAGGGGCCATCCTCTTCCTCAGCAAGCTCCAGAAGAGCCGGAACCTGACACACAAACGTACACAGGTGAAGGACCCCCACCCAGACACTTATGACTGTAAGCCAGAACTGTAGTCCCCTCCCTATCCTAAATACCCTCTTTGCATTCACAGGACAATGCCCAGAAGGATGGTGAGACCAAGAGGATCTGCAGGGACACCAAGGTGGGTCCTGCCCTGGGCACTTCAAGGGATGCTCTGTTGGGGTGCAGCTGAACCAGGGAGAGAGCAGGGGGCTGACCCTGCTCTTGGCTTGCTTGTTAGGTGGATGTGGGGCTGGATGGAGACACTCCAGATGCTGCCCACAAGCTGCTGCAACCCACCATGATGCACCCAGGGCAGGTCGGTCTTTGTGTTGCCCTGGAGTGGGGGACCCAGCTCCTGGCTGGTGGGGGGGGGCACTGGGGACCGGTGAGACCGAGTCAAGGGCTGGGAACAGGGCTGTGCAAGAGAACACCCACAGGTTGCCAGCTCCTCCCTGCCTGCTTCCTGACCCAACTGGTTTTCCGGAGCCAGGACTTGCCGCTCCCTCGCCGGTGCCAACAAACCCAAGCACCCAAACCCACCTCTGCAAAGCACCCTCTGAACGCCCTGGGCTGCCAGTAGAGCCCCGGGGCAGTGTGGGTGCCAGCACCCTGGTGTCACTCCAACCTGCCCTGTCCCCACTGCAGCCGCCAGCCCACAGGCACAGCAGTGACGCCTGCTGCTTCTGCGGCCTCCACGTCTACATCCTGGAGCGAGCCAGTGCCGAGGGACACTTCTTCCACCGCGGCTGCTTCCAGTGCCAGTGCTGCAGAGCCACCCTGCGTGTGGGCGACTACAGCTTCGACGAGCAGCACGGTGAGCGGGCGTTGGAGAGGGGGCTGCTCAGGGGCAGGGCTTCTCTGCCTTGCAGTTACATGGCTTTGGACACCCCTCTCCACCTCCAGGTCATTTTTACTGCTCGCTTCACTACCCCACTCCACCCAGCATGGACCTGCCCCACGATGAGCCCCTGGTGCTGCCCAGTGGGGTAAGTCACTGTAAATCCCCATAGGTGGTGCAGGAAAGGCATCATCATGGAATTGTGGAATGGTTTGTCTGGGAAGAGACCTTTCAAGCTCATCCAGTCTGACCCTCTGTGATCAGCAAGCACATCTGCAACTAGAGCAGGCTGCTCAGAGCCCCAAACAACCTGACCCTGGGACAGGGTCTCACCACCCTCAGTGTAAAAAATTTCCTTATGGAGGGGGATGGTCAGGCATGGCCCTGTGCTGCATCACCCTCTGCTGCTGACTCTACCTTAGGATGCCACTGCCACTGACCTGCCCTTGGATGCTGGGAGCCCATGTGTGTCCCCCAAGGAGGGGATACCCAGTCCCGTGCAGCCCATGACAGCAGACCCACAGCTGGGGAGAGAGCCTGGAACAGCAGAAGATGCAGAGGATGCTGGTGACATGAAGGAGCAAGAAGTTACTGTTGACATGGTGGAGCAGGAGGATGCAGGTGATAGGGAGGAGCAAGAAGATGCTGGTGCCAAGGAAGAGCAGGATGCTGATGTCATGGAGAAGCAGGAGCTGCTGGCACAGCCCAGGGGAGACACAAGGGAGAAGGAGGATCTCAGATTGGAGCCCCAAGGGGTGGTGGAGGAGCCTGAGGAGAGTGGAGGCAGGAGGAAGATAGTCCTCACACCACTGGAGAAATTCAAGCTGTCCACACTGAACCTCACCAGTGAAGCAGAGCCTGAGCCACCACTGAAGCCAGCTCGTCTGCGGCTCCAAGCACTGCCTGAGGCTGTCCCTGTCCTGTGCAGGGGACAAGATGCCTGGGGGGAGGAGGAGGACATAGCCGTGGAAGGAGGTAGGTGGCTACAAGCTGGAGTCTCTGATTGGGCAGGGCTCTGTGTACTTCTGCTATCCTGCTGTGCCCGATGTTTTGCTTATGAGGCACTGACCCATAATGGCTCTTCTCTGGGGCAGCTTTGGAGGAGAGTGACAGTGAGGAAGAGGAGGAGGACACAGTCCTTGGCACCGTGACACAGTCGGTGAGCGCTTTCCCTGAGCGGTGGTGGCCCCACCTTGGGCAGTGCCTGGGGCTCTTGCCAGCACCTCCTCTCAGAGAGGCATTGGGTCTGGCTCTGCTGTGGCTGCCCGGGCAGGAGGTGCCTGGCACAGGGATTGACCTTGTGTCTGTGCCTCAGTTTCTGAACCTTGGGCCAGAGGGGAAGCCAACCATGCCGGAGTGCACCCTCACCTGCCGGGCCCGGGATGCCCAGACCAAGCGCTTCCGCCAAGCCCAGGTAGCTCCATAGGGGAGAGTTGGGTCCCCAGCCCAGGGCCAACCCCTGTCCCCTCCATCTGCTGCTGGTGGCCAGGTGCCAGGAGGTGCCAGCACACGGACAAGCACTGCCCTTCCCTCACAGGCCATCCAAAGGCGGCTGGAAGAGATCGAGGTGACATTTCGGGAGCTGGAGCAACAGGGCATCAAGCTAGAGAAGTTACTCCGGGATGAGGGAGGTAAGGCCATGGTGGACCACGACTCCCATGACCAGGTGATCTGCACCCCACTCATGCCCCTGCTGCCCCACAGGCACCCCGGAAAAGCAGAAGACACAGTGGATGAACCAACTGCTGTACCTGGTCCAGAAGAAGAACAACCTGCTGTCTGAGGAGTCGGACCTTATGATTGTGTAAGACGCTTGGGCGGGGATGCTCCCTGGTCAGTGTCGGGACTCAACTCACCCCAGTCACCCCAAGCCCAGCACCCAGCACCCCCTTTCCCTCCCTGCAGGGTGCAGGAGCTGAAGTTGGAGGAGGAGCAGTGGCAGCTTGACCAGAAGCTCCGGTATTATGAGAGCAAGGAGGGTGAGTGCTGTGTGGGTGTGCATCTGCCTGTGTGGGTCCCTCTGCACACCAGTGGGGGAGCAGGATGAGAGCTTGTGGGCCATGCAGCCCCACTCCAGCCCCCTGCTTCCGCAGAATCCCTGAAGACATCCGAGGATCGCATGGCTGCTCAGGAGACCCTGGCACAGCTGCTGGAGGTGGTGAGGAAGCGTGACGCCCTCATCCTCAGGCAGGAAGAGAAGCGGCTCAGCGAGCTGCAGGCCTGAGCCACATGGCCCCAGAACCTCCCTGCAGGGGCACAAACCATTTCCCCTGCCCTGGCATCACCCTGAGCTGCCTCTGAAGGTGGGGATGCCTGAGCCATCTGCAGGCAGCTGCTGTGGTGAATCCAGGCCCCAGCTTGCCAAAGCCTGCCAGGGAGGGTCTGGACCTGCTGGTGGGGACCCCTGTGGAGAGACACCTTGGAACCACCCCAGCTTTGGGGTGCAGAGAGACTGTCCCCCAGGACTGGCTGGATTGCCTTTTCCTTGTGCTTGCTTGAAAACAAGATTTGCAGGGGGCTACAAAACATGGGGTTGTGGCAGCTCTGCCCAGGGTTTGCTGCAGGAGGAAGTCCTACAGGGTCTCCCCCAGCCCTGGAAATCCCTCAGCCATCACCTCTTTGAAGGCTTTGTCCATCAGAGCCCCTCATGCTTGAGCTGCATGGATGGATGCTTCAGGACAGGCTCCAGCAGGAGCAGTGGCTCCATCATTACCTGTCCAGCCCCATGCATCAAAGGGCTTTGCTCACAGCAGCAAGGATGTGACCACAGCCACCACTGTGCAGGTCACAGTGGAGATGCCAAATACAGAGCATCAGGAGTGGCCCCTGCAAGCCACCCCAGGACATCCCACCCATCATCCTAACTCACGACCCCTAGCCCAACCGTGGACATCTATCCCAGCCAGGGCTGATGACATCACTTTGCATTGCTGCTTTTGAGTGCCACAACTATGCTGTCCCTGGCCACTGCAGGAAACCAGAGTCAGAAAATTCTGTGAAGTCCCAAGAGCAGGAAAGGGGCTTTTTGTCCAGCAGGCTATTGTGTCCAGGTCTGGCTCTGTGTGACACCAAGGACAAGGGATGCTGGAGTTGTACCAGCCTGCTGCAACACCTCCCGCCATCCGCCTTTGAATAAAGCCTTCCTGACCCACACCAAGGGTACAAATGCCACCTTTATTTTCTACCCAAATCAAACCTGGTTACTGGAGCAGTCATCAGCTTTCACCAGGAGCTCCCAAGGCCACCATGAGCAAGGGGAGGCTGAGCCTCTTGAGCCTCCCAGCCATGCTGGTGGGTGCCTCCAGGTAGAAATAGTGTATTTAAAACCCCAGCAATTAAAAGCTGCCTCTGCGGTGGTTTCCATGGGGGACAAACTGCCAAATTTGCCCCTGAAATCTTAATTCCACCCAGAGAGGCAGCTGCTGTCTCTGCAGTACAGAGCTGGCCACAGTGCTGCTTGCCTAAAACCAGAAGTCACCTAGAAAAAGGGACTAAAAAGGACCAGGATGGGGCTAGATGGGAACATCATGGGACACACATGAGGGAACATGGGACACCCAGAGGCCCAGATCAGCTGTCTTGGGGATGCTCCTGTAGTGCCCGCAGTGCCATCTGCATCTGCTCCTCAGTGCCCAGCAGCATCTTCACCTCCATGGTGTGGAAGAGGTGCAGACCGGTGGCAAAGAGGAGAATGCCAATGGCAGTGAAGGCCAGCAGGGAGAAGGAGAGCTTGGGGAAGGGCTGTTCAGTGCCCAGCCCCATCAGTGTGCCCAGTGCAGCTGTTGCCTGCACCAGCAGCAGCAGCAGGGCCAGCACAGCCATCCTGCCAGTGGAGTATCGCTGCCGCTGCGCTGCTCGCAGCCCCACGCCCACCTCTGTCCGTGCCTCTGTCACCACGTCTGCTATCATTGGCTCTGCAGGGAACAGGGGTTGCTCAGCAAGGGAGCACCTCCCTTGCACCCACTTTTCACCCCCTTGGTGCCCTTTATTAACCGCATCCCTACCACTCTGCCCTGTCCATTCACCCTTCCACAAGCAGCCCCCCCAAGAGATGCCCCAAATAAGGGGAAACACCCCCCAAAACTCCCTCCAACTCCATCAGTCCATCCACCAGCCCCCGCAGCACAAGGGGTACCCTAGAAGCACCCCCCAACCTTACCAGCTGTGCCAAGGGTGTCACCTGCATCCTGTCCCTGCCTCTTGATGTGCAGCGTTGCCATCACGGCTTCATGGTCTGAGAAGGGGATGTCCATGCCTGGGGCTGTCCCTGTGGTGGTCTTCAGCTCTTTGCACTTCACTACAAAGCTGGAGATGGCCTGGGTGAGGGGACAGCAGGGGGTCATGCTGGTGCTCACCCCACCCCCCCACCACAGCCAATGGGCTAAGGGTGGCCCCAGTACCTTGTAGAGGATGTAGTCAATGCGGATGCCTAGCGGGAAGGGCAGCAGCTCTGCCTTGTCAGTGAAGCGGTTCTTGGGGATGAGGGTGCAGCCATCCTCACAGCCCTGAGACCGAAGCCCTGGGTGGGTGGAGGGCTCTTGTGGTGCCCTGGGACCTCCCTCACCTCCTGATGCTCACCACAAAGTGCATGGCCTCAGCAAAGGCATCCCGCAGCCCTGTCCACCCACACAGCAGCCGGATGCCCACATCTTCAGGGTGCATGTTCAGGTCCCCTCCCAGCAGCACCACGTCCGCCGCCTTTGAGGTGTGTCTGTGGGCACAGGGATGGCTAAATCCCTACCCACCCTGCCCCATGTCAGACTGGGGCAACTGGGACTTCCACCAGTGCTCTCCAGCCTTACTCCTGGCTGGGATTGGTGCAACTGGGAGCTGTCTGTGGCGCAAGCCTCAGAGGTAGGTAGGGATGACTGCACACACCATGGAGACCCCATGGGACCCTCAGGGCAGCTCACCGTATGAACTGGGCCAGCTCCCAGGCCTGCACCAGGCGGTGGGGCAGGTAGGCATCCTTCTCCCGGCAGTACTCGGCATGTAGCTGGTGATAAAAGGGGTCACAGGGGCTGTTACCTTCCCTGCCACGCCAGTACCTGCCCCGCTCCTAGGCTCCCTGCAAACACACTCAGTCCCTGTAGACAGTCCCTTTTGGCTCTGGCTGACCACTCTCCTTCATCTCACCTATGCTGTGGACAGCATGTGATGCTCACCCCACAGCACAGCCAAGTTGTGGGTCCCTGTCCACCAGTTCCCTCCAGAGCAATATCTCATTAAATCAGTACAGTCCCAGAAGAGATGGTGCAGAGCAGTGGGTAAAGCAAGGGGACAGTGAAGGAGAGACACAGCCACTTGTCCCCCTCCTCATCCCCATGTCAGATCCTTCTGCAGGGCACTCACATGGGTGATGTAGATGTTGAAGAGGATCCCAGAGATCTTCATGACGACAAGGCCAACAGACTTGCCGCAGAACCAGTCCCCATGCTGGAGCTGCCAGAAGGGAAGGGAGCAGGTTGGGGCTGATGAGGCTGCCTGAGAGCAAGCACCACGGTGCCAGATGCCCCCCACCCCACTCACCATGTAAGGGTACCCGTTCAGGGAGTACTGGTAGAGGAGAGTGTCCAGGATGGGGAACCTGGAGAAGATGCAGAGGCCACTGCCTATCACCCCACTGTGGGAGAGGAAAAGGACAGTGAGGAACCATGGTGCCTCCCACCTCTGCCTCCCCTCAGCATCGAGCCATTGGGGCTCCCCCCAGTGCCTGGGCACCCCTGTGCTATCATAAGCATGCTGCTTTTGAGGCATGGAGTCTCCAATGGGGACAGAAGTGACCTAGAGCACCCACACTGATCTCTCCACAGGGCAAACACTGAGGACATGGCACAGACCTGCCACCACCCCATGCACAGCCCCAGGAGGAGCTGCCCCAGCCCCTCTCACCTGCGGAAGTAATGGGAGAAGGGGTAGCAGCCTCCCAGCTTCGCCTTCAAGTTGCTGTAGTCCTGCTCGCTCCACACCTGGAGAATAGTGGAAGGGGCTGAGAATGGGCATGTTCATCTCAAAATCCAAGAATTCCATTATGCTGGGGCTAGAAGGAACATCTGGAGATCACCCAGTCCAAGCCCCCTGCTCCAGCAGGGCACCCACAGCAGCTCACCCAGGATCACAATGGCCAGGTGAGGTTGGAAGCTCTCCAGAGAAGGATACTCCACAATCTCTCTGGGCAGCCTGCACCAGGGCTCTACAGCTTCACACCAAAGAATTTTCTCCTCCTGTTCAGATGGAACCTCTTGGGTTCCATTTTGTGCCCACCAGTCCTTGTCCTGTCACTGGGCACCATTGACAAGAGTCTGGCCCCAGCCTCTTTAACTCTTGCTGAGCATTGATCAGATCCCTTCTCAGGCTGCTCTTCTCCAGGTTCAACAGCCCCAGGGCTCTCAGTCTTTGCTCCTCACAGAGATGCTCCATGCCCCTCAGCAGCTTTCCAGCCTCCACTGGACTTCTGTCCAGTAGTTCCCTGTCTCTCTCAAACTGGGGAGCTGAGAACTGGACCCAGGACTCCAGCTCTGGCCCAACTAGACAGAGCAGAGCAGTAAGAGAGCCTCCCTCAACCTGTGGGCCACACTCTTCTTCATGCCCCTCAGGACACCTTTGGCCTTGGCCACAATGGCACATTGCTGGCTCATGTTGAACTATCCCCCAGCACTCTCAGGTTCTTTTCCATGGAGCTGCCTCCCAGCAGGTCCCCCCTCACCTGTAATGCTGCAGGGGGCTGTTCCTTCCCAGGTGCAGGACCCTACACTTGTCCTTGTAGAACTTCATGAAGTTCCTCTCCCCCAGCTCTCCAGCCTGGCCAGGTCCCATAGGCTGAGAGCAGACACACTCAGCTCATGGGCTACCCTCACCTCCTGGAGAAGCACCAGGTCGAAGTCCTCCTGGCGCAGCGTGTCCCCGATGAGCTCCACACGCTCCTGCCGCCGCTTGCTCAGGTAGCGGATGCCCCTGCCAAGAGGTCACAGAGTGATGGGGGCTAAAGGGACTCAGTGGGGCACACCAGGACCCAAAATGGGGGAGAGAGGGCTCCAGTACTGGTATGGGTAGGATGCTGACTGAGGCAGACAGAAGAGAAGGAGGAAAGGGCCATATAGTGACAGCTTTTCCTCCCTGCAGAATTAAGGCAGCTCACCACTGGCTGGTGTGTGAGTGGGTGCCCCTGCCTTGGGGAGCACAGAGGGGATGTGAGACACTGTTTGGCCAAACGCCTCATGACCCTTTGGGGCTGGCAGGGCATCATGACCTTGAAACAAAGGGGACACAAAGGTGACCCCAAAGTGGGACCTCTCTCCCAGTGCACATGTCCCAGTCCCACAGCCCAGCGTAGCCCCAGTGAACTTTGGACTCACCAGCAGTTGAGGTCAAAGACACGGAGCTGCAGGGGGGGATCTCCCTTCATTGCTGGCTGGGGGACAATGGCAGACAGAGGTGGGTCCTGTGGGGAGCAGGTGGAGGTGACAGTCCCAGGGAGCAGAGCTGGGGAGCTAGGCTGCTGTGGGCATGGAGCTGGGTCGAGGCAAAGGCTGTGAAGGAGGAGCACTTGGGTTGCTCCAGTGTTGCCCACGCCCCATCCCCGTTCTCCTCCTCCGTCACCCATAAGGCCCACCCTGAACCCCAGCTTGCTACCAGACAGGGACCCATGTGCCCGAGCCAGGTGGATGACCCCTCCATCCCACAGATGGGGACACTGGTGGGCCAGGAATGAGGTATGGGGCTCGAAGCCTTTGTCTTCCTGCCTCTTGCTCCTGGTGGAGTTTACACACCCAGGTTCAAAGCAGCACTGCAAGGGGTGGGCGTGGGCCACTGTCCCATCTGGGGAGCCCACAGATCCTTCTGACTTCTGAGGAACCCAAAACCCGGGAGAACCCAGCACAGCTCCTAAAGCAGCTCCAGTTTGTGGGGCAACTCTGCCAGCCCTGATTCTCCCACATCTCCCTCCGGGGAAAATGGGCACAATCACTGCCCATTTTAGAGCCAAAATAAGCAAACCCAGGGCTCTAGGATGCTGGGGAGCAGCAGTGGGGAACAGGCAGCAGGTGTAGTGGAGTACAACCAGATGGGCGCAGTCAGTCGGGTACAGGCAGTTGGGCAGAGTCAGATGGGAAAGGCAGATGGGTACAATCATTGGAGTACAAGCAGTAAACTACAGGCAGTAGAGTACCGGCAGCAGGGTACAGGGAGAGTAGTGCAGGCAGCCAAGTACAGGCAGCTGGGTGCAATGAGTGGGGTACAGGCAGAAGGATACAGGCAGCCAGCCACTGCCCGTCCCACGGGATTACCAAGAGGCTCATCCCGTCCCTGCCCCGTGCCAATATCGGGGTCTCCTCCAGGAGCTGAGTCCCCTCGGGGTCACTTTTCCAGCCCCACCCTCCTCTCAGCTCCTTACAGGACCGGGCGTTCAGCGGAACCGGGACCGGAGCAAGGAGCAACAGGCGGAACTGAAAGCCGGAAACGGGAGGTGGGAGAAGAGCAGAGCAACAGGTGGGATCGGGACCGGGACAGGGACCCGGAACTGAGAGGAGCGCGGGGGGGAGCGGGGGGAGCGCGGAGCAAACCTGGGACAGCTGGGAACTTCTCCGAGCAGCTGGACTACGAATCCCGACAGGCAGCGTTGGGGCGGAGCGGGGACGGGAACGGGAAGGGGAAGTGGAAGGGGAACGGGAAACGCCCGAGAGGCGGGGCGGTGCTGGGCGTGGATGGAGGCGGAAGGCGGTGAGGTGCTGGAGAGCGGTGGGGGCTGCCCCGCTCTGCACCGCCGCGGAGTAACTGGCAGCGGCTGCACGGGCAGGTCCCGACGTGTCCTGAGGGGCCTGCGCGCTCCTGCTCAGAGTCACAAGCTGGTTTGATTGGGAAGGGACCTGTAAAGCCCATCCCGTGCAAGCCCCTGCAGCCAGCAGGGACATCTGCAGATAGAGCCCTAAAACCAGCCTGACCGGCAATGGTGCCAGGGATAGGGCATCTCCCACCTTTCTGGGCAACCTGGGACAGGGTCTCACCACTCTCAGTGTGAATCTCCTTCTTTTAGTTAAAGATATCACCCCCTGTCCTGTCACAACAGGCTGTGCTCAAAAGTCTGTCCCCAGCTTTCTTCTTGGCCCTGTTAAGCACTGAAGGGCAAACAGAAGGTCTCCCTGGAGCCTTCTCCACACTGAACAAACCCAACTCTCCTCACACTGCCCTCACAGCAGCAGGCTTCCAGCCCACCCAGCATTGCTACAGTCTTCTCTGGCCACACTCTGAAACGTCCAGACCTCTTGAGTTCAACCATCAGCCTCAGACAACCATGGCCACCAAGCCATGTCCCCAAGCACCATATCCACACGTTTGTTGAACACATCCAAGAATGGTGACTCAACCAGCTCCCTGGGCAACCTCTTTCAATGCCTGACCACCCAGCATCACCCATACATGGGGATTTTGCAGCCCTCAGAGTCTTGGATGTCAGAGAAATCCACATCAAATAAAGAACAGGAACTTCAGAACCACTTGAGCCAACCCATGAACAAATAATTTTAATGTTTGTTTTGTGGGTTTTTTTCAGCAGACTGTAGTTTTCTTGGAGCTCCACAGTCTCCTCTCTTCAAAGTTGGACAGATACAGTAAACAACAAATATATGATACAACCCATCACAGCTGGATTAAAAAAAATACACAAAAAATATAATACATAAAAAACCCTGGATTTTTAACATTGTGGACTGACACAGCTCTAAAAATGGTGATTGTAACCCTGGAAAGCTTTACAAAGTCTTTAAAAAAATAAAACAGTACTTCATGTGAAATTCATAAATACACCAGAGGAGAACAGAGGGGCTGAGGGAAGGATGGGGGAAGGGGGGTTGAGAAAGTGTGGCTGGCCAGCGTCATGGGGGCACCAGGCAGGATGTGCACGGGGTGCAGGTGGGCACCCCAGGCTTGGTGCAGGTGGGATGCAGGGATGTAGGGAAGGATGGAGACATAAACCAGTCCAGTTACCAAAGAGCTTTGTCCACCAGTTGGGCTGAGAGCAGGGCAGGCTGTGTTTTATGGCAAGGAAGGTTGGAGTTTTCATTCCCGGAGTTTTCATTCCCAGAGTTTTAGGTCAGTGAGTGAAATGGAAGAAAGGAAAAGAACCACGAAGGGAAAAACCATGCTACATATGAGAACTCAGCCAGGCGGCTCCCGCACAGCCCTGCCATGGGACATCAGTGCCTTCCCTGGGATTTTCTCTCTCTTTTTCCCCTGCTCTCTGTCCAGCCCCACCACCAAGCCCAGGAGTGGGTCCCACAGGGATGGGTGGCTTCTCCCAGCAGCAACAGGTTAAAATCCCATGCCTCATGGGACATGTAGCATGGTGATGGCAAGGCCCTTTCCTGCACTCTGGGACTGTTCCTGCTCCTCACCTGGCAGCATCAAGCCTAAACCCCCCTGCCTGCTCTGTCCCAGGCTCCAGCACCTCCTGAACTGGTCCTGCTCTCCCACAGCACCCAGCTCTGCAACTCCTGCTGCCTTTGTTCCCCTGCCAGCACCAGAAAACCATCCAAGACCTACCCATCCTGGGCTCCCCATCTCCCTGACAGCTTCCTGCCACCCTGGCTGTCACTGCCACTGCCACCAAACCCAACCTCTGTCCCTCTGCATTCCTCCTGCACCCCAGAGATGCTCTCCCCATGCTGTGCCTTTGTCTTGGACCTGGCACACTGACTTGGCTTATTTTGGGCTGCGGCTACAAAAACACCTCCAAGCAGACCCCGTCCCCTATCCTGGTGTCCCTCCTATCCTCTCTCCCCTCTCTGTCCCAAACTCTGCCCACTCACAGCCTCACCCTATTTTGCACAATATGCTTCTCCCACAGGAGCTGACTCCCCAGCCACTTCCCATGGGATGCAGGCAAGTGGGGAGTAGCTGAAACTGGCACAGAAAAAAAGGCAAAAAAGGTGAAAGAGCACCACCCTACCCTCCCCCAACCCCAAAAGAGAGAAAATGTGCACATGCAGGGTGAAGAGGCAAACCTACCCTCACTGCACTGCCATTACTCTTTGGCAAGTGACTGCAGGGGTACATTTCCCCCCCACCACCCCATGAAAGCAGGCACAAAGCTCAGGGGATCCCACTGCCACATGAACACTGGGCTCTGTTCTGTAGTGACCTCAGAGAGATGGAGACATCCCCAAGCCTTCTCTACACAAGCCCCATCCCCATCTCCGACCCAGCAAACCCAATTGCGTCACCTCTTCCGGTCACTGGCACATGCATGGTGCAAGTGGAGCAGGTCTGGGGCACTGCAGAGGGGAATCATTCCGATTATAAGCTTGGTGTCTTTTTAAAAAGTATTAAAAGCACTTGAATTTTAAAAAACGAGAGAAAAATAGAGCCAGAAAAAATGGTTTGCATTGTTGATGCCCTCATGCCTTCAGCACCATTTGCTCCTGGTGCCCCAGGCAAGTGTAGAGAAGGAGCATACCAGTTTACAATACCTGGGCAGAAGGTGCATCCCGGGTGCTGATCCCCAAGGGAGAAGGAGGATCCCAGGGTCCAGCACCCAAGAAAAAGAAGCATCCCAGATGCCAGTCCTTGGGGAGAAGCATCCTAGGTGCCAGTACCCATCAGCATTTCCCCCTGCCATCCTGCCCTGCCTTGCTCCCCCCTTATCACATCCATCCCCACATCTCCACCACTGCCTGGGCTCTGCTGGGTAGTGTCAACACCACAGCCACTGCCATGCATTCAATGGATTTGGGACCAGACCTGGCACAATGCCACGTCCTCCAGCCCATCCATGCTCGCTCCCTCCACTCATGATCAGGATCATATCTGAGTGAGGAAGGAGCAGAAGGAGGGGTTGGATTGTCCTCCACTCCAACATCCCACTGCTGGTGGCATGGTGGGCTCCCAGCCTTCCTTGGCAACACCGAGACCCAGTCTCTTCCCATCCAGCGCTGGCCAAGGGGTTTACTTCCTCCCTCTGCTTCTTTTCCCATTCTTCCTTTTTTTTTTTTTTTTTTTAACATTTATTAAAAAAAAAAAAAGAAACTGTTCCTAAGTAGAAAACATCTCCAATTGCAAGTCAGTCTGTTTTGGCTATTGTTTTTCTTCCTCCTCTTCCTCTCTTCAAATGACTTCTCACAAGGCAACAGGCATGGGCGGCTTTTCTGTGTGGCCCCCTCCCTCCATTGTACCCCTCGTCCCCTGTTCCTGGGGGGCCCTAGTCCTTGACCAACTTGTAGACGTGGTGCTGGGCGCCGTGCTCGCTGGTGGACACCTCAAAAACGAAGGCAATGCAGAGCAAGGTCTCCTGGGTGTCCCTGTTTGTCACAACCTGTGGCAGAGGGGAGAACAGGTGAGGAGGGGGCTGAGCCCCTGGAGAGATGCTGTGGTTTGGAGGGTAGCACGGGCTCAGGTACAGCCAATTTAATTGCACCACCAAAAATGTGCTACCCAGTTTTTGGGGGGAAGGGAGTGTGTCACAGGGGCTCAGGCACAGATGGTGCCTTGGTACTGCCAGGGCAAGAGGCACACAGCGGGGATTGCAGGGTTGGTGCTGCCATGGTCTCAGTGCTCCTGGTGGGAATCATAGAATCATGGAATTGTTTGGGTTGGAAGGGATCTTAAAGATCATCCAGTTCCAACCCTGCTGACATGGGCAGGGACACCTCCCACCAGCCCAGGTTGCTCAAGGCCTCATCTAGCCTGGCCTTGAACACCTCCAGGGAGGGGGCATCCACAACCTCCTTGGGCAATCTGTTCCAGTGTCTCATCACCCTCGCTGTCAAGAATTTCTTTCTAATCTCCAGTCCGAATCTCCCTTCTTCCAGCTCCTTTGTAAAAAGTCCCTCCCCAGCTCTCTTGCAGCCCTGTCAGGTACTGGAAGGCTGCTCTAAAGTCTCCCTGGAGCCTTCTCTTTGACAGGCTGAATAGTCCCAACTCCCTTATCCTGTCACCATGGGGGAGGTTCTCCAGCCCTCTAATCATCTTCACAGCCTCCTCTGGACCTGCTCCAACAGTTTGGTGTCCTTTTTGTGTTGGGGACAGCAGAATCGCTGCCTGGAAAAGGCAAGGAGGTACCTGCAGGATCGTGAAATTCTCCAGGACGCTGTTCATCATGTACTTCTCTGGGAGGTGTTTGAGCTTGTGGATGAAGTTGATCATGTACTCGCACATGGGGGAGCGGTGGATGCGGTAGACGAAGCGGCCGCTCTCCAGCCGTGCGTACTCTGTCTGCAGGGGACAGCTGGAGTCAGTAGCCACCTCAAATATCATGGGAAACATGGCCATGGGCAGGGGGTGGCCAAATAGGACATGGTGGTGTCTTCTCCACCCATGGGCAGGCATGCACCCATGTCTCCTACACCCAGCTCT
This sequence comes from Indicator indicator, assembly GCF_027791375.1. Classification (NCBI taxonomy): domain Eukaryota; kingdom Metazoa; phylum Chordata; class Aves; order Piciformes; family Indicatoridae; genus Indicator; species Indicator indicator. Next base: position 6,006,798 of record NC_072044.1, on the reverse strand, counting down.
AGGGATTTCTCCATCCTGAGACCAAATTCCCAGCCCTTCCTGATGCAGTGGGGCATGGGACTCACCTCCACTTTCTCCACGACCTGCTTTCCAAAGGAGCACACCTTGGTGGAGACTGTGATGGTCATGTTCTCTGCACTGCTGTACTGGCTGCTGACACCATAGAAAGTCCCTGGCCCGTCCTGGATCGTGCTGTTCAGATCCGCCTGGAGAGGTGAGAGTAGGGAGAGGGTCCCATTAGGTGGCATTACACTCAATGGAGATGGGGGACACCAGGTGACAAGAGCTGCCCAGGATGCTTCTGCTCCATTAGAGCCCAAGCTGCAACAAGCCCATGGCTCAAGGACAACCCTCCCTATCCTCATCCTCCCAGCACTGTACCCAAAATTTGACGAGAAAGAAGGAGTTCTGGGGGCCACGCTCATAGAGCTCCTTGAGGCCACCTTTCTTCTCGGGGAACTTGTCGTAGATCTGGCGGATGTCCACGGCCTCCAGCAGTGGGTCACTGTACGAGGGGTTCGTCTGGCCAATGTGCACAAAGAGGTGTTTGCTGTACTGTAAGGACAAGGATGGTGGTGGTGAGACACAACCAAAGAGGTCAGCTAGAATCTTAGAACCACAGAACTGTTTTGGTTGGAAATGCACTCTAAGATCAAGTCCAACCATAGACCAAACACCACCATGGCCACTAAACCATGTTCCCTAGTGCCATGTCCACACATCTCTTGAACACCTCCAGGGATGGGGACTCCACCACCTCCCTGGGCAGCCTGTTCCAATGACTGACCACTATTGCAGGAAAGATATTGTTCCTCGTGTCCAACCTAAACCTCCCCTGGCACAATTTCAGGCCATTTCCTCTCCCTGATACTAGGGAGAAGAACCCAATCCCCACCTGGCTCCAGTCTCCTTTCAGGGAGTTGTAGAGAGCAATGAGGTCTCCCTTCAGCCTCTACTTCTCCAGACTAAACACCCCCAGGTCCCTCAGCTGCTCCTCCCCAGCCCTGTTCTCCAGATCCTTCCTAAGCTTTGTTGCTCTTCTCTGGACCTGCTCCAGCTCTTCAATGTCCTTCTTGGACTGAGGGGCCCAAAACTGAACCCAGGATTCAAGTTGTGGCCTCCTCAGTTCTGAGTACAGGGGAGTGATCTCTGCCCTGGTCCTGATGACAGCAAGATGCCACAAAGCACAGCAGGGATGGCAACCACCCCAGCTGGATGGGGTCACACACAGGGGGCTGTTACCGTTTCGGTGTCCCGTGGCACCTCCATGAAGGCTGAGTACTCGAGAAGCCGCAGCTTGGTGGAGGCGATGGTGCGGTCCTGCCAGACGGGCACAGCAGAGGCGGCTGGCGGCAGTGGAGCCAGAGACTCATAACCTGGATGCACACACACATAGAGTGACCATCTGTGAGCTGGGCTGGGCCCCACCCTGCACCACCACAGCTCTGCTGTCCTTACTGCATTCCCCCCCCACCCAGTACATCCCAGAAGTGAGATTTTCAGGGAATTTTGGCTAAAATATGAGATTTAGTTTGGGGTTTGGCCAAGCATGGGCAGTGCCAGTCCCACTCCTGGGTAGGAAGGGACTGGGGGGCAACACAGCAGGACCAGCAAGATTCTGCCCACTGTGGGGCTTTTCACTGTGGGTTTAAACCCATTTTTTTCCCTTGACAGAGCTGGGAAGTGGACTATGAGTGAGACAGTGCCACAGGGCAGGGGACAAGTGGGATCTGGCAGGGGTGCAGGGTGCCTTGCTAGAGGGCAAGGAGGACACTTACTGGCTAGTGATGAAGGCATGGGTGGCTGGATGGGGTAGGCTGGTTGTGCAAATGGTTTAATGCTGCAAAGCAAAGTGCATCATTAGCTTAATGAAGCCCAGGTTGACCCAGCTCCAGAGCAGGTGGGGTCCTGGCCAGCACAGCAGTGGGGGGTGTTCGTACTTACTCCTGAGAGGGTCCAGGCTGTCCTGGGATAGGCCCACTCCAAAACTGAGGGAACAGCACAAGGAGGAGTCAGCAGCTTCTGACTGCCCCCCACCCCTGCAGATTCCCTTCCTCTCCTGCTGCAAACTGCAGGGACCCCCCAAATCCTCTCCTGCATTGTGACTATGCCTGAGAGTGGTGATGGCATCAATCCTCTGTCCCCTACGCAGCTTGGGCACAGGGATCCCTGACCCCACCCCAATTCAGTGTTTTTCTCTGGAGCCACCAGAGAAAAGGGGCCAGGTCCTTACCCTGGGGGCAGCAGAGAAGACAGCCTGAGGAAGAGGAGGAGGGGGGCTGAGCTTGTTCTGCAGGACGCTTGCTGACACGATCTGCGCGGAGGACATGGAAGCCATGCTCTGCAGAGCCTTATCCTTCGAGACCTGGTCCTGGCAGGGACAGGGAGAAGATGGGAGGTTACAGGGGCAGACAGACCACCCCCCAAAAGCTGTGTGCCCAGCAGGTTCTGCAAAGCTCAAAACTGGGTGTGCAGCTTATCTACGGGACCAGGGCAGGGGCATTCTCACCCACCCTCCTAAAAATACACCCAAAATGCTTGAAGCTTGCAAATGTCTCCTGCACAGAAGCTGATGGGTCTGGAAGGGGTCCTTGCTCCCCCCGGGAGTGGGGCAAAAGGCAATGGGAAACAAAAGGTATCACAAAGTCAAGTTCAACTTACCAGGTTCATAGCCTGTGCACAAAAGAAAGGAAAACACAAAGGTTAGAGAGTGGTGGGCACCACAGGCATCATGTGCATCCCATGAGCTGTGTATCCTACCCCAGCTCTTTGCCACAGCCTGATCTGGGAAGCAAACCCTTTGACCTGGCTGGGCATATGCCACCAGGAAGTGGAGGCCAAAGCCTTCTGCTGCATTAGGGCTGCTGTGGTGAGCCAGGCTTGTGCCTTTAAAGGCTTTTGCATCCTTTATCACCCTCAGCAGCCCTCAGTGTGTGCAGCCAGGGCATAGAAAGGAAGATCCTCCTGGCTCCTGGCCAGCAAAGGGTACCTGTACCTGGCTGCCCTGGGCTCTGGGCACCAAGTTCCCCCTGTGCACCCTGGGGACAAACCCCCTGTGCTAGGTGGGCATTTACACAGGACACCAATATTTTGTCCTTTTCCCTTTTGCTCTAGCCATCATGGCAGCTCTGAGGAGGAGATCTCGTGCACAGAGCCAGGCTGCTCCTCCAGCTGCATTACTGGGACATGGGTGTTCTGGTCCTACCACATGTCCTCTATCTTCCCTCTGAACCATCCTCAGGGAGGAATTGCTTCCTTTCTCTTCACCTGGGGCAGGGCAGGGCAGGAGTGTGGGCATGCAGCCACACACTGGGCAGCACCAACACACACAGGGCTGTAGCTTAAAAACATCTCTGTATGAATCCATGCTGGGAGGGAGATTCCATTTGACAGGACAAGTGGTGGGTGAGGGCAAAGGGCTGTCTGTGCTGGGCTCTGCCTCCCAGTATGGCTGGGAGTTTTGCATCCACAGCTCAAGAGGATCTCTGCCTCGGTTCTTCCCTGACTAATTCCTGCAGGCAGTGGAGCCAAGGATGGAGAGTGGAGCCTAGGACACCAGCCTCCATCCCTAGATCCTGGGGTTGGTGAAGTGTCTGCTTTCGGGACATGATGTCCCCTGCTTTTTGGACCTTGAGATCATGGCTCTGACTCCACCAGTGTGTCCTCAACCTCTGCCTGCCCCTTGTCCTAAGCAATGTGGTAAGGAAAGGTGATTTTATTGTATTTTAAGTTTCTTGTCTTCTATTCCATTCTGGTTTAGCCTTTTGGTTTTCTGTACAAAGGTTTCTGCTGTTGCTGCCCCTGCTGCCTGTGCTCCCTTCTTAGCTGTGCCTCTTGTGCTTGGGAGCTGGACTTGGGTTTAAGACATCCTAGCCCAGGGGATCCTCCCAAAAGAGTTTTGGGTGCCCTCTCCTGGCTTCTCCCAGCAGACCAAACCCACTGGGGTGTCATGGGGCAGCAGGGGCCTTGCTGAAGGGATTTGTAGAGCATGGCTTGGTGGGCTCCCAGGCAATGCGAGTCAGAGCTCAGTGCCAGAAACTTGGACACAGCGCCCAGGACAAGCAGATGGGGTCATGGGGAGCTGGTGATGCTTTTGGGACCTTGATGAAGTCATGGCAAGGGGCTTAAAGGTTTTTGTGGCCCCTGCTGCCAGTCTCAGTTTCAGAGGCTTGAACACAGCATCTGGTATATAAGGGGACGGGGTCATGGGGAGCTGGTGATACTTTCGGGACCTTGAGGTCATGGCAAGGGGTTACAAGGTTTTCATGGCTTTCACAATGGCCTTGACAAGGCAGCAGGTCCTGGTCCCCCCAGATCCTGCCCACAGAGAAGCTCCCCAGTGTGATGGTGCAGGGATAAAGCCCAAGGCACAGTGGGAACCACTCTGTCCCCCACCTCAGACTGTGTGGGTCCAGCTCGAGCAGGGCTTGGTCCTTGGGAAATGTTCCCAGTCCTGCCCACGTCCCCACTCATCATCAACCTCCCACCTGCCACAAAACTCACGGGCATGGTTAGGGAAGGGTTAGTCGGGCTTCAGTTAGGAGGAAGGAAGAAAAGAGAAGCCAACCAGAGAAAAGGATGAACCAGTTTTTCCTCACTCAGTTCCATTGGCCCCTGGAACCACAGGCTGCCCTGGCACTGCCATGTCCCATCCCTGGCACTGCTGTGCTCCCTCCCTAGCAGCATGGCTCCTGCCAGTATGGCCCCATCAGACCTGCTGCTACCCACATACATCCCTGAGGTGCCACATGGGCTGTATTTAGACCCTGGAGCACCACAAGCTGTGAGGCTGGCAGCCTGCATGGACCCTCAGGACTACCCTACTTCTGCCCCGGCACCTGTCATGAGTGGGGACAGGTCTCAGCTGGGGTAGGGGGAGGCTTTGCACCCCTTGCTTGAATCTCAGTTTCCCTCCCTGGCTGCTCTGGGGAGGTCCTTCCTCTCCTGAGAGAAGCTCAGAAGAGGGGACAGTCATTGTGCCTCACCAGAGGAGGGTGAGGTCCTTGTCTGGGCTAAAGATGGGGATTTGGCACCCAAATTCACCCTCCTAGGGGTGAAAAATGGGCTCTACGGTCCTCAACAAGCCTTTGAAATGGACTCTTCTCCTTGCACTTCTCTCTGGGCATCGCACAACAATGCCACTGAAAACGATGCCATTAAAAACCCATCTGGACCCAGGAGCCAAGGGAGGGGGAAGGAAAAAAAAAACACTAAAAAGAGAGAATTAACAAAGGCAAGCAAGCGGCATACCACAGAGCCCAGGGTGTTAGTGGTGAAGTGAGTAGGCAGGGTGGAGGGCAGGCAGGACTGGGGGCGCATACCTTCAGCTTGGACTGAATCTCACGAGATTTCCGCCGGGCAAGAACCTGCAAGTGGCTAGAGACCTGCAGAGAGAGAGCAGAAGGAGAGGGGGAACAGCAGAGCCGTCAACCAGAGGAGAGGAGAAGGAAGGAGGAGGGGCTGCCCATGCTCACAAAGACACCGCCGCGGACACCTGGGCAAGGGCACCAACGTACCTTGATGCCAACCTGGTACTCCCGCACCTTCTTCCGAGCTAGAACCTGTATGTGGCTGGACACCTAGCACCCGCCATGCCATTCGGAAAGGAAAACACAGACAGCGTGAAGATGCGTTCCCCACTTCAGGTGGGATGCTCTCCACAGGGAAGGAAGTGTGGAAAAGGGAGGGGAGCACATGAGGTGTTGGGGGTGATGCTCCTGGAGATGCTGCTGAGAGTCCACCACAAGCTGGAAGGAAGAAAATTGGTCGGGATGCCCCAAAGCTGCACTGGCTGATGCTTGTTTGTGTCCTTCCTGAGGGTGGAGATCCTCAGAGGGAAGTTGCTGCAGTTGGGACTTCCGAGACAGAGCGAGCACCACAACCCTGTGTGCAATGAGGTGCTGCTTGCATGTGGTGCTGAGGACATGGCCCAGCTGGTCTGCAGTGCCCCAGGTTACCCCAACTCAGACTGCAGCAGGACTGCTGGTCCCAAGGCAGACCTGGGAGGGACTGGCTCATTCGCTGGGCTCCTGATTTTGCAGGTGAGAAAAATGAGAAGAGGGTTTTTTATGTGTCCTGAAGATTAATCAATATGTGCTCAGGTGACCAAGAAGGCCACCAGCATCGTGGCCTGGATCAGCAATGGTGTGACCAGCAAGAGCAGGGCAGGGATTGTCCCCTTGTACTCAGCACTGGTGAGACCACACATTGAGTACTGGGCTCAGTTTTGGGCCCCTCAGTCCAAGAAGGACATTGAGAGGCTGGAGCAGGTCCAGAGAAGGGCAACAAAGCTGGGGAAGGGTCTGGAGAACAGGGCTGGGGAGGAGCAGCTGAGGGACCTGGGGTTGTTCAGCCTAGAGAAAAGGAAGCTAAGGGGAGACCTCATTGCTCTCTACAACTCCCTGAAAGGAGGCTGGAGACAGGTGGGGGTCAGGCTCTAGTCTCAAGGAACAAGTGACAGGATGAGAGGAAATGGCTTCAATTTGCACCAGGGGAGGTTTAGGTTGGACACAAGGAACAATTTCTCACCCAGAAGGGTTGTCAAACCCCGGAACAGGCTGCCCAGGGTAGTGGTGGAGTCCCCATCCCTGGAAAGACATGGTTCAATGGTGACCTGGCAGTGTGGGTTAAGGGTTGGACTCAATGATCTTGGAGATCTTCTCCAACTTTAATGATTCCATGATTCTATGACCCCAGCAGAGCAGAATCCAAAGATGTCAGGAAAGATTCAGGTGCCTGCCCATAGCCTGGGTGGGGGACCCTGCACCTACTGGGGCTGATTTTGGCTGATCCTTCAACCAGTGCCAGGCTGTCCAGGACACAGAGGGGACAATTCCATGTGTCCCTTCCTGAGTCCTTTTGCCCAGCACTGCATCCTTCCCCCCATGGAAGTGGAGGCAGGAGGTCCACTGAAGGCTTTAAGCCAGAAGCCAAGAGCTGTTCAACATTGACCTGAACACAAGGACAGTGGCCAGACTTGTCCCTCCCCATCCAGCACTCTGGAGGGATGTTCTCCTCAGCGGGACCAGTGTCCTTCCTTTCTGGGGACTTCTGGCACAACAGTCCCAACATGTGTCCCCATGCCCCACATAGACCTGCTCGCCAGCACCCTGGGCTACCAGCTCTGCAAAGACAGGCAGCACAGGGATCACAGTCATTGGGGGACAGGCTGGAGGCCACCATGGAGGGGAAGGAAGAGCCAGATGTGTGACAAACGGACATGTCCCATCGAGGACAGCCCTCAGACAAGTTTGGACTCTGGAACAAGGGTGCAGTGAGGGCTGGCACGTGGGATGGATGTGACCCTGCCCATGTGCTGGGCAGCAGAAGGAGCTCTTTGTTCATCAATAGCTAAAGGGCTGGGGGCAAGAGAATGGGGACAGACTCTTCTCAGTGGTGTCTGGTGACCGGACAAGGGGCACAAACTGGAACCCAAAAGGTTCCATCTGAACATGAGGAGAAAATTCTTAGGTGTGAGGGTGCTGGAGCCCTGGAGCAGGCTGCCCAGAGGAGGCTGTGGGAGTCTCCTTCTCTGGAGAGCTTCCAAACCCTCCCTGGCCATTGTGATCCTGGGCAAGCTGCTGTGGGTGCCCTGCTTTAGCAGGGGGTTGGACTGGGTGATCTCCAGAGGTCCTTTCTGAACCCTACCATGATGGGATTCTGTGACCATTGTGTGCCCCCTGCCTTGACAGCATCCTTGCCTGCCCCACCACCCAGCCTCGCAGGGCAGTGAGGGTGTGACAAAGGTTCTGTGATACCTCTGGACTCCCCAGTAGCAGTACCCCAGCCCTGCACAGCCTGTCCCCTGGCTGAGATGAGGATTTGACAGTGCCTTCACCATGGCATCTGGCATAAAGTTTGGCAAGGAGCAGAGGTGGAAACAGTGCCCACACCCAGATGGAGCAGCAAGGAGATGAACACACTGCTGGGATGGAGATTTCAAGGGCTCAAGCCACCCATGGGGTGACCCCAGCCTGGTATGCTGGGAGTTGATGCCCTCTGCCCCACGTCCCAAATTCCAGGCCATCCCCAAGACCCATCTGGGATGGAGCAACCCAAGGCAGTTTGCTCACAGATGAAGCTGCCAGCAGCAATGGTGGCTCCAGACGGGCAGAGAGCTCTAGAGGACAGGCAATGCAGCCAGACACCCACTCCCCACCCTGGCATACCTGGCAACCCCCTTCTGCACCCCCAGGCCCTCCCAAGAGAAGAAGCAGAGCCATGGCCTCACCTGCTTCCTTGTCCGCGTCTTCCCTGTCCGCAGCTTGATGTACCGTGCGATCAGTTCGTTCCGACCTGCAGGCAGAGCCAGGGGTCAGCCCCGGGCAAAGAGGGGGGCAGGGGCACCGGCCCCAAAAGGCACCTCTGGTCCCCCACCTGGCCTGATGATGCTACTCCGTGATGAGGTTGGTCCTTAACAAGAGAGGCACCACCAGGAGATGGCGCTGCCAGGACAGCTGTCCTGCCCAAGGGGACATGAGGGTGGCCTGAAGGGACACTGAGGTGGCCAGTTCCTCCTGTCAAGTCCATGAGACCCACCTTGTGACCGCCTACCCACTGGCTTTGGCAGCCCCTCCCAGGCACAGTGGGGTTCAGAGGGAGAGGTGGCAACCTTCAGCTACCACAGCACTGTCCCCAACCAAAGACCCCCCAAAAGCCATCCTGGGGATAAGCTAATGAACCCAGTCCCAACAATCCTTCTCAGGCCTTCTTCCCGTTTGTGATCCATGCTGACCTTTCCACCAGTATTTCCTAACGTCCTGGGTCTAATTCAAAGCAGAAGTTGCTTTTGGGCCACATTTTGGGGGCCAGCTGTGGCCAATCGACATTCAAACGTCAGAGCAGCTGGGAGCTCTCTATTGCGGGGCCCTGGCTTCCCCCCCGCCCCAAAACTTCGCTGCCACCACACTCCCTGTGCCCGGGGGCAGCCCAGCACACCAGATTTATTTTAAAGGACCAGATGGTCATGGTTGGAACTTGTCGAAATGCCCTTGGAAAGGGCTTCAGCTTGGAGGAAAAAAAAAGAATCTCTTAAAAAAAAAAAAGCCCTCTTCCTCCCCTGCTTCTTCCAGCCCAACCAGTCCCATCCCAGCCCTGGAGCAACTGGGCTCTCCTGGAGGCGGGGGGGACACACTCATATGGGGACAGACAGACAGGACCAGGTGTCATGCAGAGATGGCTGTGCCATGGGGTGCCAGCCCTAGAACTGGTGGGTGACTGAGTCCAGTATGAGTCCTGGAGATGGGGGCACCCCAAAGCAGTGAGCACAGCTCCCATCTCTCCCACCACACCCAGTCTGCCCTGACTCCTTGATCTCGGTTAGCACTTAATGAGGGCCAGGTCCCCAAGGGCAGCCTCCAAGCCCAGGGGTGATGATGCCCACAGCCAAGAGGTGCAGGCAGAGGGGACAATGCTGAGCCCCAGTTTGGGTTGACCCAGCAGCACAGCATCCCATTCTGCACACCTCATGCCCAAGACCCATCCTCTCCCAATCCATATGCAGCCCATGGGAAAGAAATAATGGAAATAAGAATGGAAAATATGGGAGAAAAATGTGGGTGCCTTCATGTACCCTGGTGGGGCAGTGCTAGCCCAACACCCAGTGCCTAGCACCTACTGCCCAGTGCCAAACATCTCCTGCACCCATCCTGCCTCACACCTCATCCCAGTCACTACTCAATGCTGCACACTTGGAGCCATTCCCATGCCTGTCCCTGTCCTGGTGATTCACCTTGGCCCTGGCCCATGCCATTCCCTCAGAGAGGGCATGTCTGTCCTCCAAATTGCCACATTCCCCAAATTCCTCTCCCCTGACACCACCACGTGAACCAGTTGTACTGGTTGGCTTAAAAATAACCCAACAGGCAGTGAGTGCCTGTCCTGCACCCTCTCCCATCCTCCAGTTCCCACCTGCTTCACCATTCCCACACTGCTGGCACAGGCTGGCATGGCCATGGGCATTCCATGGGATCCCCCCAAAAATTGGGTGGTGGTGGAAAGCAGCCACATCCACACAATTTTATGTCAGATGCTGGCATTGCCTGTGCCACTAGTGTTCTGGGGGTCCCAGTGAGCTCCCCACCACTGGCCAGGAATCCTGGGAGTCCCAGTGGGGAAGTGCTGGGGAGGGCAGGGGGGAGAGATGAAAGGCATCTGGTAAGGGCTGCTGCCTCTTTAAGCAGCTGCCAGATGTCTCCGAAAGGCTGGAAAAACCGGTCGGGGCTCGGCGTGTGCAGTGCAGGGCTCCCGGCACTTCAGCTATTCCGGGAGAAATCCAAAAAATGCACCCACTTGGGAAACCCTCTGCTGCCCCCACCCCAGCCAGCAGGCCCAGACCAGGGGCCCTGGAAAGCAGGGTGGCACTGGCAGCCAGCATGGGGACAGGGACAGTGGCACAGCACTTGCTACAAAGCCATGCTTCCTTTGCCCTGCTTTGCCAGCACGGGATGAGCCATTGCAGCAGCACCCTGGGAGGGTGTATTTAGGAAGCTGGGAATGGAGACGCTGGCCTTGGTCCCTTGTCACTATGGGGTGATGGTGACCTGGTAATCGGTCCCCAGCTCTGAGGTCACCTGGTGGGGACACTATCGGAGGTGGAGAGGAGGAGGCACTAGCCCTTACCTGGCTGCTTTTTGGTGGCACCATACACCCTGTGCCACCATCGCCCCTTGCCTGCTCATGGCAGGGGGTTAGAACTGGATACTCTTTAAGGTCCCTCCCAGCACAAGCCATCCTATGACACCAGAAACTAGGCTGAGACCTCCCCCAGGCTCACTGTGCCAGTAAGGCTGACCAGCTCTGCTGCTGCCAGCACTCACTGAAAGCTGAGCAGGGTGCCAGTTTCTCAGTGTGGGCAGGTGGCCCTTGCCACCAGGTCTGATTGGGGAAGGTTTGGGGAGCGATGCAGAGGCACACAGGAGCAAGAGGGCTGGCACTGGCCCCACAGTCCTGCACCCACTCCCTGCCTGACGGCTTCACCAAACCAGTCCATCCAGCATGGCCGAGAGAGGGAGGGACAGGAGGAAGAGTCAGTGCAGAGGGAGGGGACGTGGGTCACTGCCACCTCGCTGGTCCAGTCCCGGGATGCAACCAGTGAAGTGGCTCTCAGAACTGAGGAGTGCTGGAGAGCAATGGCCTGCTGTGGGTTTGGGTTGGAAGGTTTTACTTTGGCCACCCTGGGCAGTAGCACAGTGCCCTGTCCATGGCCCTCTCACTCACCATACATCTTGCCCTCATCTGAGAGGATGATCTTCCGCCGGCCGCAGGGTGGGTAGATCGCCAGCGCCTCCTGGAAGCTCTGCTCGATGTCCGGACTCCACACACCCTCAGCATCATTGTCCAGACTCTTGTCCATGCCGTCCTGGCCATCTTCCCGCCCCTCCCCGGGGCTGCCGCTGGCGTTCCAGCTGTTGGACGCTATGGTGCTGGCTGCTCTGGGCTCCAACCCCGAGCCCCCACGGACACGCGACAACCTGTCAGGACACAGGGGACACCAGTTAGACCCAGACCTCTTGATGGGGGTATGGGGCTGCAGTGACAGCATGACCCGAGGTCTGGTCCTGACCCCGGTGTCATCCAGAGCCAGGAGCAGCATCCCAGTGTGGGGCAACAGAGACACATACAAGCTTTCCTTGGGGGGCAGAGCCACAATTCCTGTGAGTATCTGCAAATCCAAGCCACAAGTGACCACTTAGGGTCCACTCAAAGTTCAGACGGCAACAGCCCAGATGCTGTTATCCATACAAGAAGGATACATGATCCGTATAAGGAGCTCAGGCCCATGGTACCAATGGGTGACACCTTGGTGGCAGCAGCCCCCCATAACCTGTGAACCTCAACCTGACACTGCTGCCACCCACCCAGTCTCGAAACCATCCCCAGTCCTCCCCAAATCCCTGTTCCACTACCTGGCAAAGGCAGAGCTAGGATCTGAAGGGAGATGCTGAGCCAGACCCCACTAATAGGAACCAGGTGGCCAGAGCCCTCAAGCAGCCCTACCCCTGGCACCAGAAGAGGCCCCTTGCCCTGAGGATGCTCAGACAAGACGCTGGATGTTCCCTGGCTTGTGGGTGATGTCAGAGAACCTTCCCCCATTCTCCTCCTCCTCCTGCCTTTGCCCGGCTCTCGGCACAGTGTTTTGCAATAACATGTTTGGCGGCAGCTGCTGGTGGTGGGAGCAAAGAGGTGTCTCCTGCTCCGCTGTGCTTCCCGGATGAGCTGGGAGTGTACAAAGGTCTCCGGCACAGACATCTCCTTTTAAAGGAACTCCAGCAGCAGCCACTGGCTAAAGAGTGCTCCAAGGCCGCCTTTTTTTTTCCCTTGTCTTTTTTTTTTTTCCTTTTATAAAAAAAGAAACTTCCCCCCCGCCCCAGCCTCCTCATCTCTCACTCCCTTGCCACAATGTGATGTCAGCCCCCTTTGGGTCCCCGCTGCCTGCCCTTGCTGCTGTCACCCCCCCGCCCCGTTCGACTCTCCCCCTCTTGCTGAGCACTGTGGCCAAATAAGGAGAACTGGATTGTAGGATAGATCCAGCCGGCCAAGGGAGCGATGGCGGCAGCGGTGCTGGAGGGCATGCAGGACCCCAAGTCCTGCAGCACCCCATGACACCCTGAGTGCTGTGGCATGTCAAGTCCTACAACACCCCAATTTATATGACATCCTGAGTCCTGCAGCACCCCAAGTCCTATGGAATGTGGCACAGCAAGTGCCATGGCACACTGAGTTCTACAACATCTCAAGTCCTGTGACACTCCAACAACCATGGCACCCCAAGTCCTGCAGCACCCCAAGGTTCATAGAACAAAATTCTTGTGGCACACCAAGTCTCACAATATGCTGAGTCTCATGGCACCACAAGACCCATGGCACACCAAGTCCAGAGACACCCCTAGTCCTCGCATGTTGATTTCCATAACACCCCAAGACTCAAGACACCCCAAGTCTTGCAGCATGCCAAGTGCTGTGACATCCCAAGTCCCATGGCATGCCAAGTCTCATAACACCCCAAGTCCCACAGCACTCTGAGTCCCATGGCATGCTGAGTCCCACACCATTCTGAGTTCTGTGACAAGCCAAGTCTCACAGCACCCCAAGTCCCATAGAACACCAAGTCCCAAGGCACTCTGTGGTGCCTGCTGCAAGAGTGCTCTGTTGGGCAGCCCTGCTCACTGTCCAAACTAAGGAGGGTGTCAGAGACGGGAGGGCAGTCGGACACCACAGTGAGACACCAGGCAGGGACAGTGGGAGTGGCAGATGGGGATGGCCCCAGTGGGACACCCCCCGCCTTACTGCCCCCCTGCAGCCCAGTGAGTGCAGCCAAGCTCCATGCTAGTGGGCATGGAGCTGCCTTGACTAGGTGCTGAGTCCCAGCTGCACCACAGCAGCCCAAGACTGCACAGCAGCTCAGGAAACCCCCAGATGTGGGGGAAGCAGAGACCTCCCAGCTGCACCACAGCCTCCTAACCCCATAGTGACCCTGGAGCCCACAGTACCCTGGGACCACACAGTAGCCCCGTGGCAGCCCAAGACCCCTTTAGATGCACTGTGGCATCCCAGCCTTGAGATGCCACAGTGGTGTGGGACCGTACAGCATCCTTGGACCAAAACGAAGCCCCTGCCCGCCCTAACTGGGGGTGCATTTTGGGGCCAAGGGGGAAGCTATAGGACTAAAGGCAAAGCCACAGGGCTAAAGGTAAAGCTGTAGGGCTGAGAGCAAATCTACAGGGCTGGCTGCACCAGTGTGGAACAAGTAGCATGACCAGTGCCCTGGGTCACCATCCTCATGCTGGGCACTGCCCACAGCACCCCCAGCCCTCCTCACTGTGTGCTCCCCAGCACGGAAATCCCAGCCCTGACTTTTCAGAGAAGGAGGGAAAGGAGCAAGGGTGATGCCAGGGCCAAGGTGCGAGGAAGCAGCTCCTCCTTCCTTTCCACTGAACCTGCTTTCAGCCAGGCCACGACGTTTGATTTCCTGGAGGGAGGGTGCAAGGCAAGGTGCTGACGCAAGGCCTTGCGCCGCGCTCCACCCAGCCCTTACAAAACACCAAGAGGAGCAATTAGCAAACCGGCGGGGCTGGCCAGCCTGTGGGGAGACCGCGGCCAGACCTGCTCCGGGCAGGGAGGGGACTGGACCTGCCGGAAAACATGTCACCAGCTCCTGCTTCCCAACTGCTTCCCGGGGACTGGGGGAGAAACTCCCTCCCATCATGCAGGCACCTCGGTGGGGTTTGGACACACCAGGACCATTGATACATGGTGGGGATGGTTGCTCCCTATGGGGATGCCTACTCTCCATGAGCAGGGATGCTTGCTGGCACCCATGCCAGGAGGGAGCTCTGGCACCCAGCTTGGGAGCTCTTCCTTTGGGGGATGCCACATTCCAGCCCAATGGTGCTGCAGTGGGGCTGCACCCTTGCGAGGTCACCCAGTGGGTGCAGGATGAGTGCCTTCAGTGGGCAGGAAGGATGCTGCCAGGGCAGCCTTATGTCCCCGCAAGGCCAAGACTGTGTCAGGGGACAAGGTTCCCATGGACTCACAGCGCTTGGCCCTGGCACCCTGTGTGGGGGGCACAGGAGATACCCAGAGTTGTGCAGGCAGTTGGGGATGCAGGTCAGCACAAGCTGCTTGGGGCCTGAAGAGCCTGGAGAAGCAACAAAAAGGCTTCTTAAACCTGGCAAAAGCAAAGAGGAGGGGTGCAAAGAGGGAGGGGTGCAAAGAGGGAGGGGTGCAAAGAGGGAGGGGTGCAGGGGAGCTGGGTGTTTACTGGTGAGTGGGGGCTAGGAAATATTTTGGAGGCAGCAGTTGTGGTCAGAGGGGCACAGAGAGCACCTTGCACAGGTGTTGAGATCAGGAGTAGGGTGCTGCTGGGACCAGCACAACCAGCTGTGATAAGGATCAGGTCAGGGGTGTGCAGCAGAGAGCAAAGGGACATAACAGCACAGAGCTGGGGGCTGTGGGACTGTGACATGGGCAGACACCCTGTTCCCGTGCTGGGGGGTGTTCCTCTTCCCCAGCATGCTCGGCCCCAAAAGTATTGCCCCACCTCGTGCACCACAAGGCACAGCCCCAGCAGCACCCACCCACCCCCAAGCCTGTGGCTCAGCTGCACTGGGTCACACAGCAAGGAACTGGGGTCTGCCCAAAGCAATGTGGGTGATGGCCCTTCCTGCCATGCCACCCAGCCCCACCTTGACCAGTGTCACCACACAGGGACCCGATGCCTCTTACTACGCTCCTTGGTGGCATGGGCCACCCCTGTCCTTCCAGCTGTACCATGACCATAAGCAGTGCCACCTCTGGGCTGCCACTCTCCCACTCTTTGCAAACTGGAAGAAGGGAGCATGTATATTGCCATGGTACCCTTCCAAAATGCTGGGGAAGCAGGGCATGGCCACCAGCATCTGCTGCAGCATAGCATGTACCCATCTGGCACCACCTGGGGAAACAAGACATGGGGCAGAGCAGCCTCCAAGGTCTCCTCTTTACCCAGGGCTACTCCAACCCAACAAAGCAGGGCAGAACCAGGACCCCATGGGACGATCCCCTATGGTGCTGGAGACACTGGGGGAGCCACTAGCAGATTCTGTAAAGGTGATGGGGGGGGGGGGGGAGTGGTCCAGCTGCATCCCAGCTCCATTTCATCTTCCCATGTGGGGTGCCTGGGGCAATCCAGCCCTACTCCCTCCCTCCCTGTTCCTGAACCCCACAGCAAAAGGATAAAAGTTCATAGACATGCCTGGGCAGGCATGGCACAGAGCGGGGCTCAGCCTCATACTGCCACAGGCAAAGCACCACCACCAGCACCAGCCTTGGCAAGGGAATGTGTGAGGCTACCAACACCCCCTTCCTGTCACTGTGATTGGTAGCACCCACACCCCAGGGTGAAAGGAGCCCACATTCCCCCTGGTGCTGAGCAGGTGGGGCTCAAGGACACCAGGGCAGGCTTGGAAGTGCAGCCAAGGAGTCACCCTGGCCCCACTGCAGTGAGGTCCCCAAGGACAGATCTCCTGTGGGGACACAGACAGGGGCTGCTCTGTCACACAGCAAGCTCTGCAAGACTCCAAATGAGCAAACACCAAAGCTGAGGCTCCCAGGCACCTCAGCTCTTCCCTATGCCCCCCTGGCACATCAGTGCTCAGCAAAACTGTGGTCAGGGTCCAACAGCAATTTCTTGGCAGGCAGAGGCCTTCCTTAACATGCTTCTTGTTCCAGTCAAGGGTCATTAATGTTTCAGAGGACCCCAGCAAGACCATGACACACCAGTGAAGATACTGCCAAGCCCAGCACCATGCACAGAGCCTAGATGCTCTTGGCTTGGTCAAGCACAACCCTGTGTCATTTTTGGCAATAGCCAAGACCTTTCTGCAGAAGCCCCACATGCCGGGCAGCTTACCCAGGGACCCTTTGGGAATATCCTGCTGCACATCTTGCCCCAAACCAACAAGGGACACCGTCCTGGTTAGCACATGGCTGTCCTGGGGACAACCAGCACCCATTCTGGTGGACGGCAGTGGATAAGCAATATGCATCTGAGCAGGAAGCATGGTGGAAGGAGCTTTGTTTACATTGTGATCCTCTTCCAAACAGCTCCTGGGCTGTGTGTGAGGGATTCCCCAGCTTGAGAAGGGAAGGATGGCTGCCCTCCCAGCCAGGTCTGCACCTCTCTGACGGGGATGACCAGTCACTTGAGACCCCTGGTGTGGGCCAGGGAGCTGGGTGGTGGTGGAGCCCCCTGTGCTCCAGGCCAGCTTCCCATGAGACAGCCCAACTAATTTCGTCCCCTCTATCACTTCCTGCCCCTTCCTGCTTGGCAGGCAGCTCAGGAAGTAATCAGAGTGAGGAAATTACAGAAGGCCACGTGGCAGCATCCCACCAGGGTCTGGAAGTATGGCCAGGGCCACATCAGGCACGTGCCCACCAAAGCCCCACATCCAAAGGTCCCCCATCTCTCAGCAAACCCCTGAGCTCCTGCATCCAGTTGGGGTGCACTCAGTCCTCACTCAGTGGCACAAGGTTGAAGGATGCTCAGACCCAAAGGGCTGTGGGTCAACAAGGAGGAAACATGAGTGAGATTTGCCCCAGAAATATTTGGCCGTGGGGGAATGAGGGGATCAGGCAAACCCCAGGGCACAGCCTGAGATGCTCCATCGTAACAGCAGAACCATGGTGTGGAAAATAACCCTTCCATCTCCTCTTCTTCCTCCAGCCCTAGCTGGGCAGCAGAGCTGGGTTTCACCTGGTGAAGGACCTGAGCCAGTTTTGCTCAAGCCTCCAGGCTCAAGACCTGAGGGCAGGGGACAGACGGACACTGTAATCCAGCCTCCCTGGCCCAATTAGGGCTGCCCTGCCCAGCCAGGCCTGGGCGTTTCACCCAGTAGCGCATAAATAGAAAGCTTTTGCAGCATTAATTGCTCTCTGCATTATGAAATGAGCTGAATGGAAACAACAGGCTTGCAGTCACCTGCCAGGAATGGGCCACAGCCATCCTATGACATCTCCGGTGTTGGCAGCCCATGGCATGGCCAGTGCAGGGTGAAGCACCTGCTGGGGACTGTGGAGTTTGCTTTGCCACTGGGTCAAAATACAACCTTCCTGTGATGTCTCCCACTGATGTTGAGCTTGGACTGGCCCCCACATCCTGAGTTCCCAGGGACTCCTATCACCCCTTGTCCCATGGGGAAGCCATGAGTCTGTGGGGTGAGGGAAGCACCATGGGGAGGCCAGAGCCAGGCAGCCCTCTGCCAGCAGTCAGCTGATGTCCCAGGTACCCTGCCAGACTCACTTCTGGGAGGATAAATATCTCCACAGAGAAGTTTTAGGTACTGTGACCCCATTTCATACCATGACAGCAGGGCCAGAGAAAACATATTCTGGGGGGGACATTGGCTGACAGGTGGGGAGGGGGAGGGGGAGGGGGAGAGGGAGGAGGAGAGGGAGGGGGAGAGGGAGGGGGAGAGGGAGGGGGAGAGGGAGGGGGAGAGCTAGGGGGAGAGCGAGGGGGAGAGAGAGGGCGAGAGCGAGGGGGAGAGGGAGGGGGAGAGGGAGGGGGAGAGAGAGGGGGAGAGAGAGGGGGGAGAGGGAGGGGGAGAGAGAGGGGGAGAGGGAGGGGGAGAGAGAGGGGGAGAGGGAGGGGGAGAGGGAGGGGGAGGAGGAGGAGCACGACGACGACGAGGACGACGAAGGCTGCAATGCATTTTACACCCACCCCCAGCCGCCTTCCACCCCCGCAAAACCCAAGCCTGCCCAGGGAGCAGCTGCACCCACTGCCTGCACTGGATGCCAAGGCCAGCACCACTGCATTCCCAGATGAGCACCCAGAGACCCAGCAGGGTGTGGGGGTGCCAGAGGTGAACCCACTCAACCAGGCACCAGAGACACAAGGCAGTGAGGGGGGACTGTCAGGCATTACTACCCTAGTTGAGACACTGTGATGTCCCTGGCTGCCAGAGTCTGGAGCACAATTGTGACACGAGGAGACACTTTATGGTGAGGGTGACAGAGCACTGGCCCAGGCTGCCCAGAGAGGTTGTGGAGTCTCCTCTGAAGACATTCAAAACCTGCCTGGATTCTGTGGCTGCCAGGTTCCTGTGCAGCCTGCCCTAAGTGATCCAGCTCTGGCAGAGGAGTTGGACCCAGTGAACTCTAGAGGTCCCTTCCAAGCCCTACCATTCTGGGCTTCTGTGACATGGTCATGTCATCCTGCCACCGTCACCCCTGCAGTGAATTCACAACACTCATGGCACTGCCAAGCTGGGATCCTGCATTTAACGTGGGAGCTGCAGGAGCAGGTAGGTGCTGCCCCACACAATCCACATTGGTGATTTGATTTATTCCCAGAAAGGGATGTTTGGGTTCAGCACCATTTTATGATGTGCCATTACCTCAGACTAGCCCAGCAGGTGCCCAGCGGGTGCCCATGGCAGAGCATCACCTTCTCCTGGCACCTCTCACCACTGCTTGAGTTGAGAGCTGGAAAGGGGAACAGCGGCTCCTGCTCCTGCAGCTTGAAAAATGGAATCCTCTGGAATCCTTGGGGAGGAAAGTTGCTAAAAATACACGAAGGCAGGATCCTGAATAAAAGAAGGAGCTCCAGCAAGCAGAATGGCCCAAGAGCTGCTGGAGAGCCCAGCATGGTGTGCTAGTCCCTGGCATGACATGCTAGCCCCTGGCATGACATGCTAGCCCTTGGCACTGATGTTGGAGCCAGACCCTGACCCTCCACTTTGTGATGCCACCTGGGCAAGGTTGTGAGTAGGGCACAGTGGCCACCCCATGTGACAGCTGGAGCCCAAATTCATGTCACAAATGAGTACAGGCACCAGCAACCACCAAACAAGCACCAAGCAGCCACCAAACTAGCACCCTGACCAAATCACCCACCAAGCACATGAGCAAGAAGCAGGGCAGGGGAAAAGCTGGGTCTCACACCCAGATGTTTGCTTCTGGCCTGCAAAGGGCCCAGATCTTCTTGCTAATAAAAACCCGATGCTTGCTTGGGTTGGGGGCTTGCGTGCCTGTGCTTGGGTGTGCTTTTTCCAAAACCCAAATTGCCTAAGTCGGGGAGGGGGGAAGGCAGGAGCTGGCTGCCTCTGGGGGAAGGGCGGGCGGCGAAGAGCTGGCATGGGAACGGCAGCCCATCCTCCACGCACGCCGCGCCGCTCTGCATCTGTAAACTTTGAACATCTTCCGGAGAGAAGTTTAGTGGCTATTGCGAACAGCTGGATCTAATTTTACGAGGAACAAGGAGACAGTCGTGGGGAAATCATAAGGCTTGGCGCTCCCAGGCGAGGATCTCCAAGCCCGGCAAACTGTCCTGCCTCCACTGCACCCCGCCGGGCAGGAGTGCTGGCAAGACGGCACTGGGAAACTGAGAAACAGAGTGGCAGGATACTCAAGCATGTCCTGGGTAACCAAGCCGAGAGTCCAGCTGTCTAGGGCATTGAGTGTCCCTGAATCTGTCACCACTCCATCAGTGGTGGCACAGCTCTTCCCCACAGTGGGAGGCAGTGCCACCTCTTTGACACATCTCCACAGCCAAGGACCCCTGGTGCTCATTCTCAATGCTAACGGGCACTACAACACAGCCCTCCAGACAGCTGCTTCCTGCCAGGCTCTGCCCACCTCCTAAAATTAGCTCCACTTCTGCCATCCCATCCCCAGCCACCCCCTGCAGCTAGGGCAGCTCTGCCAGGACATGCTCCAGGTCTGCACTGATCCCCACTGGCAGTGAGGCGGAAGGGGACAAAGCAGCCTCCTCCATCACTCTCATCTCGCTCACCAGCCATGAGCCACCTGTGGACGAGCGTTTCCTAGCACTGTTGCTGAAGTCAACTTCTGTGCCTCTGGATCATAAGACTGTGGTTGAGGTTAACCTTTTGGTCGGCATTAGCCACCTGAGACCTGGCACATCTCATGACACACAGACAGCGTCCGCTGGGTGTCAGTGCCACTGCTGTCTCATGGCACGTAACGATGGACACTGGGGACCATGAGAGGGTTGTATCCATTTAGGACCAGGTGAGGGGACAGTCACTCCAGTGGATTCACAGCACCAGGATGGATGCACTTTGTGCAGTCAGACACTTGTGTTTCTCTGGGCCCTTCACCTGCAGGATCCCATTGGCCGTGCCAATGCAGAGCCCTAGACAATGCCACCCTCACAGGGCCACCAGCTGCCACCCCCAAGGATGAGACCATGTGGTCCATGGCCTGTCCCCTCCAAAGGACTTGCATGCAGATGCTCACAGCAGAGCTGCACCAGAATGCCAGAATATTGCCTGGCATTATGTGACCCCCAATTCCCACCACCATGTGCAGCACCACGAGGAGGTTTCACTGGGGCCCCTTGCTCCCATTTCACAGGTGGGGAAAACCGAAGCACTGGGAGCTGTATTGGCGTGTCCAGACCCGCAGCAGGATCTGGCCATGCGTTATCACTGAGGTGCGCGTGGTGGTGGTGGGCGGGGGGAGGGGGGTGGCTACTTCTGCCGTGTGCCCACTGCAGGCTGGCACAGGGCATGGCCCCGCCGGCTGCTCACCCCATCATTACCTATCCTCCCTCCCTCCAAAAAAACATTTCATAAGCTGCCACGTGACAGTGGCAACAGCAAACACCTACACGCCTCAGGTGCCTGCCCCAACCACAACACACAGGTGCCTGGCATCAACCTCTGGCACGGGCATTGACCCCGAGTAACACCTCGGATGCAGGAGCAAGGAGCTCAGAGCTGGGAACAGGAGCTCCCAAAATCAAAGATCTTTGGTTATATTCCATCCACCAGAAGCACTCAAGGTGCTGTAAACACCACGGCAGCCTTGTCAGCCCCTTGCAATTGCCATCAAGGATTTAGTAAAAGAAAGAAGCTTCCAGAGACAAGACACTTTTTGGACAGCATTTGTCCCGTCCATTGATGGACAGACAGATCCCAACCCCACAAGAGCCTCGGGGATGGCTCTCACCATGCAAATCTCAGCAGCACCCCTGGTTAGGGCTCTGCAACCCTCTCTTTGCAGCCCTCACAGGCTCCTAAGGACAAGCAAGGAGGTACTAAGGCACAAACCTACATTTTTTCCCCTGCAAGCATCTCTAAATTGCCCATTTCTCCCCCTTTCCAGCCACTGTGTGCCTGCACCACTCCCACTTCTGATCTCACCTGCCACCAGCCTCGTGCTCACTGCGTCTTGATGGGAGCCACACGGTTGCTCACTTTTTAATACATTAATTACAGCTGATTACCACCCCCACCTCCCATCAGCCATGACCTGCCTGAACACTGCCAGGAAAAGGCACCTTCCTCTGGCACAGCACCGGGACACCAGGACTTGCTTCCCAACCTGCTCAGTGCTGGCAAGATGGGAATTAAATGGCAATTAAAAGGGGATACTGCTGCTGGTATTGTGACAAATAGTAAGCATGTGTCATAGGAAATGGATGCAAGGCCCTTCTCTTGATGGGGAGAGAGGCTGGAGGGGATTTAGCTTGGCAAGAGGGGGATGTGGGATAGCTGCTAGAGGGTTCATCTCTGTAGCCCTTTGACCCCCATAATGCCCCAGTTGAAGCATCCAAGCTGAGCATCAACACTGCAATCACCCCAGATGGGATAAGGTTCTTCTAAATACCTAGGCGTCACTTATGCAAGGCGGCTGGAGCCCGCTGCTTTCAAAGGTTTATTTTTGTTAGGAAAGCCAGTGCAGCGCAAGCCTTGTGTCTGCCCCAGGGTGCATGCAGGGTACCCAAGGGCCCCTGGGTACAGGAACATTCCCCCATGTCACTGAGCAACCCAAACAGGGCCAAACCCAGTGCCTTCTCCTAAAGGCCCAATCCTGCTCATCCTCTCTGGTGGGAAAGTGCCAGGAACACTGCTCAGGCAGTGCTGTAGTGACTGTCACTCACCTTGCCAGTGGGGTCCTAACCTCACCATCCCCCATCTATTCCTCCCCCAGCTTCACCATTGGGTGACCTTGGTGACCATCCATTTTGGAGACCCTTTTCCTTCTGTCCCGTGGGGAAATGACCTACCCCAAAAGCTGGGTGTGAGGAAGGGCTTTGGGGCTGTGGAGGCCACCAAGGCCAGCGGGTGCATGGGATAGGGGTTGCCAGCCTGGCAGCCTCTTAGTTCTTCACTCATCATGATAAGCACTGCAAAATCAAGGGGACTCAGGGTTTGGCAGCCCCACTGGCAGGGCCCCCCAGGATGGCTGGGCAGTGCCAAAGCCCTGACTCACGGCACGCACGTACCCACGCGGGGTAAAGCGATAGGAGGGGAGAGAGGACGTCTGAGCCCAAAATACCCCAGCATGCCTGACCCTGGAGATTAGCGCTTTGCCGGTGGGACGCTCGCCCGGCCGTGCTTGTCCCAGCTCCCCACGGCACACCAAAAACCTGTACCCTCGCCCCTCCCCCGCAACAACCCAACAGCCGTGAGGAGTCCACTGCCATAGTAGGGTCTCCAGTACTATTTCCAGCTGTTTTTTCCCCAAAATACGTTTGTTTTTTTCCCCAGGTGGAAAAGGCCAAAGGTGTTGCAGAGCAGTTTTGAGGGTGAATGGCACTGCAAGGTCTTGGCTTTATTTTCTTTCCAAGGGGATAAGAGAGGAGGGTGGTAAAAAAACAACCATGCCAAATCCAAGTAGGGTGTAAAATTAAAACACCAATAATAATAACAATAATAACAATAATAAAGATGACACACTGCTGAAAATGACACCCATAATTGCTGCCTCCTTTGCAATGTGCCCCTATGACGAGGCACAAAGTGCTCAGCATCTAGTCAGCCCCTGGGCATCCCCTATATGCCTGTGACACACATGTAATGTGACATTGCTTGTGGCCCCCATACCCCGACCCGAGCTACCCCCACCCGAGCTACCCCCACCCCAAAGTGGGGGGCACAGCCGGAGCTGGTTTATCGCTTTATATAATGCCCTGGCGCCTGCCCCCTCCCTGTTCCAGCCTACGGCCCATACCCTACACAAGGGCCCTTTGTAACCCTATAGCCCGGGGATGCGCCCGCGGCGGGGACACTGCGCAGCCCCGACAGGGAGGGACCCAGAGGACCTGGGGGTGGAGGCAGACCTGGGGAGTGCAGAGGTTGGGGATAATTTGGGGATAGCTGGCTGTGCACCTCCCCTCCCCTCAACAAGCCCATATCCCCAACCCAACCAAACCAGGAGAGCCCCGGGGTGAGCCTCGGTACCGGGCTGCAGGAGTTTGGGGGTGGAGGGAGCTACGCCGGCGGGGCTCGGTGCAGGCGAAGGGCTGCGGGCCGGGAGGAAGACGGAGGAGGAGGAAAGGGGGCTGGGAGTCTTTTCCCGGCGAGCTCTTACCTACTTCGTACTTCGGAGGGGCTGGGCCGGCCGCGGGTGCTGGGACCGAGACCGGACAGGGCCGGACCGGGAGTGGGAGCGGGGTCGGGGCCGGGGCCGGGGCCGGGGCCGGGCCGGAGAGGGCGGCAGGAATGCGGGGAGAGCGGCGGGCTCCCGGGTCCGCGCACAGAGCCAGGCGCAGGGACGAGAAAGTTTATGCAAGGGAGGAGCAGAAAGTTGGGAGTCAATCAGGAGGCGGCGGGGCCGGGCCGACCCTCCTCCTCCTCCTCCCCCCCACACTGCCCTTCTTCTCCTCCTCCCCCAACCCTCCTCCTCCTCTTCCCACCTTCCTCCTCCTCCCCCCCCCCCGCCTCCTCCTCCTCTCCCCACCTTCCTCGTCCTCCTCCCCCCTCCTCCTCCTCTTCCCCGGCTCTTCCTCCCTCCCTCTTTCGTCGCAGCACACCCTCCCTCCCGACCTGGGGCAGCGGGGCTTCCCCTCCGTCCAGGAGTGGCTGTTTGAGAAAAGGAAGCCCTGAAACGTATCTCAACTCGGATCAGGCTTTAGGAGCGGCTTCTAGGAGCCTTCCTCCTCACTTTTTTTCTTCTCCGGGGCTACAGCCTCCGGGATACAGTTCCAGGCTGGGGTATGAGGGTGCTGCTGTCCTGTCCCGTCCCCAGCGAGCCAGGGTTTCTTGGGTATATCTTCATCCCCCTCTGCTCGTCCTCACCTGCTGCGCTCATCTTCATCCCCTTCCACACACCTTCATTGTCTTCTGCACACTTTCATACCCCACTGCATTCCTTCGCCCACCTCCTCATCCCCCTTCTCATATCCTCATCCTCTTCAAAAAGCTCCTCGTTTCCCATCCTCACCACTTCCCAAACACCTTTATTCCTGTCCTCACATACTCATCCTCCCCAAACACCTTCATCCCTTCCCCATCCCCCCATATTCCCCCTCAGCCCTTCACTCCCCTCCACCATGGAGATTCCCAGTCTGCCCTGGGAATCCCCAAGGATGGGGACTCCCAAGGGAACTCAGTCAGGAGCCAGGCTGCGGTCATCTCCTTGGAGGAGGTCGATGGGTGGTAGCATACTAAGCTGCAGCCAGCTGATCCAATGCAAGTCTCTGGCCATGACCCAGTCTGCCTGTTGGGAACCATGGCCCCTGATACAGGCAGCACATGGCCAAAGCCACCAGTTATGGGGTTCGGCATGCACCAAGGACCTGTGGCACAGTACCTAAACCCCATGGAGGGGAGGTACCAGCAGGGCCCTGCTTAGAGAAGGGATGCTCTTGGCATACCACCCCTCCTAGAAACATATTTTTCTCATTTTCGTGCCGAGCCTTTTGGGACAAGCCAGCCAACGCTGCAGCCTGTGGAGTGCCAGCCTCCTCGGCATCCAGCACATTCAGCAATCGGGTGATTACCAAAGCCCTATCGCATTCTTCCACCCTTGGCCTGCTGCTAACTTGTAAGAAATCTGGACCAAAAAGTGCAACAAAATGGCTGCTATTCTCCACGGGCCATTCAGAGCACTCGTTACTCATCCCTTACTTGGGCAAAAATGACATTGACTGCTCCTGGAGATGACAGCTTTAATTGAGTTCAATAGGAGTTGGGGCTGAGTAAGGCATGAGCAAACAAGCGTGCCTTAGCCCATGAATAAAAGCTTGATCTGCAAATGTTTAGGACCATATGTAAGGCTCCATGCAGGGGAGTACCGAGGGAGTCACTGCTGTGCTGGGCCTGGTTTTGGGCTCTGTTACAGCCTCCAACCCAACCGCTGGTGATGCCAAGATGAGCTCTGTTGGGAGCACAGTGTTTCAGTCCTGGCTTAGTGGTTTCTTTCACTCCTGCCTCTTCATTTTTACTTTTTCCCTCTTTCAGAAGTCTGTAATCCTCCTTTCTGCTATTCTTCATCCACTGGCGGGTATAGCAACTTCCTTTCCCAAATTGTAATATAAAAGAGCTGCAAGCGGCAACGCCATAAACAATATTTTCTTATGGCCAGAACATCCAAGTCTAGGCAAGACACCAAGAACAGCTACAATGTTGTAAAACTCCAACACTTCTCCAGAATGGCTTCACTAATTAAAAAACCATTCCTTGTTTAAATTCAGTCAAAAATATATTGGCTGTGCCAAGAAAGAACCCATCCTGCAGCCCTGTGGCTTCCTGGCCTTCCCTTGGAAAAATGTCACCAAAAGAAACACACAGGGAGGGAAAGGGGTGAGAAAATCTTCCCATCACTTCTTTAATTGATTAATATGTCACCACTTCAAAACAGGAAGCAAGAGCCCCCAAGGCCAAGGTGATGCCCTTTACTGGGAACCCAACAGCTCCATCACTTCTGTGGCTGGTGAGGAATTTCCCAGCAGTGGCCTCTCCTCCCATACCTGCCAGGATACCCCCAGCCCCATGATGGGGCATTCACCTCTTAGAGGCTCCCCCCTCCCCACTCACAAAGAGTACAGGGGCTGAGCCTGGGTTTGGGGCTGGCTGCATTTAGCCCCAGGGGTCTAGGCAGAGGGAGAAGAGAGCAATTGGAGAAGAGCCCTCCAATTCCATCCTCCTGCTCAGCTCTGGACTAGCGTCTTCCACTCACTGGCACAGAATGGGGATGCTGGTGACCAGTACCTGTGAGAGCCCATACTGCAGTGACATTGCTCCTAACTAAGATGTGGTGCTCAGCATCAAGGTGGGACCTTATTTTTTTCTTATAACTATCTTTGCAAAAATAGAGGTCAGAAGTGCCCCACTCCTGGACCTGTTCCAGCTCAAATTGGATGGGGCCCTGAGCAACCTGCTCCAGTTGCAGATGTCCCTGCTGACTGCAGCGGATTGGACTAGATGAGCCTTAAAGGTCTCCTCCAACCCAAACCACTCTGTGATCCCATGAAAACCCATTTCCCAGCAGGTTCCCTTGAAGAAGCTGCCAACAATCACCTTTGGCCACTGCTCGTGTTCCTCATGAGGGGTTAAGCCCATCCCTTCAGCATCAACCCCCTCACATGAAGCTTCCAAAGCCTTGAAGTCTTAAAACACCACTCCTGGGGATGGAGAAAACCCTTTCTCCAAGGAAGATGCACACTTTGGGCTCCAATGCCACTGATAAGGCTCCTTTTTTTTTTGATCTTCCCTCACAGTGAGCATTCCTTTCACAGCCATGCACACCCCGGCATCCCCAGCCATTGGCGTGCTGGTGCATCTGTCACACCTTTCGTCGGCCAAAGCCGATCCACATCTCAACTGCTTCCATCCCTCTCTCCTCTGCTGTTAACAGCCGGTGCAAACCAAGGCCCCAGTACCCAGCGCTCTCTTCAATTGCTTTCATTTGTTTTCCTGTGCTGCAGTTGGTTTGGGTTAGAGGGTTTGTGGAAGGGATGTGGAGTGGGCAGCTGAGGTGGTGGCTGTTCAGGCATGGGGAGGCATTGCATGGGCCACCCAGGGCAGATGGGTTCTGCTCTGCTTGGGCCACAGGCTGGGAATCCCAAGGGACTTGCAAGCAACAAGGGGCAACATGGGGACTTTTTCGGTGAGAGGAGGGAGAAGCTCCCCAGGGAGTTTCTGTTGAAGCAGGAGTTTGGGAAACCCAAATCCATCTCTCTCACCCTGCTTCAGCTTTCCTGCTTCCACCAGAGGAAGCGGGAACAGGCGTGAGCCTGACTGTCAGCTAAAGTCTTTCACAATTCCAAACAGATGTTGGGTCTGTGGCTGGATTTGGACAGAAAACAATCATTTTCCCCATATTTTCAGGCCACACCTAGCCAGGGGATGCTGGCCCTGAAACGTGGGCTCTACTTCTCTTCTTAGAAAGTCTCTGATCTCACCACATGGGTAAGGGACGATGCCCCATGCAGGTCTGTTGTTCTCAAGCTGTCCACCTCCGTCTGCCCCTATGTGTACTCATGAATCACGGAGCCTGGAGTCGTGCAGCTGGGGGGAAAACTTTGACTCCATCAGCAAAGCTGCTGGTGCAGATATTGGCCAGTGGTCCAGCTGCAGCTCATGGTCTCATTGTCACTGTCATCTGTCTCTTGCCGTGCCGTGGGGATGTGTTCAGGCCATGTTCTGAAACTGCATCCCTATGGCACAACCACATCTGTCACCTCATTCATGTCTTGCAGCATTAACTTGGGCGTAGTGGTTCAGATCACCCCCAGAAAGGGGAAAAGACCTGAATGTGTCCTGGGAATGGAACCCCAAACTGCATCAGTCCCCCTGGGGTCAGTGCAGGAGCAGAGTAGATGAGAGAAACATTACTGGGGAGACAGGGACAGTGTTTTGGAGTACCATGGCATGTACCAGCGTTCCTGACCTCCAGTTACTGTCCACTCAGACAAATCCTCACCCCATGAAGGCGGCTTTGTGCTGGAAATGGGGTCACGGGCTGCCCTGCTTCCCCCAAGTTGCCCTTCCCCAGTATCTCCCCTTCCCAATGACTCCCCCTAGTGCCCTGCAACTGGGCTCTGAACCATAGGGTGCCACCAGAAGCAAGGACACCCATGCTGTGAAGGGGTCCCTGAGACCACCAGCCTGGTAGTGTCCAATGGGATGCCAGTGTGGTGAGTGCTGGGGACATAGGGGGCTCAGCTGGGCCCAGATGGGTGTTGAGCATGACTCAGCACCAAACCACACCTTGTGAGTCACCCTGGTGCTTCCTGGTGCACCCAGAGTTTTCCCTTCCAGGTCCCTCCTGGTGGCACCAGCCCAGCCCTGTGCTGGTGATGCCAGCTCTGCCTCACGTGGCTGCCAACCCTCCTTCACTGCCTTCACACCCACCAGCACTGCCTTCCCTTGGCACATGCCCACATGCTGCTAGTGCTCTGGGTTCCAGGCTGCTCCTCAAAGATCCAGATCCCCAAGGGCTTCCAGCCACTGGGGTGGAGAGTTCAGGGCATGAAAAGACACCACAAGTGCCACACATCTGCTTGTGCCAGGGAAAAATGGGGTAAAATAGGAGTTTGGTGTCTGGTGGGCATTAAAATGGGCAGAGGGCTCTTCACCAGGAGCTTGGGCTGAGTCTAGTTGCATGTGGGCTCATAAGGAGGGTGAGAAAACACAGACCAAGGAGCTCACCAACCCCCTTCTCACTGAGACACTGAGCTACAAAATACAAACTAGACTCCAAAACAAAAAGGGGGATGAGTTTCCAGGATCCAAGTCCAAGAAACATCTCAGAGAGATGAGGTTGGGATCATAGCCTCATCTGCTAAATATACCCCAGCCTCACCCTGCCATCTGCCCCAGACCAGTGATCTGTCCCCAGAGAGGGTGACTGTGGCTGGCTGAGCATCCCACAGTGCCCTGCAGGCACCTCGAGTCACCCCAGGGGTGGCTGCAGCCATTGAGCATTGGCCAGGCAGATGCTGGAGATGGAGAAAGCAGAGCAGGATGGAGATGCAGGAGCATCCTATGGACACTTGGCAGGTGGTTCTGGCAGCCTGAGTGGCCGTGGTGGCCCTAGTTAGTCCCAGCAGACCCAGTTGACCCCTGCTGCCCTGGTAGCCTTGGTAGGCACAGCAACTCCACTGGCCCTTGTGAACTCACTGGCCCCAGTAGCCCCAGCTGTTCCAGCAGCCCTGGTGCCCCCAGTAGCAGTGGTCAGCTTCAGTGGTCCCAGCAGCCTCAGTGGCCTTGGTGGCCCCAACAGCCCTGGTGGCCTTAGTAGACACAACAGCTGTGGTGGTCCCAGTAGTCCTGACAGACCAGGTGGCCCCAGTAGCCCCAGTGGCCCTGGCATGGGTGCTACTCGCAGGCCAGCTTCCCGTCAAAGCTGGAGAGGGTGATGGCGAAGGCCTGCACTGCACACAGAGGGTAGTTGTAGTCCATGGTGAAGGCGTCATCTGCCACGCGCCCAAACTGCATCACGATGTAATCAGCTGCAGGAGAGAGGGCAAGCAGCTAGGGTGTCACCCATGCCCCCATCTCATCCTTCATCCCAGGGGACCTAGTTTTGTGGCACTCCAAAGAAGCCACCCCCTTGCCAAGCTCTGCACACAGCTTATGAGCACAGTGTGTCACCAAAACCCATCACCTGCAAGGGGGTTGGAACAAGATGATCTTTAAGGTCTCTTCCCACCCAAACCATTCTTTGATTTTCCCAGCACGGGACCATGACATCTTTTGGTCCCCACAGGAGCCACAGATCTGCAAGGGACAGGGATCCCAGTGCCCCACCTTGGGACTTGTGCTACCCAAAGGCGGGTGACAGGAAATCTGTAAAAATAAACCAGGGGCCCCTGAGAGGTTTTTTCCGTCCCGTAACCCTACACCCCGGAGGCTGAGGGATTCTGACTGCACCAGACAGGTGACGAACGGCTGCAGACAGGGGACAGAGCCACTGCCACTCCTGAGGGACTGTCCTCAAGGCACAATGCAGCCCAGGGTGTGCCCACCAGAAGTGTGGGGTGCACACTGAGGGTGATACTCTGTGATGAATGGCCGGATGTAGAGTGCTCAGCTCCCCAGAGGATTTGCTCTTGCTCTAAAATCTGCCTGGCAATAGGTGACCTGCATGCTGTCTCTGCCAGCACCCGGGGCCACTGGCCTTGGGTGGCTTCATTCCATCTCCAGCAATAAAAACCACCAAACACCTCAGCAAGAAAAGGAGGTGCTTAGGCCATCATTCCCCCGACAAAACCTGGCCCCTTCCCAGCTTACGGTCACTGTCATGCACAATCTGGAAGTTTTTGACAGAGGCGTGGGTGACCCGGCCATGGAAGTTGAGCACGTAGGACTGGGTCTCATCATTCCACACTGGTGCCTTGTTGTGCAGCTCGATGATGTTGTCCATGTTCCTGTTCTGCCATCGCATCAGGAGGCCATCATTATCCTGGGGAGGGGAAGAGGGGAGGGAGCAGACTTGGAGGGACCTCTGCTACAGCCCTGCCATCTGCCAGAAAGATGCTCTGTGGCAGGAGATGGGATCCACTGCTCAGAAAAAAAAATAGCCACCACATCTCGCACCTCTCAGGGTGGTGCCTTGAATTTCAGGGACACCTCAAAGCCTTTCCATGTCTCAAGATGGGAAGAATCCAAGGTGAACCCCAGCAAACCCTGTTCCCAAGGAGTTGCTCCCAGTCTGGCCTCTGACTTACATTTCGTGGCCGGATGGGCACCCTCTCATTGTCAGAGTTCATCCCAGGGATGATGACTGTCATCTTCCGGGGGCCTTTGAACCCTAAAACGTTGGTCTCCTGCAAGAGAGCCCCCATTAAAAGCAGCTTCTCACTGGTGGCTGAACAAGGGCTCAGGAATGGATCTAGCCATCAGCATCTCTCCAACCCCTTGGGGCAGTAGCCCACAGGAGTGCAAAACCCAGGAGGTCCTGATGTGGGGGGTTCCCATGTTGCTACTTACGTAGACCACGGCTGAGAGCTCCTGCCGCACGTTGGACCAGTTGGCATTGGCCCTGTCAGGGTTTGCACCATTGTCAAACACCGTGAACTTCGTACCCATCAGGTTGGATCTGCAGCCAAGTATGGGAGATGACCATGGATGGTGCCACAAAGTCCCCTCCGACCCCTCCTGTCCCACCCCTACTCCACATATGGCCCCAGCTTTGCTCTAGATGCAAACCCCATGTGCAGCCCCCAATCAGCACTGTCCCTCCCACCCTTTAGCTGTTTGCTTGGACTCTGGGCACCCCTAAATGAGGATGTTGTAGGGTGCTGCCACGATGAGGACCCTCCAGCATCCCTGCACTGCTGCCAGCCATGCAGTGGGCTGGGACTTCCTGGGTGCTGTTTCTAGCCATGACCTGTCTGCCAGGAGGAACCAGCCCAGCCTGTTTTCTCCTCCTGGCCCCTCAGCACTCTTCGGATGGTATCCACAGCAGGGAATGCTGAATTTAGCCTCCTGTCTGACCTAGCCATTTCATGGGGCAACCAGCAACCCATAGAGGGTGCTGCAGGAATGGGGTACCACCAAAATGGGGTGCCACTGAAATGAGGTGGACCTCTGCTCCTACCTCAGCTTCCCAATGAAGTTCTCTCCTCCCCGTGACAAGTCAGTGGGGTCAATGGAGATGAGGTAGTTGGAGGTTTTGCTCTTCTTACGCTTCCTCCCGGCAAGGAGGAACACCTGGGAGGGTAATGGAACCTCGTGGGAATTGGGTGTTGTCATCATCATTGCTATCCCAAGCTCAGTGTCCCCCAGTGCTCTCTGCACAAGGCTTGGCCCAGCAGGTCACTGCCACAATCTTGTGGAAGTCGTGAAGTGAAGATGATCCCCAAAACACTGGCCGAGCCATGGGGCAGGAGGGTCTGAGCCCTCATCATGCCATGCACCATGAACATGGGACATTTCCCAAGAGGAACTGAAGGAAGCAGCCCCATCCAAAGCCCACCACCGTGGTGGGATACAGGCAAGCATCCCCTCAAAACCCTGAGAGTGCTCCCCAGCTTGAGTGTGAAGCCCTGGGGTCCCTGCACCCCAACCGCAGCTCACCTTCTTGTCATTATCCAAGTGGAGGTAGTAGGTGGGATAAAGCCCCCGGTCCATGCCCTTCTTGTCCCGAGTCACTCGGCACTTGATGGTCACTCCCTGTGGTGCCGGTTGCAGCACAAACTCCTCCAGGTTGTCCACCTCGATGGCAGGTGACGGGGGCCTCTCCTCTTTTGCCTGCAGCATGAGAGGGGATGGTGACCCCAAAGCCAAACCTGCCAGAAGCTTCCCTCCTTCCCCAGCTCCCAGTCCCCCCTGGGATGTGGCTCTGCAGCTGGTGGCTTTGGGGACAGTGATGTGGTAGGTCTCCCAGACCCATGGCTTGCCCTGGGAAGAAGAGCGGCTGCTACCCTCTGAAGGGACCCCCATGGCTCTGACGGGGTTTTGTACCTTCTTTGACTTCTTCATTTTTCCCTTCCTGTTGGAGTTCTTTTGTGGGGTCTCTGGAGTCGCCTCCTCACTGTCGGCTGCTTTGGGAGGAGCTGTGAGCAGAAACAGGCAGGGACATGGGGTGGGGGGAAGAGCCCGATTCCACTGTACCCCAGAACTGAGACTAGCATAAATCCCATTGGTCTCCATGGCCAGGCTCATCTGCACCCCCAGAAGCCCCTCCAGCACCCACCGTCCTCCACATTGCTAATACCTTTCTTTTTGGTCTTCTTTTCCCTGGGAGGGTCCCCTCCAGTCTGGAAGAGGGACACTGGGTTCTTCTTCTCTGACCTGATGGGCTTGGTGCTAGAGTCAGAATCATCTTCCTCATCACTGCCAGTGATGGCTGCAGTGGGACACAGGGGACATGGTCACACAGCATTGGGTACTTTTGGATCAGGGTGATGCCATGGAGCAGCAGGACTGGCTGGCACACACCACCCCCCCCACCCCCACCCCCCCCATCGCTTGCCCCATACCTTTCTTCTTGCTTTTCTTCTCCTTGTTCACCTGGAACATGGCCATGGACTCCTTGGTGCTTTTGGCAGATTTGGCTTTGCCTTCAGGGTCACTCTTGTCTCCTGCTGGGATGGAGGAGCAGATGAGCAGCCAGACAGGGGGATGGGAACAGGTGGTGATGATAACAGGGTGGGGAGACCAGGAAGGGGTGAGCTAAGTGGACATTGCAGGGGAAGAGGGTGATTGCCCCACGGCTCCCTGAGCCTCTTGAGGCAGTGATGGGGACAGAACATGGGTGGAACCCTCATGACAACAAGGACAGATGGAAGCCACATCAGTCAGACTCAAGCCATCCCTGTCCCCTGGGCACTCACGCTTTGGCTTGAGCTTCTTCTCCCGGTTCTCACCCGAGGTGGGCTCTTTGGGCAGCTTCTTCTTGAGCTTTTTTGACGAGTCTTTAGTCTCCATCTCATCTTCCACCTCCTCATCCTCGGAGTCCTCAGCTGGCTCTGCCCAGAGATGACCACCATGGCATCAGCAACATCATGGCTTTGTACCTCCTAGCTGGTGAGCAGTGAACCTCGGCAGTACATGCCAGTGTGGGCACCCGTCCCACCACGGCCGGGGGTTCTGAGACCGTGGGTGCCCGGCGCATCTGGACGTGTCCAGAGCGGGACACAGCGTGTGGAGCCGCATCGCCATCTCGTGGCTGCAGCCCGGGCAGGGGCAGACGAGCACCATCTGGCCTTCCAGTATCTGAAAGGAGGCTACAGGAAAGCTGGAGAGGGACTTTTTAGGGTATCAGGTAGTGACAGGACTAGGGGGAACGGAACAAAGCTGTAAGTGGGTAGATTCAGGTTGGACGTGAGGAAGAAGTTCTTCACCATGAGAGTGGTGAGCCCCTGGAATGGGTTGCCCAGGGAAGTGATTGAGGCCAAGCTGGATGAGGCTCTGGCCAGCCTGATCTAGTGCAAGGTGTCCCTGCCCATGGCAGCAGGGTGGGAACTAGATGATCCTTGTGGTCCCTTCCAACCCTGACTGATTCTATGATCTTTATTTTCTCTGGAAAGATGTCCAGGGAGCTTGTGGCACTGCTGACTGCCACTTTCCCAGGGACAGTGTCGTGTTCCCCCTCTCCACAGTTCCCACTCCTGACTCAACATCATGCATGCTGATTCCCTGCCACATCACCTTTCCTCTTGGATGAGTAACTGGGACTTGACTGAAAAGCCCTCAGGGATGTGCAGAGCATCAATGGCACTGGTGGAATATGGTGCATGGGGATGTGGGGCAGTGGGACACAGGGTGCCATACATAGCTGCCCACAGAGGGGTGGGTGCTGCTCCCCCACCTTGTTGCTTCTTGGGCCCCTTGGCCATGTGGAAGCAGGGGGCTGGGCTCTCCTTCTTCCGAGGCTCCTTGGTGGGTTTACAGTAGGGGCCCTTGTCACTCTCCTCCTCTGTCTTCTCCTCCTTCTTCTTCCTCAGCTTCTTCACCCCTGCAGGTTTCAAGAACTGAGCACCACAGTTTCAGATTGGGGCCATAGGGGACCAGTGCGTCCCCCCTCCCATTTCCAGCACAGCTGGGCAGGGTGGGAGGCTGAGTCTGGGCTTACCCCGGGCTGGGGCATGGGGCTCCTCTGCAGCCCCTGCCTCATCCAGCTTCTTCACTCGCGGCCGCCGGGGCTTGGCCTCAGGCTCCAGTGCTGGCTCCTGCCGCTTCTTCTTCACCTTCTGCCCTCATGGACAGTGCTGAGGAGACAGAGCTGGCCTTGAATCCCTTTTCCCTTTGCAAGGCTACTCCTCCATGTATGGCACTGGCTCCCTTTCCAAAACATAGCCTTGTGGGAGCAGGCACCCAGGGACAAGGACCCACTCTGGGGACCTGCTCCATGGACAGGGACCCACACCTTCAAACAAGCAACTTACCATGGGGCAAATCCCCAGGGAAGGCAGAAGGAGGGAAAAACAGAAAGGGCTGTTAGCAGTCGGACAGGAGAGTGCCAGTGCTGGGCCAGACAGCTGTGTCAGCCACAGGGAAGAGGAGGTTGAATACTGGCACTGCTCTGACATCACACAGGGACAAGCCATGCTGTGCTGTAGGAATCTCAGCTGAGAGACACCCTGGGCACCAATGGGAATTCCCAGAGGAACTGAGCTGGGACAGGGAACATTGGGACAGGCAGGCAGCCTGGCTCTGCACCTCCACCTCCTCTCACCTCCGCAAAAGGCTCTGTCAAATGCAAGGAGCTGCGATGGAGGTCAGCAGGAGCCCTGGGATTAGGCACAGCACCTAATCCTGGTTAGCTGGGTCTATAAATAACCCTGATTTAACAAATCTGGAGCATGTGGGTAAGGACTTGGCTCCAGAGAGGAGAATTTGGGGAGATAGTGTCAGCTCAGGGCCCTCAGGAAGCGATTTAAGCAAACCCATTTTCATTGGGGCACCCATCACCTGACTAAACACCTCCCTCTTCATATGGCTTTTGTCCCTCCTGGAAGCCCCAGCATGGTGGATGAAGGTGTTTGGCAAGAAGAGTGGGGGTCCAGTTGGATCCCAGGAGGATCTCAGCACTGCAGATTTGGGCAGGAAAAGGATGAAGGGTCCATGGGGGAGCTGAGAACAGGCTGGTTTCTTCTGTGCCATCAGCTCACATGGAAAAGCTCCTTCACATTCTACAATCCCTTAAGAAGCTGTGGGGGATGATGACGTGACACATCCACTCCATTACTTAATGAAGCTCTTTGATGAGGGGCTGCTGGTTAATCTGAGTGGTCAATGAAACCACTGCTGAGACCTCTCTGAGACTGTGCAGCACTCGAGGGCTGTGACAAAATGGGGTGATATCTGGTCTTTAGGGTCACAGCCCGGGGAAAGTGAGTCACAGCTTAACTGAGAGGCTTAATTAAAGTGTTAATTATGAATTGAACCCACCTCGTAGGGTACTTTGAAGTGATGGAAGGAGGGGTTGGAAGGATACACAAAGGAGCAAGAGGGGCTTTAGGATTTCCTCTACCCACCTGCTCTGGAAGGATGGTCCCAAAATCTCATGACCCCCAAGGCTGCAGCATCCTGACAGAGCAACTTGTCCAGCCCCAAGCGGGACTGGATGTTGGGCCAGGGTTTGAGGGTCTCCAGTGTTCCCAACCCTTGGGGACAGCCCACAGCAAGGGTTGGGGGCACGGGGAATGGAAGGATTTTTTTTTTTCTCACCTGCTTGGGCTTTGGCTGCTGGGAGCTGCCTGGCTCCTCACTGGGGCTGTGGAGTACAGAAAGCAAAGGGGGTGAGGGCTTTCAGCCCTCTGCAGCTCCTGGAAGGGGGGCAAGACCCTCTCCTCTAGCTGAGCATCACCCCAATTTTGGGGATGATGTGGGACAGGTCAGCCTTTTATTTGGCTCCAGAAGCTGCTTGGCCTGTTTCAACAGGGTTAAGCTCAACTGACAGCCTCTCTCCTAGCAGGAAACCCAGGGAGGGCTTTACCTTGACCAAGAGCGACAGCAATAAGACTCATCTGGGGACCCCCTTCTCTAACAAGCACATTTTTCCTCTCTCTGAATCAGTAAGCATCATCACAGCCACCCCCTTGCAGCAAAAGAAGTCTGATAGACCATCTCATTAAACTACAATTCAACTGGCAATGGGAGAAAAAGGCACTGGAGGAGATGGGAGCCTAATGGGGGTGCCCAGCCTATTACCCACATCGGGTCACATCCTGCCCACCAGCACCAACCTGTCAGTAGCCCAGACCTCACGCAGGATCTCGGTCTGCAGTGGCATGGTTCCAGGGCCCGTGTCCAGCAGGATAGCTCCCTCCAGCCTGTCCTGGCCTCCTCTCCGCTTCTGACCCTGCTGAGCAGCAGCTGCTGACCTCCCCTGGCACCACAGCTCCTGCCAGCCCAGGGTTGGGTCCACAGGCTTAGCTGCAAGGGTCCGAGTGCAGCACCTCCGTGAGGAAGAGGACGGGCAGGCGAAGGAGACGATTAACTTTTTATTTCTCCTGAAACTCGGTAATAGGATTTCTAGGGCTGCCGGCCAGCCTGGCTGTGGGGAGAGCAGCTGGCAGGGTGGTAATCCCAGGAAAGGGAAATCCCAGGAAAAAGGGGCCCCATGGGAGTGGCAAGGGGGGAGCCACTTGGACTGCAGGCACCTTTTTGCAGTGCACATCCTGCCCCCAGCTGGCACGAGTGGCCCCACTATGCCAAGGACCTTACTAGCATGAAGGAAGGGGATGCTGGCTGACCCTGTTCAGGGTTGTCCTCCCTGGATGAGCCTTTTTCCACCCAAAAAAGTCTTTTGGTGATAGAAAAGCAGGATCAGGGATGCCTTGCTCTGTGCATGGAGAGCCCATGCAGGGAATGGCAACATCCCCAGTTCCAGGTGATGCTAAGGGCTTCCCTACAGACCACTACTCTGCTCCAAGCCCTGCCCCCCAGGTCTCTTCAGGTGAGCAGTTTCACGCCCTGCATGTCACTGCTCCCACCTCACCTCCGTATTAAGAGCATTTAACATTCCTTTGTTGGTATTTCCCTCCAAAGATTGCAGTCTAGTTGCAAAGCCAGATAAGCCAAGTGCCCCCCATGACCCCAGCTTTGCCCAGTCCACCATAGCTATCCCTCTTGCCCCCCCAACCCGTGCCCCATTTCCCACACCATGCCCAGTGCCACTAGATGGTATTTGAACACCACATGCCTGGGCCTCAGGGGCACTGCAAAGCTTTGACACCTTCAGTCGAAGATCACCTTGGTTTCCTTTCAGCCTCTAAACCACATCTCATTGCCTGCCAGAGCTTAATTTCTCTTCCGAGGGGTAGAAAAGCACCAAACCAAAATAAGCCCCAAATCTGCTTAAAAATAGGGAAAAACCCCAAAACTGCAAAAGAAGGTATTGGTTGGTTGGTTTGGTTTTTTTTTTTTTTTGCATTGCTTCCTATGGGAAATATGGCTCAGGCTTCTTTGGAATAATTTTTTTTGGTCCTGTCTGCAGGGGGAAAAAAAAAAAAGCCAATTATTTGCAGACCCCCTTGGGTCTTGCAGCACCTTCCCCAGGCAGCACGCAGAGGTGCTGGCTATCAGACCCACCCAGGATGGTGTGAAATTGCAGACTGGGAATATCTCAGCCAGGCTTGAGAAATGCTGCTTCAGGTACCAGCTGGTAAGTCAGACGGGAGGAATTTTAACCAAATCTGGTTTATCCTCCCCAGATTGTGTGTGGGGGTGTTAAGAGAGGGACCAGCAATCCCCATGGGCACAGCTCTCTGCTCCCTCAGTCAATCATAGAATGGTCCAGGCTGGAAGGAACCTCCAAAGGTCATCCAGTCCAACCTCCCCACACTCAGCAGGGACACCCCCAACTAGATCAGGTTGCCCAGGGCCTTGTCAAGTCTTACTTTGAATTTCTCCAGGGATGGGGCCTCAAACACCTCCCTGGGCAACCTGTTCCAGTGTCTCACCATCCTCATAGCAAAGAGCTGCTTCCTGATACCCACTCTAAATTTGCTCTTCTCTAGTCTGAAGCCATTGTCCCTGCAGGCCTTTGCAAACAGTCTCTCTCCATTCTTCCTGTAGCTCCCTTCAGGTACTGGAAGGTTGCTAATAGGTCTCCCCAGAGCCTCCTCTTCTCCAGGCTGAACACCCCCAGCTCCCTCAGCTTGTCCCCATAGCAGAGTTGCTCCAACCTCCTGATCATTCTCATGGCTCTCCTCTGGACCCTCTCCATCAGGTCCATGTCCTTCCTATCTTGAGGGCTCCAGACCTGTAATACAGCACCCCAGGTGAGGAGCCCCCATCCCAAAAACACACTGGTAAAAAACAAACACACACACACAAGGTATCAGAAGAAACCCCTCCAGGCTGGGAAAAAAACACCAAGAACCCACCTACCCCCAGGCAGCATCCCCCCCAGCCAGGCATCCCCTGTGAGCCTTCCCCAGCAACCCAGGAAATGATAGATGATAAAAAGGTGCAGCATCAGCTGGGGACACGAGTAATTCCTTAACAACCCCTTGGCTGGAATGGGGCAGCTCACAGAATCATAGAATGGACCCTTTAAAATCATCAAGCCCAACCATAAATCCAACACTCAGAACAGCATGCTTGTGTCCCCCAAGAGCCACCCCGCTTTGCTGAGCAGGAACCAGAGAAAAAGTGATTTTGTTTTCTTTCAGCTGTTTATTTTCAAGCTCCAAAAGGGATATTACAAAGACCAGACAGGAAAAATAACCATCAGAAAGCTGATCTCACCTAGCAGTGTCCCCCTTTAGAATAGAGTGGGACAACAGCCCAGGTGGCAACAGCACCAATGGAGGGACATAATATGCCCTGCACACACCAGGCAAAGCTGCTCACCAATGAGGTGAAATCCCATGGTGCCAGCTTTCTGAACTACCATGTGTCAAGCTGCTGCTGCCAGGGTTCTCCTGGCCTTGTATGGACCTCACATAGCAATAAATCTATTTCAAGATGGGAGCTGAGGGCTGGGAGGTGAGGTGAAGTATCTGTGAGCTGCAGAGCTGGACAGGAGGCTTTTGCTCTGTGAGGAAACAGAAACCAGCATCTCCAAAGGATAAAACCTACCCCACAAAAGGGTGCTTTTAAGGGGAATTATGCCCCTGTACTGAGGGGCTGCAGCAGAAGTGATCATGTCCTCAGACCCGGCCCGACATCACAGCCCCTTTGGCCACAGGCAAGAAGCTGTCAGGAGAGAAAATCAATTTCTCCCCAATCCAGTGAGCACCTATTGGAGAGTGAGCTGCCAGGTGCTGTGGGGGTGCTGGGCTCCCAGGAGCCAGTCCTGGGTTCCAGTTTGCCCACTGTGACTGTGGCACCAGCATGGAGCATGTCCCACATCCCAGCTCATCTGGAAGGAGCCAGGATGTTGTGCTGATAGCTGACACAAAGCCAAAGGAGCCACAAGGAGCTGTCTATGGAAACCTGCCAAGAGCTTCATTTTTTGTTTATTTTTGTTTGTATTTTTCTCTTTCTCTCCTTTTCAAAGCTGTTTGTTCCACAGGCAGTGGGTGATCCCACAGCATCCTGCCGCTGCCATGCAGCATGCCCAGGGCAGTGGGATGGGGACTGCTTCTCCTTTGTGAGGTGGTTTTTGCTTCTACGATCACACAAACTGTAACAAGCTTTACAAGAAGACACTGGCAAGTCCCAAGCTCTGGCAGCAACCTTCATCTGCATAGGCCAAGGGCAGGAGGCTCTCCCTTCCCCCTCCTCTTCCTCCATCATACATGGCCTTCAGCCTCTTTACCTTCCTCCATCATACATGGCCTTCAGCCTCTTTACCTTCAGCACTGGCAGTTTTCAGTCCCTTTTCACAAGCTGCTTTCTCTGCTGCTTTTTCAACCCCAGTTTTGCTGGCTGCTTCCTGCAAAACAGCAAATCATAGAATCATCACAAACTGGAATGGGAGGGACCTTCAAAGCAAACTGGCTGAGGGGACACTGCCCCTTAATCCAGGTCTCTGATGATGTTGAACAAGACCTGAGCCAGTCTTGACCACTATGAGCTACAGGCCTTCAACTAGACTCTGCACCACCGATCACAACCCTCTGAGCTCTGTCCTTCAGCCAGTACTCAGTCCACCTCAGTGTCCTCACATCTGACCCACACTAACACCTAACAACAAGCCCATCGTAGGTGTAGCCCCTACACTTGGCCATAGGTGCAGGAGAGAAACACTAAGGCATAGTGAAGCCTCACACCTGCTCCAGCAGTGACTGTCCCCATCACAACCAGCTGCACCAGCCAACATATCTCAGTGCCAGCAGCTGGCTGGGGCACCTCTGCCTCCTGTCCCAAGCTGGATAACCTCAGGGGCTGCCCTGACCTCTTATTGCACCTCCTCAACCTCCAGGCACTGGTTCAGAAGAGATTACACTAAAACTGAGCCAGGTGGTGGGGCTGGCAGCACCATGTCCTCTCCCGTTACTTGAACACCAGGTTTTGTTGGGACAAATTTTGGCTGAGATTCATTAGAGACAGCGATCGCTCTCTGCCAGCAGAGAAGCAGCCATTGCCTTTCCAGCTTCAGGAAAACAGCACTGTCATGTCTCAAAATCCATTGCCAGAGATGGGATGACATTTCATTTTAACAGTGTCCAGGAGGTCACCAACAGTCACTAGGTGGGAACAGAAAAATTCAGTACAAGTGCCAGCCCTGTCATCAGCCCTCACATCACCAGCATTTTTGTCTCACAGAATGACAGAATCATTTCGGTTGGAAAAGCCCTTCAAGATCATCCAGACCAACCATCAACCCACCAGCACCACAGCCACTATACCATGTCTCTGAGTGCCATGTCCACATATTTCTTGAACACCTCCAGGGATGGTGACTCTACCACCTCCCTGGGCAGGCTGACCACTCTTGCAGAACAGAAATTGTTCCTAATGTCCAACATG
Source organism: Indicator indicator (assembly GCF_027791375.1). Lineage (NCBI taxonomy): Eukaryota > Metazoa > Chordata > Aves > Piciformes > Indicatoridae > Indicator > Indicator indicator. The sequence goes on along the minus strand of NC_072044.1, from coordinate 5,965,246 downwards.
AACCTCCCCTGGCACAATTTCAGGCCATTTCCTCTCATTCTGTATGATGGTTTGAAACTGTCTCTTTAATTTTTCCTTGCAAGGTTCAAAACAGAGAAAGTGAAAGAGTGTAAATAAGTCACTATTGGGTGTAAGAAATCAAAATACTGATTGTTCTAAACACTTCCATTGGATAGATAGAAATGTTTAAGAACTATTACCCAAAACAAAGTGGGGCACTCTGCACTCTCTGCATTCTGCAGTTGGGACAGTTGCTGGGCTGTCTGGCTGCTGTTTTCTTCTTCTCTTCTGGCAAAAGATAACACACTGACCTTGGCAGCTAAGTTAACAACTCTCTGCTTTAACTAACTCTCTGCTTTTCTGTCCAGGGGGTCTGGGGGGGAAGCTCCTGGGAGAGAGGCCCCTTTGGGGGGAAGCAAAGGGAGATTGGTTGTGCTTTTCTGTTGATTGTATATATTTGTAAATGTTGTGAATTTTGTATATTTGTACATATTCATTGCATTTCATCGTAGATTGTAGACTCTGCTTGTAAATACAGCTTTCATTCGCTTCCAGACTGGGCTAGCCTGGTTATTGTCAGGGAGGGAGGGGGGGGAATTTCAGCTCACACTGACACATTTTGTCACCTTATACTGGAAAGAAGAGACCAATCCCCACCTCACTACAACTCCTTTCAGGGAGCTGTAGACAGCTGCTAAGGTCAGCCTCCTTTCTCCAGACTAAACAACCCCAAGTCCCTCCGGTGCTCCTAACCAGCCCTGTTCTGCAGACCCTTCACCTGCTTTGTTGCCCTTTTCTGGACCTGCTCCAGCCCCTTAACATCCTGACTGACTGAGCATCTGGTGGCAGGCTTCTGCACAAGAGAAATCAAGAAATAAACCCATCTTCCCACTGCAGCAGGCTCAAGCCCTCCATCCTTGATCTGATCTATAATTTCATTGGCTTTAACCCATCTCATCACAAGCCACCCAGCATCCTTCATCCTGGGCTCAGGTGGCCTAAAGCAGGCAGCAAGCACCTTTGCATCCCTCTCTGCAAACTTCGTGAACATGTTGGCATAGATCCTCCGGTCCCGCTCATTGTGCTCCTTTGTTTTCTTCTGGCAGATGCAGATCTGGGATTTCGCTGCTTTATTCTGTGGATTCACCTCCAGCACTTTTTGAAAGTCACATTTTGCCAGCTCGAACTCGTTCATTAATAACCTGGCTTCGCCCCTCCGGTACAAGCCTTTCTCATTGTCCTGGTCCAGTCCTAGTGCCTGCAAACACACAGGTCCCTGTTAGCAACTTTGGGATCCCTGAAAAGATCCCTCTGAGGTCAAAGCCTCCTTAAATCTGCTGAAACCAGGACAAGGTGGCTTCAAGTGCTCAAAGCACTTGCACCTTGCTCAACCAAAAAAACCCAAAAGATCAACTCATCTCCATCAGCAGTCGTTAACACAGTTCACTTATTTCTCCTTCCTCAATATCCCTCCAAAAGCAGGAGAGTCAATGGGAGACAAACCCACAAAGAAGGTGAAAACACCAAACCCCAGCCCAGAGGAGAATGGGGAGCTTGGAGACAAGGGAGCTGATGGGTTAAAGGTCTTTTTTTCCCTCTGCTCTAACAACAAAGTTATTTTCCTTTCATAAAAGTCACACATGTACCTCAGAGGTGATTTAGAGAGTCACAGAATGCATTTGGTTAGAAGGGATCCTTAAAGGCCATCTTGTCCAACCCCCTACAGCCAGCAGGGGCAGCCCCAACCACAGCAGGTTGTTCAGGGCCCCATCAAGTTTGACCCTGAACCAGGGCCAGACCCAAACCTCTCCTCTCCAGACAGGCTGGGAGAGTTGGGTTTGTTCAGCCTGGAAAAGAGAAGGCTCCAGGCAGACCTGAAGGGTAGCTACAGGAAGGTTAGGGAGGGACTGTTTAGAAAGCCCTGTGGTGATAGGACAAGGGACAATGATTTGAAACTGGAACAAGGGAAGTTGCACAATGAGGGTGCTGAAACATTGGAAAAGGTTGCCTAGAATGGTGACTGAGGCCCCATCCCTGTAGAATTTAAAGGTCAAACTTGATGGCACCCTGAGCAACCTGCTCTTAGTTGGGGATGTTCCTGCTCACTGCAGGGACAAGATTACTTTGAGGGTCCCTTCCAATCCAACACATTCTAAACAGTAGCCTCAGGCTGCTGGCCCAGGCAGCATCCATCCATCCATCCAGATAGATGTGGCTTTGGAAGAAAAGCTGTTGTTAGCAGGTGGATTTCAACTCCAAAAAGCACTTTTGCTCCTGCAGTCAGTTTCTGTGCTCACACCACCTTTGGAGGTGCAGATGAGATGGCACCATTCTGGTGCCACTTGGAAATTGCTTCTTATACAAAAAGAAATTGGAAAACAACCCAAAAACCAAAACAACACCAAAACTGCCAGTGAGAACCTGCAAGAGAAGAAGATGCTCCCACCCTCACGCTAGTGCACCTCTACCTTGTCGCAGCACTCGACAGCTTTGGTGTACTCCCGCAGCTTCAGGTAGCACATGGCCAGATTGAGGAAGGCAGCCAGCAGGAAGGAGTCAGAGGCTTTGGACTCTTTCTCTGACAAGCCATACTCCAGTTCCAGCCAGGACACAATCTTCCCATACTGAATCACTGCCTGCAGGTACTTGCCTTCCTAGGTTGGAGCAAAGAAGAAGAGGGTAGAGGAACCCATGCTGACAATGCTCAGTCTGCTCCTGAAACAGCCTGCCAGCAGGTCATGAGTTGAATGCAGCATGGTAAAGACACAAAAGCAAGAAAGATGCTCCACAGCTTGGCTGGAGCTGCTGGTGTGGAGCCCCTGGGAAAAGACAGATTCTAGCTTGTGTTCCACCTCCATACAGAATCAACTCGTTTGGGATGTTTCAGCCTGGGAAGCGGAATGGCAAAGCCCCTCAGCATTAGTCCTGGCCACATTCATCTGTGGGAAGAGTCTGATCCAACACCCTCCTCCACAGGGAGCACACATGGGTAAGGCAGTGCCTGGAGAGGAGGAGGTATTTCAGGAAGTGAGGAAAAGGCAGAGGAAGGGCAGGACCCGTCTTCCCCAGTACTGTCTGGGGAATAATGTGTCCAGCTCTGGAATCCTCAGCACAGGACAGACATGGACCTGTTGGAGTGGGTCCAGAGGAGGCCACAGCAGTAATGGAAGGGCTCTGCTGTGAGGCCAGGCTGAGACAGTTGGGGTTGTTCAGCCTGGAGAAAAGAAGGCTCAAAGGACACCTTCTAGTGGCCCTCCAGTGCTTAAAGGGCCCAATTAGAAAACGGGGGACTTCTGAGCAAGACCTGTCGTGACAGGACAAGGGGTGATGGTTTAACTAAGCGAGGGAGATTCAGACTAGGTAAAGTTACAAAATTTTTGTGCTGAGGGTGGTGAGACCCTGGTTCTGGTTGCCCAGAGAGATGGGTGATGCCCCACCCCTGGCACCATTGCAGGTCAGGTTGTTTGGGGCTCTAAGCAACCTGCTCTAGTTGCAGATGTCCCTGCTGACTGCAGGGGCATTGGACTGGATGGGCTTTACAGGTGGTCCCTTCCCACCCAAACCAGTCTCTGGTTCTATGGTTTCTCCAACCCTGGCAGCTGCCAGGTCACATATCCAAGGGTCACCCCCTATTTCTTCCCAGCTCCCTTGCTCCATCTCCACCACCTGCCAGTTTACAAACCTTGAAGTAGGTCGTGCCTTTCTCCTTGACGATGGCAGCCTGCTCCAGTTTCTCTTTGGTGTCCATCTCCCATGACTCCTTGGCCTACAAAGAAATGCTTGGAGCAATCCTGGAAGAGCAGGGCAGCCCAGCGCAGCAGCAGGACCACACATCCTCCCTGGATTGCTCATTAACAAAGGGGCTCATCAGGGCAGCATTACACAGAGTGGATCCAGCATCTTTTTTAATTGCAGGGGCTGGAGATGAGGAGACACCCAGAGCACATGTAGGGGTGTAGACCTGGAGCCCCTTACAACAGAGAAACCCTCCCAGGCTTGGGACTTCATCCCAAGCAAGGTGCTTTTTCCACCACAACCCCAGCAGGATGGCAAATGCTGAATAAATAAATCCCAAAAAAGGAAGAGGAGGTGGGGGAGGGACATCTCCCAGGAGAGCAGGGATGTGGTGGGTCTTGCTCCTTTTCTGGGCAGGGTGGTGGGATGAGGAGAGGATTAAGCAGGGATGCAGTACAGCAACACCTGCCCCATCCCATGGGCACCTTTTGCATCCCATTCCTGTCCTCACCATGGGCACAGCCAGCTCAGCCTGCTAGCCAAGCTCTTTGGGGCCAGCTGGATGGACAGGACAACTGTGATCTGAGCAGCCCAGGAAGAGACAGAAAAAAAATCAGGGGTGACAAAGAATAAAAGAAAGAAAAAATATTTTTAAAAAGAGAAAAAAAAAGGGGAAAAACAAAAGAAAAAAACAAAGAAAAAAACTAACAAGAAAAAAAGGGATAAAATTAAAAAAGGGATAACAAAAAGAAGAAAGGGGAACAAAAATAAAAGGGAAAAAGCAGGACAAAAATTAGAAAAAAAATCAAATGAAATAAATAAAGATAAAATAAAAGGAAAAAAAATTAAAAGCAAGTCCAAAGGGAAGATGACTGGGAACAAATGAGAGACCCAGCCTTGGACCCCACCCAGAAAAAGACTAACTAACAGAGGAACAACCTCAGAACACCAAGATCTTGGTGATGTCTCTGCTGGAGTAGGTGCCAGGGGTGGCCTCATGCCAGGGCCAAAGGGTGGCTGCTGCCCAGGGACTAGTGTCCCAGTCACCTGGGTAGGGCCCAACATGCTCCTGCCCTCACCTTCTCAAAGCTCTTCAGTGTCACCTCATAGACCAACTCTGCGTTGCCCTGGATGCCATATTTAGGCTTCCCTGCCTCGCCGAAGCCATACCTGGGGGGCATAAGGAGCCTGGTCAGAGGTGGGGGCAGAATAATCTTGCTTTGAGCAGCTTGGCCATGACACAGCACAATCACCCACTGGGGTTTCACTCCTGCAGCTTTCTAACTTTTCAGGGTGAGGGCAAGATTATTCTCCATGAGCAATGATACCTGAGGACACACAATCCATTCTCTCCTGGGAGTCATCTTCTCTGGATGCATCAACTCTGTTGTTTTAGAGAGGTTTCTCTACTTAGCCATGGTGGTTTCAGCCACTGGACTCAGATTAACCTCTTTTTTTCTGATTTTTTTAAAGCATCTTGAGATCTCTGCCTCCATTGCACCAGTCACTCTTGCTATGCCTGCTGATATTGCTAACCCAAGGCTCTCCTGGAAAGTCCCACTTTCAGGATCAGCATCTTTCATGACAGCTAAAACAGCCTTGGATGCTGAAAGTTCAAAACTAGGTGACATCTCTTGTCTTGCAAGTGTTGGGAGGCTGGGGCCAGACTTTTCATTGGTGCCCAGTGACAGGACAAGGGGCATTGGTCACACATTGGAAGCCAGGAGGTTCCATCTGAACAGGAGGAGAAAATTCTTTGGTATGAGGGTGCTGGGGCCCTGGAACAGGCTGTCCAGAGAGGCTGTGTGAGTCTCCTTCTCTGAAGAGTTTCCAACCCCCCTGGCCATTGTGATCCTGGGCAGCTGCTGTAGATGCCCTGCTGGAGCAGGGGGGTTGGACTGGATCTCCAGAGGTCCCTTCCACCCCCACCACACTGGAACATCTGTATGACTCTGTGGTGCCCAGAAAGATGCTCCTTACCGTGGCCCAAGGTAGAGGACACAGTGCTCTCCCCTCTGCATCTTCTCCAGGGCTTTGTCAATGCCGATGGGGATGTCGTGGTCCTCCCCTTCACCCACGACGAATTTCACGTCTTTGCAGTCAAACCTGGTGCCACCACAGAATCCCTCCAGGTGAACTGCAGAGGGGTGAGAGGGCAGGATCGCACTCAAAGCCACTCCAACCTAGGCAAGGGGTGGCTCCAAAAGAAGTGTTTTATAAAGGACGTCTCCCAAAATCTCTCAGTGCAGGAACAGGAAGCTGTTGGAGCAGGGCAGAGGAGGCCACAGCAATGATGGGAGGGCTGGAAGACCTCTGCTGTGAGGCCAGGCTGAGAGAGTTGGGGTTGTTCAGCATGGAGAAGAGAGGGCTCCTGGGAGAGTTTCTGATGGCCTTTCAGTGCTTAAAGGGGCCAGCAAGAAAGCTGGGGACAGACATTTAAGCAGGGCCTGTTGTGACAGGACAAGGGGTGATGGTCTGAACTCAAAGAGGCAGATTCAGGCTGGAGAGAAGGGAGAAATGTTTGACACAGAGTGGTGAGACCTTGGCCCAGGTTGCCCAAAGAGGTGGAAGATGCCTCATCCCTGGCACCATTGCAGGTCAGGTCATTTAGAGCTCTGAGCAACCTGCTCTAGTTGCAAATATCCCTGCTGACTGCAGGGGGTTGGACTAGGTAAGCTTTGAATGCCTCCCACCAAAACCAAGCTGGGACTCTCTGGGGCTGGGGGCAGTGCAGGAGCTGCCAGTAAGCTGGGAGGGACAGGGAGGGATCAGAAGCACTGCTGAAAAGGCAATCAGGCAAATCCTGTCTCAGCAAGGAGCAGAGAACAGATAAACACCATGACTAATATGTTCCCCTCGTGCTCTGCTGCACGAGTCCAGTCTTACTGGAACTGGATATTGCTGCTGGCATGCAGCCACATGGCGTTTTATCAGGGCGATTGCACAGCTCCTATAGGCAGCCATACTGCCTTGCCTTCCACCTCCAAAACAAGGCTGTGCTCTCCTCCTCCAAGAACTCCCAAGTACAAGATAAACATTATTTGCTCTTGTTTTGTTTTTCTTCAATCTTCAACCAATAACTGTGGTTGTTCCAGCCCCAGGTGCTGGCAGAAGCACAGCCAGGAGCAGACACCAAGGACACAGCACCTTGACCACCTATTTCTCCTGACTGGCATTTCCACAGCAAGATTCATGGAATGGTTTTGTATTGGAAGGGACCTTAAATACCATCTTGTTCCAACCCCATGCCATGGGCAGGGACACCTCCCACCAGCCCAGGTTGCTCAAGGACTCATCCAACTTGACCTTGAACACTTCCAAGGAGAGGGCATCCACAACCTCCCTGGGCAACCTGTTCCAGCATCTCACTACCCTCACTGTCAAGAATTCCCTTCCTAATGTCCAGTCTAAATCTGCTCTTTTCAAGCTTCAATCCATTCCCTTTCATCCTATCACCAGAAGCCCTTGTAAAAAGTCTCTCCCCAGATTTCTTGTAGGCCCCTTTCAGCTACTGGAAGATAATTCCTTATTCATTGCATCCTAGAGATGAGGTGGACTTTGGGGACAGCCTGATGTTCTGTGCATTCTGCTTAGTACAGGGTACAAGATGCAGGCATACAGGTAGATATAAAGTAAAAGCAATTCACCAGGAGCTCCTAAGTACTGTTAAAACAAGGCCAAAACAAACCAAAGGAAAAGCTTTTGAGAGGAAAAAAAGCAATTGTGGTAGGCAACACAACTGGGAGCAAGGCCTTTGCATCCTGGAAGGACATGAGCTTTACCTTTGCTTGCTGCTGAGCAGGCAGAGGAGGCATTGTCTGTGCAAGTGCTGCTGAAGAGGGAGGAGGAAGGATGCTTGCAAGAAAACCACTCTCAGGGCTGGGGCTGCTCTCATAGCCCCTCCAGCACCATGCTGAGCCACAGTATGTGACCTAAGCGACCACAGAGCACCAAGCACCTCAGCCTGTGTGGCAGGGGGAGAGCAGAGGCAAATGACAGACCAGATACAGCAAAGGGTGTCTAGGCTCAAAAGGCAAATCCAGCTCCTCCAGGGCTGACCCCTCCTTTTGCACTACCCAAACCCACGCTGAATATTTTCTTAGGCACAGGAAAGTGGCAAATTCATTTTAAAATACAGGTAACCCAGCAACCCCACAGCACCATGCTTCCTGTGCTCCTAGCAAGTACAGATCCATAATCTCTCTCCCAGCTCCCCCATCCCCAGTGGGATGCAGCAAGGAGGGGAAGATCCTGCTTTTAAACAGAGTCATAGAATCGTTTTAGTTTGAAAAAAGCTCCAAGATCAAGTCCAATTGTTGACCCAACACCATGGCCACTACACCATGTCCCCAAGTGCCATGTCCACACATTTCTTTAACACCTACAGGGATCTTGAGTCCACCACCTCCCTGGGCAGCCTGACCACTCCCTGACCACTCTTGAAGGACAGAAATTGCTCCTAATGTCCAATTTAAACCTCCCCTGGCACAATTTCAGGCCATTTCCTCATGTTCTATCATCTGATACTAGGGAGAAGAGACCAATCCCCACCTCACTGCAACCTCCTTTCAGGGAGTTGTAGAGAGCAATGAAGCCTCCCCTCAGCCTCCTCTTCTCCAGCCTAAATAACCCCAGTTCCCTCAACTGCTCCTCACCAGCCCTGTTCTCCAGAGCCTTCACCAGCTTTGCTGTCCTTCTACAGCCCTACTCCAACCCCTCAGTGTCCTTCTTGGAGTGAGAGACCCAAAACTGAACCCAGTATTTGAGGTGTGGCCTCCCCAGTGCCTGGTACAGGGGGACAATCACTTCCCCACTTACTTTGTGGTAAGGAATGAATGCAGGGGAGGATGCCGCCATCCTCGCCTTGGAGGAGAGAGAGTTTCACTTTGAACTACAGATAAAATACACCAGGCAGAGCGGGGAAAATCTCCGCTCGGATTTCAGGAGCAAGTCAGCTGGCTGCAGGCTCTCTCAGATTACAGGGGAAAAAGAAAAACGGAAAAAAAAAAAAGCTGCTGAAGGAACATCACTCCAGTTGCAGCTCTGACTTATTGTTCTCTCAGCGCCTGCAGCGATTTTGTTTTTGAAGAGCTGAGAACAGAGTGTACCGAGTGAGGCTGGCACACGAACTTGATGTGCTGACAGCAATTTGTACTCAGATTAAAAATGGAGAAGGGGGGGTGGAGGGGATGGTGAGGGAAAAGGTTGTAACAAAAGCTGGAATGCCAGATTTGTACTGCAGACTGAGGTTTAGGGACCTAAACTGTGAATTAGAGTCTGTAAAACTTAAAACCTATTAAAAACGCTTTACAAATTCCAGCACAGAGGTGCCTGCTCCTGGCAGCATGGCTCCTTCCACCTTGACTCCAGTAGTGAAGCACCTCCCACACATAAGGTTGAGAGAAAGCATCACTGCAAGGCCACAGCCTTCCCCTAGGGTGGGCTGCCATGCCCTGTGCTGTCACCATCACTGCCATGACATCCCCATATATGCTCTGAAGTTCCTATGGCTGCCCTGATGTCCCCAACACAGTGCCCACCATAAAGAGCACTGCCCTGCCCATGATGAGGGGATTTGAACTAGATTAATAGATTCATAGAATGGTTTGGATTGGAAGGGACCTTGAAGATCATCTAATTCCAAACCCATGCCATGGGCAGGGACACCTTCCACTATACCAGCTTGCTCGAGGCCCCATCCAACCTGGCCTTGAACACCTCCACATCCACAACCTCCCTAGGCAACCTGTTCCAGTGTTTCACCACCCTCACACTGTCAAGAATTTCTTCCTAATACCCAGTCTCAATCTCTGCTACTCCAGTCTTCAATCCATTTCCCATCATCCTATCACTACAAGCCCTTGTAAAAAGTCTCTTTTAGACGATCTTTAAAGGTCCCTTCCAACCCAAACCATTACATGATTCTATGGCATATTACTAAAACAAAAAACCAAACAAAAAACCCCACATATTTGCACCCAAAATGCTCATTACAAGGATGCCTGCTACTGCTTCTCCTAATCTTCTCACAAGGCTGTATTTAAGGGTCTCTGACTCCTCAATGTATGGTTGCATAGGTCTGAATGAATTAAGGGCCACATAAGCTACAAACATGAGCAGCTGGCAGGGCTGCTGGTGGGATCACCAAAGCATCGCCCATCTCTGTGAACAATTTCTTTGCTGCAAAAGTGGCCAGGCATTGGAACAGGCTGCCCAGGGAGATGGTGGAGTCACCATCCCTGGAGGTGTTCTAAGAACAAGTAGATGTGGCACTTCAGGACATGATTTAGTGGTCACAGAGGTGTTGGGTAAAAGGTTGGACTTAATCCTAGAGGTCTTCTCCAACCTTAATGATTCTGTGATCTCTGTCCTGCCAAAGCAGTGCCAGCTCCATGGGATGATCAAGCCAGCAGAGCATCTCTCTTCATGACCCCAAGTGCAAATCTGCTCCAGCTTCCAGCACTTGCTCTGATGAGTGCATTAATTTGCAAAAGGTAAAACAAAATAGAGGGATTATCAGGCAGTGGGGCATCAGGTGCATGGGGAACCTCTTTGTCTCCTCATGTCCTTTCAGAGAGATGATTTCTGGCTGGTGTCTCCCCATTCCCCACCTCAGCCTCCTCCTGAGCCATTAAAGCATCAGCACGTTCCAGAAAACCTCAAGCTGTATTGGGAACAACCACAGAGGGACTTAGGGCTCTCCCTGCACTCCACACCCAACAGGGTGCTGCCTGTAAAGCACTCGGAGTACAGAGCAATGCTGAACTCTTGATGACTTCAATGATATTTACTCTTGGTTTAATCTTTGTGATAGAAGAGCCAGCTTGAAGCTCAGCTCATGGCTGGTCCCAGCTAAGATGCTCACTGCAGGAGAGGCAGACAGCCAAATCCAAGTCAAAACCTCGTTTTTCCTTACAAGAAAACCTTGTTAGAAGAAGCAGCCATTCATGGCAGTAAGCTTTGAGCTGTGACAGCTCAGATCCAATTTCTCCTTCACCGAAGGGAGTTAATCTTTGTGTACAGGAGGTCTGAAAGTAAATGCCTCCTGCATGGAGTGAGCTCTGTGTCTGTGGCTGAGTGGTTCTTGGGAAGGAAAAACAACCCTGCAATCCTGGATTCTTCCATCCAGCCCCATGAAATGTCTGCTCCAGAAACATGATCAGAACAGGGAGAGCCCAGCAGACCCAAGCTCTTCATCCTCCCACGTCAGCTGAGACCACCCTGGGCACAGCAAACCCCTGTGGTATTCATTTCCTTTGCCCTTCAAAGGAAGGAAAATAGGCTCCTTTCTGCAAGAGGTGAATAAAGGCCACCAAAGCTACCATCAATGCTGGAACAAGGACCCAAAGAAGGTGCCGAGTGCCTGTGTGGGTGACCAAAGCACTCAGCAAAGGATGGCCTTGAGGGAGGACATTCCTGCTTCCATTGCTTTGGAGACACATCAGAGTTGGAGTTTTTAGGAGCTGGCATATCCTGGAGTGGCTTGGACATGGTGATGAATGTAGAAAATGGAGATGGCAGAGCCCTGAAACCCCGTTGGGGTCTGCTCCCTCCATCCTACCCTGTGCTGAGCAGCACCAGGACCTTCAGGGATGTGTTTGCCAACATGACTAAGAAACCAGAATGCAGGTTATGTTCAGATGCTCCCAGGGCTTGAGGTTCCCCAAACACCCTTCCCACCAGCAGTCCTGGGGCCATGACGAGAAGAGCTCAGAGCAGCATCTGAGTAGGCAGTGACCCACTGCTCTCCCAGCCCCTCTCCATCCTGTCCAGCCTCCAGATGGATAAAAGCATATCCCATCAGGATGCACAGCCACCTACAAGCTCTACAGTACCACGGAGAAGAAAGCTGGGTTGCTCTGGGGCAGGTTCACCCCTCCAGAGGCAATCACTCACTTTCCACTGTAGCACCTTCATTAGGATTGGAATAACCTTCTCCCTTCCTCTTGATCCTCCGGATTATCCCTCCATCCTCAAACAAGTCCTCGCCTTTGAAGTCAAGCAGCTCAACCTACAAAATCAAATCACAAAGCAAAGGTGGGCAGAGCTCAGGGAGGAGGAGAAGGGGGAAGGAAGAAGAAAAGAACAACAAAAGAGCCACAAAGCAGCAGTTCATCCTTGTTCTCCATTTAGTTGACAGGCAGAAGTTGCCCATAAAAAACAGTTCCAAGCCACAGCATAATCCACCCAATTTATTAGAAACTGGGACACTTCCAACACCTGAAGCTTTGCACAGAGTAATAAGTTCATTAAAGCCTGCTCAGATGCAACACAGCTGCTGCTGGGAGATGCTGTGAAAGCTGCCCAGGACCAGTGTGGGCAGGAGCTTTCCCTTCTTTCTCTGACAAGACCATTTCTGACCCACAGCTTAGTCCCCACTCAGCTTGGAAAGACTGAGCTTTAATTTAGGACAGATTTTAGGACTCATTCCTCCCTTCCCACTGCCTTGTCCCAACAAGCCCTGCCCAGTCAGCTCACCCTGCCAAAACCTTGGCTCTCCTACCACCCAGCAGTACTCCTTAGACTCTAGCACCCAGAGGCATTTCCCAGCTGCTTTCTCCCTCCCATTTGTGCATTTTTGAACTGGGAATCTGCCTGCTTCCCCTGCTCTCACCCTCTCCACCTCCCCAGCACTGGGGGTCTCCCCAGCCGCAGTTTCAGTCCCAGCCTCCGAGCTCAGACACATTTCTGAGAAAACCCTGGCAGCAGTTCCTGGAGCAGAGGAACACATTTCAGGAATCCAAGCTGTTTTTTTGTGTTGTTGCTTGCTTTGGGTTTTGGGTTTTATTTGGATTCCAGAGCTAGCTGGCAAGGCAAGAAGGGAGTGAGCAATCTCATCCACAGTTTTACTTGCCTCAAAAAAGAGGGTGGCGTTGGAAGGGATTTTGGGGGCACTGCCCGCAGAGCCATAGGCGTACTCAGGTTTGCAGAGCAAGTAGCAGATCTCTCCCTTCCTCATGGTAGCCACCCCGATATCCCACGCCTTGATTACCTGGCCTACAAGAGAGGCAGATGTCAGGCACGAGGGAGTGACCAGCAGCCACCCCAAAAAAACCCAGCCTGGGTGCTACAAGGAGAGAACCCAAAAAAAGCCACCCTTGGAAGTCACTTAGAGCAGGGCTGATACCATCCTGTTCTGCAATGAGGTCTCATCTCTCCAGGATCATCCCAGCCCCTCTAGGATCACTCCAGCCTCCTCAGGATCATGCCGGTCCCCCTAGAATTATTCCACCCTCACTGGGATCATCCCAGCCCTGCCATGTTTATCCCACTCTCCCCAAGATCATTCCAGCCTCCCTGGAATCATTCCAACCCCCTCAGACTCACCCCACCCCTCTCCAAGATCATCCCAGAGCCCCCAGGATCATCCCAACCTTTCCAAGATCATCCCAGAGCCCCCAGGATCATCCCACCCTGAAGCATTCCCTAGATAGGCTCACCCTTGCCCAGGCTGAAGACAAAGGGCTCGTTTCGATCGTGGCTGGAGTCAAATTTTTTGCCATTGGCCAATTTGCCCTTGTAGTGGACATAAACCTTGTCTCCAATCATGGGGGACTCATCCTCACTGCCAGGTCGTTTAATGATCTAAGAAAGAGAAACAACCCATGAGAAAAGAAGCCATGGGACAGCCAAAGATGCATGTGGAGAGAGAGACACGTATCCTAGAGTCACAGAAGGGGTTTGGCTGGGAAGGGACCTTTAAAGCCCATGCAGTCCAATGTCCCTGCAGTCAGCAGGGACATCTGCAACTAGAGCAGGTTGCTCAGAGCCCTGAACGACCTGACCTGCAATGGTGCCAGGGATGGAGCATCTCCCACCTCTCTGGGCAACCTGGGCCAGGATCTCACCACCCTCACTGTCAAACATTTCTCCCTTCTCTCCAGCCTGAATCTGCCTCTTTGAGTTCAAACTGTCATCCCCGGTCCTGTTGCAACAGGCCCTGCTCAAGCATCCCCCGCTTTCTTGCTGGCCTCTAAGCACTGAAAGGTCATTAGAATCACAGATCCCAGCATGGTAGGAGTTGGAAGTGAGCTCTGGAGACCACAGAATCCAACCCCCCTGCCAAGGCAGGTTCACCTAGAGAAAGTCACATAGAATGTCCAGGCAGGTTTTGAAAGTCTCCAGAAATGGAGACTCCTGGGCAGCCTGCTCAGGTGCACCACCACCCTTAAATTAAGAAGTTCCTCCTTATGTTTAGACAGAATCTCATGTTCCAGTTTGTGACTGTTACCCCTTGTCCTGTCACTGGGCATCACTGAAAAAAACCCTGGTCTCATCCTCCTGACAGCCACCCTTTATGTAGTTGTAAGCATTTATGGGATCTGCCCTTAGCCTTCTCTTCTCCAGACTAAAAAGACACAGTTCTCTTGGTCTTTCCTCATTAGGAAGGTATTTTAGGTTCCCTGGTGCCTTTTCTTCTCCAAGGTGAACAACCCCAACTCTCTCAGCCTGTCCTTGCAGATGTGCTCACTCTTTACACGTACATATATAATAATATAGACACAGGTGGATATAAAACAGCCATAGATCAAATCCATGCACACACAGGCACAGACACTCTGCTGCTCTAAATCCAATGAAGGATGAGGAAAAGAATATTTACTGAAAGAGTTGTTGGGCACTGTAAGTGGTTGCTCAGGGGGGTGAATGTAGCATTTCAGTATCTGAATGGGACCTACAGGAAGGATGGGGAGGGACTGTTCAGAAGGCCTGTGGTAACAGGACGAGGGGCAGTGGTTTGAAACTGGAGCAGGGCAGATTTAGGTTGGACATCAGGAGGAAGTTCTGCACAACGAGAGTGTTGAAATACTGGAACAAGTTGTCCAAGGGATGTGGTTGAGGCCACATCCCTGGAGACATTCAAAGTCCAACTCAATGAGGGCCCTGAGCAACCTGCTCTAGTTGGAGGTGTCCCGGCTCACTGCAGTGAGAGTTGGACAAGATGCCCTTTGAGGGTCCTGTCCAACCCCATGCATTCTGTGATTCTGTGAGGTGGTGGATCACTGCCACTGGAGGTGTCCAAGAAATGTGTGAAGCCTCAAGAGATTCCAGTTCAATCTGTCTTTCCATCAGTCCCTACAAATAAATCCCTGGCCAGATCCACAGCACTGGGACAGGGCTGGGATCAGAGACCTGCCCAGCCTTTGGGGACGTGTCTGAACAAAGATGGTGGTTGGAAAGCCCAAGTGGAGGCCACTGTGGGGTTTCCGTCTGCACACATCTTGCTCTCAGGGGGTGTCACTTCACTGCTCACTTCTTGTCAACACTTCTTTTTTTCTTTCTCTCTGAACACTCCAGCCTGGAACAAGCAGTTCTCAAGCTGAGGATGGAGCAGGGGAGGATGCTATTCTTAGAGGAAAGGTCCTATTCAACTGGAGAAGAGCACGGGCTTGGGAGCAGAACTATCCAGAAACAGCTCTGAATGTGAAAAAGGGGCTGCAGAACAGACTGGATGACCTCAGTAACGTGCTCTTTCTAACGTCTGTGAGTCACACAAAAACATGCTTTGTGGGTTTACAGCTAATGATCTGATTAGGAACAGAATAGCAGTGAAATTCATTGAGCAGCCCCAACCCATCAGTCTCAATCACCACCCTGTTCTTCTCTATTCCAATTGGTGCTCACCTCCTTTGCCTCTCTTATAAACAAAACCCAAATCAGTCATACAGCACCGGGAGTGCTACATGGAATCACAGCACTGGTTTGGTTGAAAAAGACTTCTAAGGTTGAGTCCAACCACCAACCTAGGACCACCATAACCATTAAACCACATCCCAAAGTGCCGTGTCCACACAGTCCACCAATGTGACCATGCATCCCAAAACACAGACCAAAAGACAGGACCCTCCTGGCAGCCCCCTCCCCCACCCCCCCTCACCTTCAGGACCCCTCGGTCTCGAGCTGGTGTGATGTCCTCTCCATGCTCGGCAAGAGCCACTGCCTGCACCTCCCCTTCACCCTTAGTGGCCTCATCAGTGGTCATGGCCTCCTTGCATAAGCCCTGGACCTGGAGAGACATGGCACACAGTCCATCAGCCAGGCAGGAGCACAGCAGGTTTTAGAATAGGAAAGGGTTAAAGAAAAGCAGCAGCTCACTTTGCCCGGGAGAGGGGGGGGGGGGGGCGGAAAGGAGGGCAGCGGCAGGAAGCTTTGAGCACATCTCAAGCTTGCAGAGCGGAAAATCCCTTCCCAGGGGCCACCCAGGCTGTGCCAAACCACAGGGCACAGGAAACCCTGAGGTGCCACATCAACCAGGGAAAGGGAACAGCCCCACATCTTGGCCTGGACACAGTGGTGGAGGTTGCCAGACTTCATCTGCAGTCTCCCTAGGTCAACATTGTTCCAGAAGACTCCTTCTGCAGGAGTTTTACTTGAAAAAGCACCAGCAGGGAAGGCACATCCCAGCCAACCAACTCTTTATACCAAGTAAAACGTGGGAACTCATTCTGGGGTGCTGTACCCAAAGCACTGGGATCTTCTACAGAGATGCTCTGCTGAGCACCCACTTGGACGCAGCAGAATTAGCCCTGAAGCACCTATATTAGCAGCCACCAAAAGCAGAGAAGAAGCCAGGACAGCACTCCAAGGGTGACAAGCAAAGGGCTGATGGCCACTAAGCTGGTGCTAGAAGTATGTGCACCAGACAAACATGTGCCTTGTGAGCTACTTTAGACAGCTCCAGATAATTTCCCACAAGGAATGACCCATTTGCCCATTGTTTAGAAAGCAAACTTCGCTTTCTGCTGCCCATGAAGGGCATTCCAAAAGGAAAGAGCAGACTCCACTTGCCAGGAAACCCTGCACGGAAAGACCTGAATGCACAGCAAGCCATTTCTCCAAAGCCCAAAGTAAAATCCAAAGAATCCCAACTCTTGGGCTGGATAAAGACAGCAGACTGAGAGGGGATCTTATGAATGTTTATGAATATGTGAAGGGTGGGTGTCAAGAAGAAGGGGCAAGGCCCAGTGACAGGACAAAGAGCAATGGATACAAACTGGAACCCAAGAAGTTCCAGCTCAATATGAGGAAAAACTTCTTTACTGCCAGGGTTACAGAGCCCTGGAGTAGGCTGCCCAGAAAGGTCGTGGAGTCTCCTTCACTGGAGACGTTCAAGACCCACCTGGATGCATTCCTGTGTGACGTGCCCTACATAATCCTGTTTTGGCAGAGGGATTGGTTTGCCCAAGGCAGTGGTGGAGTCACCATCCCCAGGGGTGTTTAAGCAGCCTGTGGACCTGGTGCTTAGGGACATGGTTTAGTTTTGACCCTTCAGTGCTGAGTAAAGGGTGGGACTGGATGATCTTTGAGGTCTCTTCCAACCACATGAATTCTGTGATTGGACTTGATGATCTCCAGAGGTCCCTTCCAGCCCCTAACATTCTCTGATTCTATAAAAGATAAATCTCACAGCAAGACACTAAGAAGTTAGAGGGGTTGGGGACAAACTGAAGCCCCACGCTCCCACCATCACTGAACGAGTGGCCATGGTGCCTGAAAAGCCATGGTTTTGGTCCAATGCCACCTTTCTCCAATGGTGCTTGGTAAAAAAAAAAAAAAATAAAATCCTTCTGGTTTAACCCCCTATTTCCTGATGATTTCCTTGGGAGTGTGAGGCTGTTTTGGTAGCCACACTGCTGCATGACCACGTAATCAAGGAAACATGAGAGAATTAGAAAGCAATGGGGTTCAGAAGACAGAAACCAGATCTATTAAAACCACTCTTATTGCAGAACTTTCCCACAGCCTTTGCTGTGGAAGCTGATGTCAACCAGAAGAAATAATTCATTCAAGGGGTTTAAAAAAAAAAAAAAGGCAAGTAAAGGATGTTTTCAGCTCCAGGGGTATGTAAGTTTGTGCTGCAAGAATTGTGCTCCTCACACCCAGCTGGAAAGGGAAGAGCTGGGGCCTGCCTCCCGCCTGGCACCGGAAGCCACTGAGACACAGAGTCCTGCAATGGAAGAAGCAAAGAGAAAAATAAGGGAAATATTTGCTGTAATGCTTGATTCTCACAGGCTTTGAGTAACAGGCAATGTAATTTTGCTTCTGCTGCCCTTCCCCTGATTCTGCTGAGGTTTTAGATGGGAACACCTGAAAGAACACTCAAAAAAGCTACTTTGCTGATGAGACCTATCTCCCAAATATGTCTAGATTGGAAAACCTGCCATCAGTTATTTGGGAAGAAATGCTTTACACTGAGGGTAGTGAGACGCTGGCCCAGGTTGCCCAGGTTGTTGGGAGATGCCCCATCCCTGGAACCATTCCAGGTAAGGTTGTTTGGGGCTCTGAGCAGCCTACTGTAGTTGCAGATGTCCCTGCTGACTCTATGGTGTTGGACTAGATATGTTTTGAATGCCCCTTCCAACCCAAACCAGTCTGAGAGACTGTGGCACTGAGATGGTCTCCAAGCCATGGGCACCATCACAGAGGTGAGTGAGGAGATGGTGGTGACTATCTCAGGGCTTCCCTGCACAGATGCTGCACAGTGCCAGGTATGCAGCACCCATAGCTCATTCATTAAGCACCAAGATGAACCAAATAAAAAAGGAGGAGCAGCTTGTGTAAGAAATGCCACCTCCTGATGCAGAACCTCCTGAAGTCCACCATACAGCCATCACTGGGGATGCAGAAAAAGGATGGGGAGGCGCTCAGATGGCTCTGGCTCTCCAATTGCTAAATCCCACCAAGAGACATCTAAAAATACATCACACGCATCCTCCTCATTATTTTTCTACATAAGCAATTAGTGGAGTCATTCAGGGAAGCTGGCCAATGCGAGCGGAAGGGGCCATGCTCTGCGTCAGCAGCAGGGGGAGGGAAGGAACCCACAAGACTGGCTATTAAGAAGTGGTCCATGTTACGAAAGAGCTGCAGACTTCTTGGTCCAGCAGAAACAGCTCCATGTAGGTTAGGGAAAAGACTGTGCCACTTATCTCTGGTTTGCAGCGACAGAACACAGCTGGCTGGGGGCCAAAATCCCAATTAATTTATGACAAACAGTTTGAAGGAAAAGAAAATCTTTGCTCCTCCCTGAGATCTCAATAGCAGGGAGCTGAGACTGTTACCGAGTGCTGTGCAGGCTCATTGGAGGTGTCAGAGCCTGGACCTTCTCCTTGTGGCACCATGTGTGCTCTGGATACCAGGAGGGGATTCATTAACGAAGCCTCTGGGTGTTTCTGACAGCCCAAGCAGATCCTGCTCTCCTACTCCTGTTACCCACAGCTCTACACTGTAAAGGAAGTCAGGCTAAACCATCCTCCCTCCTGCCCACAGCCATGCCACTTCCCTGCCCTGAGACAGGTGAGGAAGGGTAAAACCTCCCCCCAGGCCACCCAGAAGAAAGGTATTTCCACAGAGAATAAAATCGATGAGAAGGTGGTTAAAGAACTCCAGAGCCCTAGGGAAGGTGTGCATGGATGATGGGGAGGTTTTTCCTGATTTGGGGCAGTTTTGTAGAGCTCAGGCAGTTTTGCACAGCCCAATTCTTCCCATTCTGAAGCAAAGTTCATTCCAGGAGCCTGTATCCCCAAAGTGCCCTTGCTCCAGCTCCAAGCCCAATGCTGGGGTCAGATTCTACCTCCAGCTGGGTACTCAGGGCTGTTGTGCAGCCTCGGGGACCAGAGCTGCCACCTCCACCCTCCCCAAGCCCTGCAGAGGGGCAGCCCTTGCAGCTAAATGAAAGGGGATGGAGTTCTTCCCTCGTTTGCTTTTAGTCACTCCCTGTTTTACCAGAAGATCCAAAAATCCAGCCTGGATGCTCAATCTGTCATTGAAAAGAAGTTTTCAACCTCGGAGGTTTCGACATCTGGACAGAGACTTTCTCCTTCAAGCGCCAAACTACAGCAGCGTTAATTAACACAAAACACACTAAAGAGCTTCTAGCTGAGGAAACAGGGAGGCTCCTGAGCTCTCCTGCACAAGCATATCCTGTGCTTCACTGGGACAGGCACAACCCCACCCACCCTCTCCCTGCTAAACCAACACAAACCCCTCTATCAGCTCAAAAGCAGTAATGCCTGCAGCCTTCCTTTGGCCAGTCTGCTCTTTCTCCCAGTGGAAGACACAG
Source organism: Indicator indicator (assembly GCF_027791375.1). NCBI lineage: Eukaryota > Metazoa > Chordata > Aves > Piciformes > Indicatoridae > Indicator > Indicator indicator. The sequence goes on along the minus strand of NC_072044.1, from coordinate 5,945,448 downwards.
ATTGTCCAACTCCAGCACCAGCTACACTGAACTCCATTAACCAGGCCTTTTCTTTTCACTATCCCCCTCTCTGCAGGGATGTTGTGATCTTCCAGCCTGGAGAAATCAGGAAAAACCCAGAGCGGAGAATGGGATGCAAATGTGTGACCCCAAACTAAGGACAGACAGGTATCACACATGCTATGGTTTCACCAAGATCACTATCCTCAGCCATGTTTCCTAGAAATCAGCATACCAGGAATCTGCCAGCTCCAAATGGAAACACAGATCCCTCAAGGAGGCTCACGGGAAGAGAAACAGAAAAGAAAGGCTGGAGAAGATTTTAAGGGGACTCACCTTGCCACCACGCAATCACTGGAGAAGGTTTGAAGGTCCACAAGGGGTCCAGGGAGGTGCCCACCTAAGGACACAGTGGGGATGTGACACAAATAGCTGGTAAGAAGAGGGGGGAAAAAATAAACTAACCCCCAACATGTGTGGGATTCTAAAAACAGGATTTAAGAAGAGGGTAGAACTGAGATGACAGCTGCAAGCCACAGACCAGGCTCTACCATGGGCAGAAAGGAGGGATGAGACCATGGACAAACCCTCTCAAAGCAGCTCCTCAGCTCCCTACAGCCCTGAGGAGATGATTTGACTTGCTGGTTCCATAAAATAGCATCTTACATCAACAAATAAAAAAAAAAGCTATATTTTGTCCAACTTCTTTTTATTTACTGCTGCTAAAAGTCAGGACGAAAATTAACAGGATGGAAAAAAAATCAGAGCTGGCTGTTCTGGGGTTTGTTTGTTAGGATCTGCTTAGCACAAAGCACTTTTGCTTCCACAGCCTGAAAAGCTTTGGATTGCAACACAGAAGGGACCTGCTGTAAAACACAAAGGTCACAGCAAAAACTAGCAGAGCTATATGCACAGGAGACATGGGGCCCTGAATCCTGGAGAAAATCACCTCAAAGCCTGCTAAACATCGCTGCCTGATAAGGCAATGATTTGGAACTAGAGCAGCGTAGATTTACATTGGACATTAGGAAGAAGTTCAAGGATGAGGCTGGATGAAGCTTTGAGCAACCTGGGCTGGTGGGAGGTGTCCCTGCCCATGGCAGTGGGGCTGGAACTGGATTATCTTTAAGGCCCCTTCTAACTCAAGCCATATTATGACTCTATGATTACTCCAATCTCAGTGAGCATCTATATAAATCCCAGTGAGCATCACCTGCAAATCTTGGTGAACACCACCTTGAATTCTAGTGAGAATCACTCCCAACTCCAGTAAGCATCCCCCCAAATCCCAGTGAGTATTGCCCCAAATTAGGATTGATTGCTAGGTTGAGAATTCCCCCAAATCATAGAACCGTTTCGGTTGGAAGGAGCCTTAAATATCATCCACTTCCCCTGCCTTGGGCAGGGACACCTCCCACTAGACCATGTTGCTCAAGCGAGTATCCTAGTGAGCATCCCTCACAATCCCTGTATCACCTCCAAATCCCACTGAGCACCCCACCAAATCCTACGGTTTATCATCCCCAAATCCCAGGGAGCACCATCCCATCCCCAACACCAGCCCTTTAAGCTCTGGGCTTTCTCCACTATCCCACTGTGGTTTCACTTCCCCTTTAATGGAGAAAATTATTTTTTCTAATAAAAGATCTACTTGCTGAGCAACCATCCCTGTGCAAGAGGCAGGTAAGGACTGGAACAGTGATTTTCCTTGGATAAGAGTGTTTTAAGACACTTGGAGACAGAGCAGAGACACAGGGAGATGGAGTTTGAAACAGTGAGAAAATAACACTCTCTTCAGCCTGACACTAACTCCATGTGATCCTCAGCTTCACCCTGCCAAAGATGCACCCAGGTACCATTTCTCATGCTCGTACATCATAATTTGAAAGAAAAAATAACTTTCTTTTTTTTAATCCTACCTGTTTGATTTTCCCCTCTCATTTAAAGGGAGAAGCCACAAAAACAGTGAAGCATTCACTCACTGAACAAGACTCACATGGATTGATCCAACGTGCATGTTGTGCAAGCAGCTCAGTCCCAGTGGGCCACTCATGGCAACTTCTCTTTGAACGAAATAAACACACTCCAAACAGAGCTGCTTTAGCTGACCAGTACCCTGAAGAACCTCCAGCATGCTCACATGAACCCTGACTCACTGGGGACCCAACCAAACTCTCAGCTCGCCCATATCCATGGCTGGTCACCGCTTCAGGGTTAATTCCTGCCCGTGGAAACCCTGGTATCCCTCAAGCATCCTCTGAGCATCCACCCATGAAGCATCCCCCTGAGCATTCATTAAGCAGCCCGCTCAGCATATTTTGAGTATCGCCCCTAAAGCATCTCACTAAGCATCATCCCAAGCATCCCGAGTGTCTCCCTTGAGCATCTTTCCCCAAAGCATGCCCCTGAGAACATCCTTCTTAACGTCTTCCCCCAGACCATCTTCCTGAGCATTGCTGAAATACTCCCCTGCCCTGAGCATCCCCTAAGCTCCTGGGCTAACTCCTGCCCACAGAGACCTTGGTATCCCCCAGGTGTCCTCCTGAACATCCCTTTAGCTCCAGTGTTAACACCAAACTGACAGACAGGACCAGGACAACATCTCTAGGGGATGCGGATCAGCAAATCAAGAGAGGGGATTCTGCCCCTCTGCCTCTGCTCTGGTGAGACCTTACCAGGAATACCATGTCCAGCTCTGGAGCCCTCAACACAGGAAGGACCAGGTCCTGAAGAGGGCCACAAAAATGATCAGGGGGCTGGAGCACCTCTGCTAGGATGACAGGTCAAGAGAGTTAGGATTATTCAGCCTGGAGAAGAGAAGGCTCTGGGGACACCTTAGAGTGGCCTTCCAGTACCTGAGGGGGGCTACAAGAATGCTGCAGAGGGTCGCTTCCAGCCCAAACCCTTTTATGATTCTATGCTACAGCTCTGAGGACAATACCTGCACTGCTGCTGGATCACCATCACACTGTCAGCCCCACAGAGCTCCAGGGCTCCAGCACCCTCACACCAAAGAATTTTATCCTTCCATTCAGGTGGAACCTCCCAGGTTCCAGTTTGTGCCCACTGCCCCTTGTCCTGTCACTGGGCAACACTGACAAGTCTGGCCCCATCCTCTTGCTGCCCCTATCCTCTTGCTGAGCACTGATCAGATCTCCTCTCAGGCTGCTCTTTTCCAGGACCAACAGCCCCAGGGCTCTCAGCCTTTCCTCCTCACAGAGATACTCCAGGCCCCTCAACATCTTTCTAACCTCTGTTAGACTCTCTCCAGCAAGCTCCCCGTCTCTTGAACTGGGGAGTCCAGAATGGGACCCAGTACTGCCAACGTGGCCTGACTAGGGTAGGCTAGAGGGGGAGGAGGGCCTCCCCCAACCTGCTGGTCACACTCTTCACTTAAATCAGAAAGTATTTTTAACAAGGCTGGTTTTCCAAATATTTCTAATTCCAATATTTACAAAGCAGGGACATCACAGGCAGAAAATGATTTAATTGCCGTCCCTCATAATCCTCCCTCTTCCTTTCTGACAGTTGCTTTTAGTGCAACTTTCCTTATTTCTGAATACGCTCACTTGCAAACTGAGAAATCCTTATTTCCATCACACTTCCTGATGACGGGAAAAGACCATCAGCTTTAGCAAAGCAAGTTACATTTGAGCTACTTGCGGTCATTTCTTCAATGACATTAGAAGATCCCACACACACACTAAGCTGTTTGTTGTTCTGTGATGAGCAGGAGATGGGTACAAGCCCCACAGCTCCCTCAAGAGGCTGCAACAGTTTGATATAAATGCATGGAACTGACAAGGAATATCAAATATTAAAGAGTAAAAGTAGAAATAACAGAGGACAAATTATTCTCCAAATCCTTTATGGGATATTTTTGCCCCCCCTGAGCCAGCCTAGAGAGCTGTGCACCTCGAGCCTCACAGCAAACTTGCTCCTTCTGCAAGGCAGTAATTAAACCCATCTAATTAGAATCATAGAATCATTAATGTTGGAAAAGACCTCTAAGATCAAGTCCAACATTCTACCCTATAACTCCATGAGCACTAGATCATGTCCCAAAGTATTTACTTGTTTTTTTAACACTTCCAGGGAGGGTTACTCCACCATCTATCTCCCCAAGCAGGTGAATCATAGATTCATATAATAGTTTGGGATGGAAGGGATCTTGAAGATCATTTAGTTCTAACTACCCTGCCATGGGCAGGGACTCCTTCCAACTAGACTGAGTTGCTCAAGGCCTCATCCAAACTGGCCTTGAACACCTCCAGGGAGGAGGCATCCACAACCTCCCTAAGTAACCCATTCCAGTGTATCACCACCCTCACTGTGAAGAAAGTGATGGTACTGAAAGATGCAGTTTGGGTTTTATTCAGAAACTGTCCTTATTTTCTGGCTCATCCCAGTGGGGAGATGCTCTAACAGCACTAAGCAAGAACCTCAAAAGAATACCAGCATGTGCTGGGCAAACACAGTCTCAAGAAGTGACAATTATTTGCTTCTATTTAGTTATAACAAAAGACAAAGTAATTGTACAAGGTGCCATCCCAGCAGAGTCTTCTGCTCCAGGCAGGACCAGCACTGTACCAGCCCTCACCCACCATGAGCCCCTCTAGCACTGATTCTGCTCCATCCTTCAAACCCAAAACCACACAAGACACACCATGCTGTGGTCCCTCCCCCTAAGTTTGAGCAGATGAGGTGACTTCTCCTTAACTGCCCAGAAATCTGCTGGTTTATTTGCTTCATGTCATTCTGGATTTTCTCTGGCACAAGCTCCAACCCCACCCCCCACGAAGAAGTTACCAGTCACCCCTTCATCTGCCAGCACCCTATCATCTCCAGCTCCATCCTGCCCTCAACCCGTCCCAGAGGGTGCTGTGAGAACCGGTGTCCCACCATGGGACCGAGAACCGGTGTCCCACCATGGGACCCCAGCATCTCACCAAGATCCCAGCATCCTACTGAAGAATCCAGCATCCCACTAAGGGATCCCAGAATCCCCGACAAGGACCCCAGCATCCAACCTTTGGGCTGCAGAACTCTTCAGTGCCACTAGAATGTTATTCCTACTCAGTCCAATACTCCCAGTTAATTCCTTGCCAGCAGTGGCAACTGTTCCCACTGCATGGGCAGCATTTCTGTCCACCCACAGTAGTTCTGTCCCATCTCTTGCATACCAGGTTGGAAATAAAACCTGAGCATCTCCCTGTCACAGCACCAGCACCCCACCCAAACCCACCACACCTCCAGGAAAACCGCTCCCAAAGCCAGAGATAGGCTCTGCTGAAGGAACTGGATGAGTCCTTCAAAGAGTCAGGAGGGAAACAGCTTCCCCATGTTTTTGAGGAAGAAGCCATTTATGCTGCCAGCTTTGCTTTTTTAACTTGCGGTCCCAGTTTCCAAGCTCGATTTGACGTCCCAATGATGTCCTGAATCCTCCTCAAGAGTTTAAGAGCTCATTATGGAGAGACATCAGGTAACTTCTACCTCTGAAACCCCAAAGGAGCAACTCCTGATTTGTTTTCATTTTTCAAGCTTTTTTTTCCATCAGGAACAGCACAACCCTGTTTGCTTGGATTGATGACAACAGAAGCAAGATCAGAGTCTCAGCTGGAAGCTGCCAGCTGTGGACACGCTGATGGTGGCTGTATCCCTTGCAAGCTCTTAGAGCTCATCATGTAAAATACTCTTTCCCTGTCAAGAAGCAGCTCACTTGATAGTGGAATTCAAAACCAGAAGCTTTGAAAGAGATTTTGTGCCCAGAGAGGAGGGAAAACTAGCAGAAGCCTAAAAAATAGTATTTACCCTGTGCAATCACTTTCACCTACTGCTAGGGAAACTACAGGTTCAGGCACACAGGTGTAGGAGGTGGCATTAGAGGGGAAATTACAGCCCAGCAGAGGAGCTCGGTTTGTGAGGGTAAGTGGGAAAAAGAAAAAGCCCCCCCTCTCCTTAAGCACCTTACTGCTGGCACAAATGGCAGGAGATGGACCCCACCCTTGTCCCCACGCTAGCGCAGGCCATTGTCCCTAGCAATCCTCAGGCACCTCTGTGGTAACTCCCCACATACATCCTGCCTTCACTGGAGGGGAGGGGATCTATGGGGTGGGGACCCTCATGCTATCCCCTTCCCAACACAACTCCATGCCCAGTGCCCATGACACAGCCCGAGGCAGGGTCCATCTGCCCCACGTACGCCTCTCTCCAACCCCACACTTCCTCAACAACAGAAATATGCTATTTCTCCAGCCCCACCGTGACATCCCCACCCAGCCCCAGAGAGACACACACTCCCCACCACCACCACACCGTGCACCCCAGTCCCTCAGCCCCACCTAGGGCACATGGGCAGCCCCGCACAGACGCCCGCGGGCCCCACAGAGGGCACTCCAGCTCTTCAGCTCCGCACAGGATCCGCCCAACCCCACACAGCGACTCACGCAGGGCTCCCTAGCCCCACAGAGGGGCCCACACAGGGCACCAACAAAGAATCCCCTGAGCCCCACGCAGGGACCCACACAGGGCTCACCAGACCCCCAGCCCCAAGCAGGGCCGCACGCTACAACCCGCACAGTAAGACTCACCTGCCACCTCCGCCGCCCAGCTCCGAGTGGCCACTCGCCGCCGCGCCGGCCGAGTCTCCCCTACCGCCGCGCGGCGCCCCGCCTGCCGGCTCACCTCCCATTGGCTGCTTTGCCTGACCGTCTCAGCCATGGCACCCTCTGTGCCTTTTGATTAGCTCTGGCGGCGGCGTATGCAAATAAAGGCGTTTGCCCCGCCCCTATCGCCCAGCTGCAGCGCGGCTCGGCCCGGCCCCAGCATTTGATGGGGGCAGCGGAGGCGAAGCCGGGCGGGAACTGAGGAACATCCCGTCCGCGTGCGATGTCCCGGGGGAGGGGTGTGTCTCTGTGCTCTGTAACGCCCCTGTGGAGGCCCGGCTCCCTGCGGTGCCACTGGGGGGTTCCTAGCTCCCTGGGATATCCCGGGGTAATCTCGGTCCAGTGCGATGTTCCTGGAGGGGTCCTGGCCGCTGCGGTGTTTACTGGTGTGGGTCTTGGTCCCGAGCGATGACCACGCGGGGTCTTGGCACTGTACGATGTCCGCGAGGGGTCCGCAGCGCCGTGCAGTGCTCCGGGAGGGGGTCCCGTTTGTACAATGTGCCGGGGAGGTCTCGGTCCTGTGCAGTGCCCTGAGAGGGCTCCCCGGCCCCGTCCGATGCCCCGGCGCTTTCCTTGTACTATGTAATGCCCCTGGGTGGGCCCAGACCTGATGGGGGTGAGGGGTGCAGCTCCATGCAGTCCTCCAAGGTTCCCCCAGCCCGGAGCAGTGCCCTTGTTAGGGGGGGAGCAACTTTTGTACACACACCCCCCCACCCCCCACAAGGACACATCAGCCCCGAGGACACCCCAGCCACAGGGCCAACCTGCCCCATGCAATGCCCCTGAAGGTGCCCCAACCTTGTACAGCACCCTACGTGTGTCCCAGTCTTCAGCATCACCCCACAGGCATCCTAGCCCTGTGCAACACCCCACAGGTACCCCACCCTCTGCATCATCCCATGGACACCCCAACCCCCTCTGTCACCTTCTCGGTGTTTACCCAGGGACGTGTCATATCAAAGGCATAAATAAGTAAGAGTGTTCCACAGCTGAAGAGGGAGGAGGGAGGGGGATTTGGAGGCTACATTGGCTGCTGGGACACGCTGAAACGTTCCTGATCAGTGCGAAGAAGCTAAGATTTTAGTTAAGGGCCACCTCAAAATACCCCCATGATTAGACATAATGTGCTTTGGCGATTAAACATCTCATCACTGCTCAATCGTGGTGAGCCCACAGGGGCCCAAGAAGCTGGAAGCAGGGTTCACAGAGCAGGTTTGAACTGTGCATCTCTGAGTATTTTGGTGAGTGGTCATTTTTCCCAGGCTTGTGTTGGAACTGGTGCCCACAGCTCCCACTCTGTGCCCTGGCTCGTGTTGGTGTTGATGCATGCAGCTCCCAACCTGCACCATAATTCCCACATATTGATTCCGTACTTATTTTCACAATGTTTCATTTTCCCCTCTCTGAAATAATATAATCTTGCATCAAACATTCCCCATTCAGCCTCTGAGAGCATTACATTTCCATTTACCAAAGAAATATTGTTGGTTTCCAACATCCACAACGTAATTTTGTGTAGGCCTCCTAGATAATAAAACCAAGTCCTGAAAAACCTCCATGGGGTCCATGGTAGCAACAGGGGCAGCAACAGACTGGTCTGCTTTTGCACCCCTAAAATAGGCAATTTGTTTGTTTCATAGAAAAAAATACACAAACAGAAACGAAACCAAAACAAACAAAAAACCAACAAGCAAACAATACCCCACAAAACAAACCAAAACCAAACCCCATGAGCAGAGAGCACTAGGGCAGGTTTTTAAAAGCCATCTTCCAAATCACTGCAATACCAGTGCCAGCTCCCAGCTCACTCCGTGGTTTTTTTTTTTGTTTTTTTTTTTTTTTTTTTTGTGGGGGGGTGTGCTTGAACTCTCCCCAGTGCCAGCGTCTGCCCCATCCATCCCTGTAACACAACCTGGAGGAAATCCGCTCCATAAATAATCCCGGGTGGCTGTCAGGGGCACTGCTTGTTCCCACTTACAGCTGGCTGCACATGTCCTGTCCCAGCCCTGTGCCTGCTGTGCCACCATCACCTGGCCCTAAAAGGATGGGGGGTGGTCCAGGGGAAAGCCCTCCCACCAGAACTGGGGAGCAAAACTTCCAGATCCCATTTCACCAGTGATGTCCTTCCTTGTGCCAGCCATGAGTACCTCGTGTGATGCGGCAGCGTCAGTTCCTGAGAGAGAGAAAAAAGGAAAATTACAATTAAACAGGATATTTTTATTCATCCTTGTCTTTGGCTTAAAAATAGCCAGTGTTAGCCTGCTTGGAGAGTGCAGGAAGGAGAGGAGTCCCCTCACCTCGGCCTCGCATCTCAGAGCTGCACTAGTGAATCTCTGGAGTGTGTTGGAGAGCTCAGGAAATGGGCTTGCTCCCAGTTTCCTTCCGCATGTGCCTGTACAAATCGCTGGCACTGGGTGACAAGAGATGGTCCCAGGGTGGGTGACCCATGTACGATCCCCTCCTGAAGGAATACAATACTGCCTTCCCAGACACTCACCTGCTGCCTGTTTTGGGGAGAAAGGCAGCTTTTTGCAGCCTGGTGATGCCATTGGCACCCTCCCAGCATGTGTAGTCCCTGGAGGGACTGGTTTGTCACCTCAGGAGGTACAAAGTGGCAGGGGCTCAGTGAAGAGCTGGGTGTTTACAGGAGGTGCTGCTGGGTGTTGCACAACAGGAGGACACCCTGTCCCTGTCCTTGCCACCAGCCCTGGTCGCAGCTGTGCTGGTGGCAGGGACAGACAGTGAGAACATGGGGACATTGGGGGCACACAGGAGGGCACGGGCAGCAGGGCAAGACCACCCACTTGGCATGGGGTTGCTTGAGCCAGAGAGTGTAAAGTATCCATCAAGCTGCTTTCTGTGTGAAATTCTCCCAAAAATCTTTCTGCTGGATAGGTCACAGGAGGGATGTTGGTGCCATGATGGACCCTGGCTGGAAGCACACAGCAAGATCCAGTCCTGGGAGAGGGATACTGGATGTTGTGGTGGAGCCAGTCTGGGATGAGAAGCTGGATCCAGCCTGGGGGGTAGAAGCTGGATTCAGCCTGGGGTGATCCCTCCTCCAGCTGTGATCTCCTCACCTTGCTTGGACTCATGACTCCTGCAATGAGTTTTTCCTAGCAGAGGGGCTGAGGCATCCCTGGCACATGCAGAGACCCCTTGGAGCACTCTCTGCTTCAGCTCTGGCCTGAGTCTGCCCCATCCAGCAGCACGGACAGGGTTGGTCCTTTCCTCAGGGCATTTCCAACCATAAATTTCTGGACTGTGATTCAGATGCTGGCCCCTGCCTCAATAACACTCATGCAAACAAGCAGGGGGCACATCCAGTCTGGATCCATCCTCAAATCCTCATCTTCCCCATGGCTCTTCCTTCCAGACAGCTTCTGTCCAGCTGAATGGACATTAATATTTTCCCTTATTATTAACCCCTGGGGAAAAAGGGGAAAACCCCTGCACCCCAGGATTGGAGACAAGTGCTGACAGGGAGTGGGCAGGGTTCAGGGCTCACCCCAGCCCTGCCAGAGGTCCAAGTGAGGGCAGGATGCAGCGGGGCCAGAGCAGGGAGGATAAATAAAGTCCGGCTTTTTCGTCCTGGCCTGCAGCCACTTCTAACACAAAGTACATTCTGGTCTGGACGTAATGAACTGTACCAGCCTCTGCTGGGAGGAGGGTGGCTGGGACTCCCCAACTGCCCTGCCAGCATGGGGGTGTCAGGGGGTGCGAGGGCACTTTTCCCCTTGTGTTTGGTGTAGGGATGGTGGAGGGTGCAGCATCCCTGGGGATGCCTGGCTGTGCTGTGTGGAGGGGGTGATGGAGGGACCCACACCCTTAAAAGATCCTGACTGCTCTAAGGTTTGTTGGGCATCTAGGGACAATCAGAGTGAGGGAGCACCAGTCAGGAACATCTCACTCAGCAGGTACATGTTATGTGGAAGGGATATACACCCGGCAGGGATATGGCACCCAACAGAACCTTGGCACCCAACAGAACCTCAGCACCCAGCAGGGTCTCAGCACCCAGCAGAGCCTCAGCACCCAGCAGGGCCTCAGCACGCAGCAGGGCCATGCTCAAGGGTGACCCAGGCCAGCGCTAGAGCCGCATCCCCCTCCCCGCACCTCCCCCGCACCTCCCTGGCCTCGGCGCTGCCCCTGCTCGCAGCGGCCCTGGGCTGACCGGCGGGCACGGTGCCAGCGCCCGGCCTGGGGACGCGATGTACCGGCCGCGGGAGCGCCAGGAACAGCCTGACTCAGCACCCGGGGTGCATGTGCGAGAAACTGCTCCGCGGGGCCGGTCCTGCCCGGGAGGGGGGTAAGGAAGGTAAGGAAGGGTGCCTGGGCTTTGGGGGGCTGGCCACTGCCTCCGAGCATGTAGGCAGGAAAGCCCCTCCCTGCTGCTGGTGAAACCCCCAGAGCAGACTGTCACCCTGCTCGGTCCCTGTTGGCTGGTGGGGCCACTGGTACCACCCCCTACCCCGCAGCATGCCCATCAGTATCAAACGCCTCCTTGACATTGCTCCCCACCATGCACTCCAGCATCACCCCTGGCATTACCCTCCACCACAGAACGGTAGAGGTTGGAAAGAACCTCCCAATATCATCCCCCAGCGTCACCCCCCAGCATTACCCCCACCATAGAATGCTAGGGGTTGGAAAGGACTCAGCCTGATCTAGTGTGAGGTGTTCCTGCCCATGGCAGCGGGGGTTGGAACTAGATGATCCTTGTGGTCCCTGCCAACCCTGACTGATTCGATGATTCTATGACTCCTATCACCCCCAGCACTGTCTCCCATCATCCCTCCCCTCCCCCCAGTATCACCCATGGCATCCCTACCCTCACATCACCCCATCAGCATAAACTACAACACCCCCAGTACCCCTCATGCGTATCCCCAGCACCACCCCAACACCCCCACCAAACGCCCTCCCCCCCCGTATCCCTCCTCCACCCCCCCATCCTAACCTACTCCCTCAGCCCCACTCCCCAGCATTTCAGGGATTTAAATGCTAAAAATACCCAGCAAGGGGGGGAACCACCAAGCTGGGGGGAACCACCCCCTGCAAAGCACCCAGTCTCCAGCCTCATCTCTCTCAGCCCACCCTGCACTCTCCACCTCCCTGTATCACAGTAATTAATTCCTCCAGTTAAAATAATTCAGCCCCAGGACTTCTCCAGTTGCACCCCACTGGAAAGCATCAGGAAGGACTGACAGGGATGCCTGGATGGCCCCCAGTGCCCCATGTGTCAGTGACAGCCTCCACCAGTGTCCTGAGCTGTGCCGTTCTCAGCCAGAGGCTGCTCTGGCATGGGGGGAGCATCCTTAAGGACACCCACCCTTGGTCACTCTCCCAGCCCCAAAGTCAAGCCCAAGGATGGAAGATGGATGAATTACCCCAGCACCAGATTTTAGGGTCCCTGGAGATGATCCCTGCCACCCCGTAACCCTAATCCTTCCCTTCTTAAAACTCCAGAAGAAAGATCATCACAGTGGAGAAACGAGTCTGACATTATTCCCTCCATCATGTCTGGAGCAGGCAAAGCTGAAGAGGCCAGGAAAAGTCCTCACCAATGGGTTTTGGCAAGAGGAGGCAAACCAGCGCTTTCCACGAATTTGTTTTTTTTCCCATTGCTAGAAGGCTTGCTCCCTGCTGCCAGGCCTGGGAGGGTGGCTTCCTGCCAGCTCCATCCCCAAACCCCAGGGCAGTGCAAACCTGGCCCAGATTTAGTAAACCTCCTCGAGGAGTCTCAGGATGAACCCCCATGTCCCTGGGGGATGCATTTTGGGAACGGGGAAGGTAAGCACCCCCATTGTGCCCTCATAGGGGAAGGTAAGCACCCTCATTGTGCCATAGGGGCTTGGCAAGGTGCAGGTTGAGGTATCCCACCTTGGCATGGGGTAGACTGTGATATCTCCCCTAGGATTTGGGGTTCCCTGAGCCCCGAGAGCTGGTTGAGGTGTCCCCTTCAGCATCACCCTTCATCCCCACAGCTCCTGCCTGGCAAATGAAGGGGCCACCCTCAGCCAAAAGCCACCCTGAAATGAGTAGCCTGAAATGGGCCACTAGCACCCCTGCAGCTGCACCAGTCACTACCTTTCCATACCCTGACTTGAAATGGGGGGGAAAAAGGCATCTGGAGGGGAAGAAAACCCAGCCCCAAAACCAAACAGGCAGCCCCAGCTGCCTCTGGGCACCCCTGAACATTTTGGGGGCACCCCCAAACAGTTCTGGGCACACTATAACCCTTCTAGGGCACCTATAGATATATCTAGGCATCCCCCAAGCACCTCTGGGGCACCCCTAAACACCTCTGGACACCCTATAACACTTCTGGGAATGCCTAGACATCTCTGCATACTCCTATTAACTCTGGGCTTCCCTAAATACTCCTGGGCACCCCCAAATGCCTTGGTGCACCCCCCTCAGATGCCTCTGGGCAGCCCTTTGGGTGCATTCCCAGAGCACATGAACCCCCAACACCCTGCAATGCAACCCCCCTTGCCCCTGCTACAGAATCAGGCCCCACATGGCACCAGTCTGCAGCAAACTGGGGTGAGAGAGGGAGGACTGGGCTGTTCCTGGAGCCTGCTACCTCCCCACCCTCAGATCACTGCTCTAAGCTGAGGGCTATGTGCGTAGGCTCCTTCTCTGTTGGGGTGCCCGGCAGCTTGGGCCCCCTCCAAAAAGCATTTACTTCCCCCCCCACTCTGGGACATTTAGGCCCCCTGCCCAGCGGGGCAAACGCTGCAGGAGCAACCCTCCCCCACTACTCTGGACTCCATTTTCTTTTTGCGGGGTGAGGGGTTGTCAAGGTTGGGAGGGTGCACTCAGGCTTGAAAGGATGGGAATTGGGTGGACACCCCACTAGAGACCCCCACACCTTCTGATGGTGCTGGGGGGTGGGGGGAGAGGGCTGTGAATTGGGGGTGCAAGGATGGGCAGAAATGGAGGTGCAGCTGCATGTTTGCAGAACTCAAAAGGAAATTAATGGTAAGAAAAGGGAAAGCGCAGAAAAAAGGGTTAAAGCAGCGCAAAGAAGAGGTGAAGGCCGAAAGCTGGCGGAAGGGGGGGGGAGTGGAGGGGGGCGGAGAGTTGGGGGGGGCGGGGAGTGGGGGTTGAAAGGGAGGAGGGAGGTTGGGGAGAGGGAGCTGCAAGAACATCCTGTACCCTCGTGGTAAAAACAGCCCGGCAGGGAAGAGGGGGGGAGGGCAGAAAAACCTTCAACCCGCCCCCCCACAGTGTAACGGGGGAGGTTGGGAGGGAGCGGAAAAGAACTTCCCCCACCCCGCGCTCCACCACTGTAAGGGTGGGGGGACACTGGGGGCACTCCATGGGTGAGCAGGTGGGGATGGCAGAGCAATTTTGGTGATGGGTTCAGAGCGAGGGGGTGGGGGGTTTTGGGTGCCCCCCGCCCCCCTCCTTGATGCCACTTTGGCCTCTTCCTGTGCAAAATCGGGGGCAGGGGAGCGGGGACGAGGAAGGGGCACCCCTTTACCAACCAGGGTGAAGGGTTCCCAGTGAGGCGATGCGTCCCGCTGTAGCACAGTGGGATGCACTCTCGCTAGGATCCTCACTACAACAAAATCTGTTTGGAGTGCCCTCACGCTGGTGTGGGTCCCCCACACGTTGTCCCCAGGCCTGGCAGCACCCCATATGTGCGGGGGGGAGGGGGAGGGGGGGGAACCCAAGGGGAGCCTTCCTGTGTTTGTTAAAGACATCATGAGTCAGGTGTCTGGGGGGGGTTGTTTTTGGTTTAAACCAGTATTTACCAGTCCAGATCCACTGCTTCACCAGTAATGACAGAGACAAGATGGTGTGTGAGTGGGCTATTTATGTGTGCCCCCCGCCAGCATAGCCCCCCATCACACCTCTCCAGTGCCCCCGTCCTCCTCTTGCAAACACAGGGACACCACAAAAATGGGAATACAACAAAACCCACCTCAGATACACCATAAATTCACTCAAAACGTGCGCACACTGCCCCCCCCCGCCCTCCAGCATCCCCCTCCCCCGATAGGGGATGACCACCAAAGCAGGGCTCAAGGAGGAGGTGTCAGGGCTGTGGGGCTGGGTACATTTCAGGTGTGTCTCCTCCATCAGGGCTGAGCTACTCCGGGTCGGAGGGCTGGGATGTCCCTGTTAGGCTGAGGGGTGTCCCCATGCCTCTGGAGAGTGTGAGGGGGTCCCAGGCTGTGGCCACGCTGCGGCTGCCCTCTGCTGGTCCCAGAGACCAGGCACTGGCCACATCCTGCCCATGCCAAGGATGCAAAGCCCTGGGTGAGGCTGGCTTTGAGTAAGCAGGGCTCCCAATATTGCCCAATGTGTGTACTGGGTGATGGCAGCCGGTCTGAGGTGCTACTTGCTGGTGTGGAATGATGTCTGGGGCTGAGGACCCCATGCAGATGGTGAGACCAGGGAGAGACCTTGTGTTGCCTGTCTCCCCACCCAGTGCAGGGCTGCCTTGGGGTGCTCAGCCCTCCTGGGGCTGTGGGGAGCACTGCTGTGGGTGCCCTGGTGCTCATCCTGCATGAGGTGGAGGTGGCACTAGAGAAGCCAAGACCACCCACTTCAGTGACCTCCTCACCTCCTGCTGCACCTCCCAGCCCTGCCAGGCAGGTGCCTCCTCTTCCTCACCCCCGCCAGCACAGCTGGACCCCCCATCCCATGTCCAAACTGCTGTGTACAAGGTGGGCATCAGCCCCAACCCCACAGCCCACCCTGTCCCAGGGGCAGAGTGAAGGGGATTTGCTTCCTTGCTGCCAGTCTGGGCTTTTTCCAGCATCATCCCAAGTCCATCCCAATTTCCCAAAGCTCTTGCAGCCAGACAATTTGCTCCATGGGATGCTGGTGGAGGTATTGGATGTGGGACATCCATGGCACATACAGCTGCTGCCCATATGAGGTCCTTTTTGGGGCACGAGGTCCTTTTGGGTCACAAGGTCCTTTTTGAGGATGACTCCCACACAACCCACCATCTCCTGGCCACATCTGCCCACCCTGAGGACAAAGTGTAGAGTCACTTAGACACCACTGTGTGGCATGGCCACCAAGCACCCTGAGCACCCACAGCTCCAACCCCACCTTCCAGCTCCTCTCATGGTATCCCAGAATCACAGCATGGTGGGGTTGGAAGAGACCTCTGGAGATCATCTAGTCCAACCTCCCTGCTAAAGTAGGGCACCCACAGCAGCTTGCCCAGGATCACAGTGGCCAGAGGGGGTTGGAAACTCTTCAGAGAAGGAGACTCCACAACCTCTCTGGGCAGCCTGCTCTAGGGCTCCAGCGCTCCAGCACCTTCATACCAAAGAAATTTCTCCTCCTGTTCAGATGGAACCTCCTGGCTTCCAATGTGTGCCCAATGGCTCCTGTCCTGTCACTGGGCACCACTGAAGAGTCTGGACCCACCCCCCCCCACCCCCCACCCCAAGTCTTTAGCTCTTGACAAACATTGAGAAGATCTTCCCTGAGTCTGCTTTTCCACTCTCCTCTGATGACAAACCTTTTCTAAGGGACATTTCCAATGAGAGCAGCCACAGCAGCAAATAAATTAAATCCATCAGGTCCTGAGTAGGTCCTTCAAATCCTGGGGCTGCTGCGTCCTCCTGCACTCCCAAGCTAAGCTCCTCTCATGATCTGACCTAGCCTAGGTGATTACCACATGTACAGGTAAAGCCATTATGTCGCTGCTGCTTTTTACAGGACCTTTTGGCCTTGTCCCCATCCCATGCTGGAGGGTCACCTTGAGTGACAACACTGGCTTGCAGCTCAGAAGATGCTCTTTACTCAAACCCTGCCACAACAGCCAAAGCAGCATAGGCAAGTCCAGATATCCCTGGGGAGAGGGAAAAGCAGGGCACAGGGGCAGCCCAGGGTTACTGAGGTATCTTCCTTCATCACAACCCTTCCTGGGGGTCCTTGCAGACGCCAAAGTCACTGTTGGTGATGGAGCCAACGATGGTCTTATCAGCGTCACAGCTCAAGCCGCTCTCGCAGGGACACTTGTAGTAGATCCCATAGAAGCTCTGTAAGGAGTCAAGGCATGGTGCAGGCCAGGGACATAGAACCATTGAGGTTGGAAGAGACCTTTGAGATCATCAAGTCCAACTGCTCACCTAGAGCTTGCAGTGCCACCACTGCTGCTAAGCTATTGCCACTAAACCACGTCCCTCAGCACCACATCCTTGTGTCTTTTATACACCTCCAGGGATGGTAGATCCACCACCTTTCTGGGCAGCCTGTGCCAGTGCTTAACAATCCTTTCTGTGAAGAAATTTTTCCTAATCTCCAACCCGACCCTCCTCTGAAGCCATTTCCTCTTGTCCTGCCACTTGCTGCATGTGAAAAGACACTGACCCCCACCTGTCTCCAGCCTCCTTTGAGGTAGTTGTGAGGGTAATGAGGTCTTCCCTCAGCCTTCTTCTGAAGATCAAACAACCCTAATTTCCTCAGTCGTTCAAGGCCCTTCACGATCTTTGTTGCTTTTCTTTGGACATGCTCCAGCACCTCAATGTCCCTGTCCCCCTTCCCGCAGGGCTACACCTACCTTTGGGGAGCACTCTTGGGTCTCAGCTGCCTTCGGCGCACAACGAGCCAGGCTCAGGGCACTGCTCCGGTGGCAGCAGCGACTCTTGCACTGGGCACTCTGCAGGCACAGCTCCCCAATGTCCTGCACCAGGAGGTGGGGGATGAACAACAGGTCTCTCTCTGTCCACACTTGAATCCCATTCAGGGGATAAAGGACACCCCCAGGACACCCCCACAGAGCTTCTACCAGAGACCAAAGCACTGCAGACCTCTTCAACTCCACTGCAGCACTCAGGGTGTCTCCCAGTCATGGCATGGCTGGGGTCAGTGTCCCTCTTACCAAGTTGAAGATGAGCCCTCGCTCATGTGGGGCAGGCAGGGCTGGGGCCAGGAGCAGCAGGGCCAGCAGCAGGCAGGAGAGCAGCACCTTGGCCATGGTGGGCTCGCTTGTGCCCTTGCTACTGGGCAGGTAGGTGCTTTATAGTGAGTCTCCATGCACTGATGTGGCTGCGCCTATCACACCCCAACCCCTGGCATTGGGGCAACATGCCCAGAACAGGAAAACAGCCATGCCCTTGCTGCCAGATGGTGCCACCATGGGGACATCTCCAGGTGACCATCCTGCACTGGCCAGGCCAACCTGCCTGTTGGCAGTTCCTTTGGCTGAAGTGAAGGTGAAGCACCAGTGTTCCTCTCTTTCCCCTGGTGGGCAATTCCAGCCTCCTTCACCCTGGCTGTTGGGACTTGTGTTCTCTTTTTTGGGCAATGCTGATGGGTTCCTGGGCAAAGCAAGAGCTGGTGCTACAGCAGGAGCTCAACTCCAGCCCAGACCCTCCATTGCACAGATGTTACGATCACCAGGAAATCCAGGCAAGAAGGCCCAAAGTGTGGCAGAAGTGAGCCCACTCCCCTGCCAGCAACCCAACGGCCTCAGTCAGTGCTCCAGAGCCCACTGGTGTCCCCATCCCACAAGCCACCACAACACCTTGCCCTGTTGGGTATTTGTTTTGTGGTTCAGGGCTTGGGGGATGCAGCTGATGAAAGGAAAACAGTCCTGGGAAGGGCACAGCCATTCCCACCTGCCTTGGCCCAGCTGCTCTGGGCAACGATTAACCCCCCTGGACAGCCTTGGCCTTCAGTGGCCACAGGGGTGGCCCAGCTGCTCTGGGCAACGATTAACCCCCCTGGACAGCCTTGGCCTTCGGTGACAGCCACAGGGGTGACTGTCATGCTGGCCTGTGGCATCTACATGCACCCTCCTCCAGTGGGGAAAAACCCTGGTGACACCATTTGGGAGGTCAGAAGAGAGAAGTGTAGGGGGCACAGCATTGGGAGTCACATCTAGGGGTGCACAGCACATCCCGGGGCACAAAGCACGTGGGGGGGGAGGGGGGGCGCGGGTACTGATGCACAAGGTGCTCAGCAGGGTGCAGGGGGCATCCTGGACCACCCCGTTGGGAACATCTCTCAGGCACTGAGTACATCTCAGGGTTCATCCTTGGGGCACAGCGTGCAGCCCAGGGGATGGGGGTCATCCCAGAGGTATCTCCTAGAAATACAGGGCACGCATCCCGGGAGTGCAGGGCACATCCACGTGACACAGGGATCCCAATCCCGGGGGCACGAGGCTCATTGTGGAATCTTATCCTGGGGGTCCCAGGGTGTACCCCGGGCTCCCCTTGCGGGGACACAAGGCACATCCTAAGGGTGCATCCCGAGTCCCAGGGCTCATCTCGGGGTCTCCTCCTGGGGTCCCAGAGTTCATTCCAGAGTCCACTTAAGGGGCACACAGAACATCCTAGGGGCGCTTCCTGGGTCCCAGGGCTCATCCCGGTTCCCATCCCAAGCCGCGCCGCTCTCTTTCTCCGGAGCCCACTCTGGTTTAGGGCGGGGGAGGTTTGCCGGCTCCTCCCAGGTCCTGCGTCGGCTCCTCCCGGGTTCTGCGCTGGCTCCTCCCAGGTCCTCCCCCGCCTGGTTGTCTCCACGGGGTCGTTGTGTCCCGGGGTGGTCGCACCGCCACCGCCGGACCGTCCTGGAGGGGCTAGGCAGCGCCGGTTGCCCCGGGGACTGTGCCGGTGACTGTGCCGGTGGCCTCGGGAAAGGTGGCAGTGGCGTTGCCCCGAGAGCGGTGGCGGTGGCCGTGGCCCCGCCATGACCAAGCTGCTGCCGGCGCAGGAGGCGGCTCGGATCTACCACACGAACTATGTGAGGAACGCACGGGCCATGGGGGTGCTGTGGGCCCTCTTCACCCTCTGCTTCTCCATCCTGTTGGTGGTAACCTTCATCCAGCCCTACTGGATCGGGGACAGTATCGACACACCGCAGGCCGGTTACTTCGGTCTCTTCTCCTATTGCATCGGCAATGCGCTCACCGGGGAGCTCATCTGCAAGGGCAGCCCCCTGGATTTTGGCACCATCCCGTCCAGCGCCTTCAAAACTGCCATGTTTTTCGTTGGCATCTCTACTTTCCTCATCATCGGCTCCATCTTCTGCTTCAGCCTCTTCTTTTTCTGCAACGCAGCCACCGTCTATAAAGTCTGTGCCTGGATGCAGCTGGCAGCTGGTGAGTGAGGCTGGGGGTGATGACTGAGGAGTTGGGGGCTGCTGACGGTCCAACCGGAGCTATTTGTCCCTCTCTGCCCCTCATCTCGACTCTGCCATGGTGGGAAAAGGAACATCAGCATAACCTCCGTTCTCCATTTGCTCTGCTTTACTGGTTACCAGTGTTAAATTTGCAGTGGGTGCAGTCTGTCAGAGCAGCTGAGCCCCAGTAGACTGGCAGCGTGTGGGCGATGCTCCCCCGACCCCTGTGCTGCTGTAACCGCACCGACAGCCTGGCCCCACTTACCTGGGTGGGGTCTTCCCACCAGCCATTGCCCAACCCCATCGCTTCTGCTCTGCTGCATGGTGCAGCATGGTTGTGGCTTCACAGCATCAGTCTGAGAGTGCCAGATGCCACAAGGCTGAAGCATGGGATCCCTGTTTTGTTTGGAATCCTGCAGGAATTAATGAGGGATCCAGTGATAACCTTTGATGGGTTATTTGGTGCCTTCAATACCCCATGCATCAACTGGTGACTCTCTGAGCTCAGGGAATGTCATACTGGGGAAGTGGAACAGGAGGAGGGGACTGACCATAGGATTTGGTATCACCACCCACATTTTCCTACTTTTCTGCTCCCCCCCACATCTCTGTGGATCTCCAGCCTTTACCATCCCACCCCCACCACAGCCAGACACCTGAGACACCCTGTAACTGAGCTCCTGCCTTCGCAGCACCAGCTGAAATCCAACTCAGCCCTTCACTGCTCCTGGATCATTCATGCTGGGACCAGTAACAGCACTCACTGTTCTCAGGTGCCCCCCTGGCAGGGACACCCCACGGGATGACAGTCCTGGTATCAAGGTTGCTCCAGTTCCCAGCCAAAGAAATGAGCTCAAGGGAATATTTAGATAAGAGGCTTGAGGCATCTCAGCCTCCCAGGGAGCTGGACCAAGAAAAGGCTTTACTGTCATGTTTGGGGCTTTTATGTCAGTTTTTGTGCAGGATGGGGGAGAGAAACCTGGTGCAGGTGGCTCCAGCCACATGCATAAGCTCAAATCATCCCCGACAGCCCAGTTTTTCTGCCCTAGACAAGGGGCTTTCAAGCCACTTTTTGGAAAATGGAGGTGCATTTATGGGAATTGTATTAAAAATGGAGCAGGCAACAAGAGGATCCATTTTCTGGCCTTTGCTTGATGCTCAGGATGTATTTTCACAACAGAAATTATTTTTTTCCCCACTTCCCACATTTCTCCATGCTTCTCCTCTATGGTAGCTACAGGGGAAGGTAAATTAGATTGAAAGGAGCAGCTATCTGCTTCTGAATGAACAGAAACAGTCTCTGCACAGCTGGGAAGCTGTGTGCTGGCCTTGCCGCTCTTCTGTTCCCAATTCAGTGGGAAAGTCATCTTTTGGGGTGAAGAAACCACCCAAAAGAGTTTTCTGGGCACTCAGGGACAGAGGAGAGGCACTGGGACAGGGTAGGGTGCCTACTGCTGCTGCAGGAGGCTGCAGATTTCCATGAAGGACAGGGACAAATATTTGCTTAATCAAGGCTCCCACCATGGGGGTGCTTCTGGTGTGAGGAGCCAAGGAGGTCCTCACATCTGTATGAAAACACATAAAAGACCAGTTACTTCCGTGCTCTGCACCAAGATAGAAACAGAGGATGTGAAGAGCCTCCATTAATCACATCCCAAAGCCTTGCAGATGAACGTGGCTCTTGTCCCTGCCAAGCCCTTGTCACTCTTGTCCAGCAAACACAATTGCTCGGAGCACATGGGGATAAAGCACTTCTGAGCTTTTGGGACAGGAGGTGCTTGGCAGAAGATGGTCTTTTGGCAGCCTGTGCTGGAATTGTTGCCACAAGGGCAACGTGCCAATGGCCCCATGGCCACTGAGGTCATGTTGTGCCAAGGTTGGGTGTTGAAAGTAGCTGCAGCAGGAGCTGGTGGCTCAGGGCTGGACTGTAACCACCACAGCTGAACAAGCAGAATTAATCTGCAACAAAGCTGCTGCTGATGGCAGCTCCACCTTAGCAAAGCATAAGCTGAAATCCAGTGAGGCATAGGGCAATAATGGGGTTTTCCACCTTGTACAGACTAAACCATCCTGGTTTTATTTGGAGTAACACAGCCAGGGATGTTTGTGGAGGCAGGAGAGATGTTGCCTGGGCAACATAGGGGATAAGAGATGCTGCTGCAGCCTGTCTTTGATGGGGAGCAGTGTGCTGAGCTTATGGAAAGGCAGCGAGCTGTGTGACTGAGAGCAGTGCTGAGGAGAAGAACTTGGAGTGCTGGTGAGTGAGAAGTTGGACATGAGTTGGTGCTGTGTACTGCCAGGCCAGAGACAGAGCCAGATCTATGCTGGGTTGATCCCCAGCAGCAAGGGCAGCAGGTGGAGGGAGGGGATTCTGCCCCTCTGCTGCACTCTGCTGCAACCTTCTCCCCCCACTCCCGCAGTGCTGGTGCCAGCTCTGGAGTCCGTAGCACAGGAGGGACAGGGACCTGTTGGAACACAGCTAGAGGAGGCCACAGCAATGCTGGGAGGGCTGGAAGCCGTCTGCTATGAGGACAGGCTGAGAGAGTTGGGGTTGTTCAGCCTGGAGAAGGCTCCAGGAAGACCTTCTCGTGGCCTTTCAGTGTTTTAAGGGGCTGATCAGAAAGCTGGAGACAGATTTTGAGTCGGACCTGTTGTGACAGGACAAGGGGTGATGTTTTGAACTAAAAGAGGGAAATTGATACTGGGGAGAAGGAAGAAATGTCTGATACTGAGGGTGGTGAGACCCTGGTCCAAGTTGCCCAGAGAGGTTTTAAATGTCCCATCCCTGGAATCATTCCAGGCCAGGCTGGGGCCATAGCAACTTGCTCTAGTTGCAGATGTCCCTGCTGGCTGCAGGAGGTTGGACTGGATGAGCTTTCCAGATCCTTTCCCACCCTAATTAGTCTGTGACTCTATGATCCTGCCCCTTACCAGCTGCAGCAGCATGAATGGAGCAGAGCACATCCACGATGAGCAGCCACAGGCACCTTTAAGCCCAGGTGGCGGCTCTGCAGTATCTCCTCTGTCTGGGGCACCGTCTGTGGCCAAGCTTCTCCATACATTCCATACACAGCGTGTGCTCAACAGTAGCCCATGGCTGCTGTCCCCTTTCCCTGCAGCTACCGGGCTGATGATCGGCTGCCTGATCTACCCTGATGGCTGGGATTCGACAGAGGTTCGGCGCCTTTGTGGGGACAAGACGGACAAGTACACACTGGGTGCCTGCACCGTGCGCTGGGCCTACATCCTCTGCATCATCGGCATCCTTGACGCCCTCATCCTCTCCTTCCTGGCCTTTGTGTTGGGGAACAGGCAGGACAATCTCCTGCCATCTGACTTTAAAGTGGAAAATAAAGGTAAAGGAGCTGGGGCTGAGCTCTGAGGCCCATCCTGCTGCAGAGTGTTTTAATCCCACAGCTGATTCTGGTGAGGATATCAGTTTTGGGCCCCTCAGTCCAAGAAGGACATTGAGGGGCTGCAGCAGGTCTGGAGAAGGGCAATGAAGCTCGTGAAGGGTCTGGAAAACAGGGCTGGTGAGGAGCAGCTGAGGGACTTGGGATTGTTCATCCTCGAGAAAAGGAGGCTGAGGGGAGACCTTCTGTCTCTCTGCAACTCTCCGAAAGGAGGTTGGAGCCAGGTGGGGGTTGGTCTCTTCTCCTAAGGAACAAGCAACATGACAAGAGGAAACACTCAAGTTGTGTCAGCAGAGGTTTAGGTTGGACATGAGGAACAATTTCTTCTCCAAAAGGGAATTGCCCAGGGCAGTGATGGAGTTTCCATTCATGGAAAGGTTTCAAAGCCTTGTAGATGTGGTACTGAGGGATATGGTTTAGTTGTAACCTGGCAGTGCTGGGTTAAGAGTTGGACCTGATGATCTTAAAGGTCTCTTCCAACTAAAACCATTCCATGATTGTCTTTATTTAGGAGGATAGTGACATCCTTCAGTGGGAGAAGCAGGAGAGGGGTTGTCATTATTCTGCTTCATAAGGACATAGAGATCTCCACAGAAGGCCAGAAGCAGGCAGAATATTGATGGTTCCTAAGCAGGAGCTCAGACTGAGCCAGGCTATGTTTTACAGCCTTTTACATGGGCTTCCTCCCTATGCTGTTAAGGTATTGGGATTTTTTTTACCCCCTTTTGAAAACAAACCTGGAAGCTCACCTGCACCTATGCTTTATATCACACCTCATTAACATTGTAATTTTCTTTTTGTTTTGCAGAAGAGAGCCATGACTGACAGAGCTGCTCACCGCACAAATGACCCCCGCAGTGTTTTTCAACATTTCTTCTCAGTACACATAAAACTGCTGGTGCATTTTAATTACTGAAGGACTGACAGTGCTACAGAGTTCTGTGCTATGGTGACATCGGTTTTATTTGGGGTGAAATGGGAAACAATCTTTGGTTTGCCTCTTGAAAGCTGCAAACCATAAATACTTGCTGAGTGACAAAAGAAGCTGTTCTTCCGTCAGCCTTTTTCTTTAAACTGACTTTTCTGGGAGCTTGAAACATACCAAATTCTGTGGATTTTCTACAATGGTCTATTATCACTCATGAGGCTGCTTTTGCCTCACAGCTGTCATGGAGCTTACATGACGGGAAAAACCCAGACTGGACACAGGAGGTTTATTTTGAGTCCATCAGCAAACCTGGGCAAAGGGGAGGGTTGGCAATTTGCTGCTTGTTGGGGTTTGTATGCCTTCTTTCAAGGAAAATACTTCTGAATAAAAAAACCCAAACAAACAGAAAACAGTAGTGTTTTGGATCCTGTCATTGTACCAGACATTGCGGAGCAGGTAAGAGCTGGACTAGAGAGTGGTCATTTGGGATCCTTCCATCTCCCTCCATCTCCCACAATCTCCCAGACAGAGTTCACAGGGTATGGTGTCACCTGCAGGCACTGCCCAGGAACCTAAGGATGCAGCCATGTGTTGGTTCAAATGCCTACAATGGTGACAGCGCTAACTAACAGCACCCACCTCATAACCTAATGTCTGCTGGCTGTATGGTGACCCAGCACCTTGTTGTTCACAGGTCCTCTGAGTGCTAGAAAATTGCACCTTGGATCACAGACTCCCCTGTTCCAATCAAGAGTGTCCACGAGGACTGTTAATTGTCATTGTTTGTATATTGTTTATGCTTGATCCTTATGCTTACCTCTAAACCAGCATTTTAATTCAGACACAGGTACCAAAAACTGTAATTTGGGACTGCTGGGATCATCATTTGTGTGCCTGCTAACCCCTCAAGTGCTGTGGACCAGGTGTAAATGAGAATGCTGGGTTGAAAATGTTGGAGACTTTTCCTTAAATGCAGCTTGTTTTTCCCTGCAGGGTGTAATGCTTTATGAAGGGCAAGTTCGTGGCACAGCTGGAGCACACCCCTAACCTTGCACTGCTGCATGTAAGTGAATGTTTGCCATTTGATGGGGTCAACAGAAGGATGCGAACACCAATAGAAGGGATGATCCTGCTCCACTTGTTCTTCCTGGAAATCCTACATGTTTCTGCATGCAATTTCCATTGTTCCTGACTGTAGGCAGCCCTGTTGAAATGACTGTAATTGAAAATAACACAAAAGGAAACTGTGAAGAATTACATGGAAGTGGTTGTTGTCAGTCAGAAGCAGTTGAGTAGCTGTCACTAGCTCTGAGATGTGCACAAGCCTCCTGGAACCCTTGTTAGATGCCTTGAGATTGATTTTTCTTAGCAATACCCAAGATGAAGAGTAACTGCAGCAAAGAAATGAGCTGAATCTACTCCTTTAGTTGGTGAATTCCATGATTTAGTTGTTCACTCTCAGCAGAATGGAAACCCAGCATTGGAGGAATTAACATCCCTGGCCAAAGTCTTGACTCCTGACATGCAGTTGATAACAGCACCCGTGATTTAAGCAGGCACTGTTCCACTGCATGCCACCCTTCCCTATTGCCTGATTTGTCTCGTACCTCCTGGCAGCAGGATTTTTGGTGAAAGCAGGAAGGGTCTAGAGCAGAAGTCTTGTGATGAGTGGTTGAGGGACCTAGGGTTGTTTGGCCTGAAGAAAAGAAGGCTGAGAGCAGACCTCATTGCTCTCTACAAATCCCTGAAAGAAGTCTTCTCCCAAGAAACAAGTGATGGGACAAGAGAAAACAGCTTCAGGTTGCACCAGGGAAGGTGCACTAGGAAATGTTTCTTCACTGAAAGATTGGTTAAGCTGTGGAACAGACTACCCAGGGCAGTGGTGGAGTCTCCATCCCTGCAGGAATTTGAAAGCTCTGCAGATGTGGTACTGAGGGACATGGTTTAGTGTTACAGGCACTGCTGCGTTGAAGGTTGAACACAATGATCTTGCATGTCTTTTCCAACTGTAATGTTTCTTACGAGTCTCCCAGCCATCACATTAGGCTGGAAAAATTTTTGCTAAGCTTTGTAGCTTTCTACCTCATGAATACCAATGCAGAATCCAACTTCTTTCTGGTTTGTGTCTTTATTAATGACTGATGTTTTTCCAATGAAATTGAAGGCGTTAGGGTTTCAAATGACCTTGTATCCACAAAGCTGGGTTTCTGTACAAGATCTTTGTGTATTTCACATAGAAAATATTAACAAAAACTATTCTGTATTCCACAGACATCTGCTTCCAAGTGGAATTACACAGGAAAATTCACTGGAATTCTGCTTAATGATACATAAGCCTGAGCGATAAAATTAAGGCAGATCCAGGCTGGCTGGGCAGGCCCTGAGAAAAACAGGCCAGAGATAGAACAGAAACTCACCCAAGGCAGATCCACAAGAATTCATTTGGGACTGATTAGAAACCATGGAGACTGAAGTAGGAGAATTAGGGTGTCATGTGTTGAATCTACTGCTAGTACTCAATCCTATGCTGCTGTCATGCCAGCTTCAAAATCAAAATGTGGGCTGAAGCAGTGTTATGGGGCTTAAAGTTCAGATCAGAACACGAGAGACTTCTTGTTCTGGTTGATGCTTCTGGTGCTTTTCTCCTGGGCTGTGGGTCAGGGGGTTGGGACTGGTTTCTGGCTTTTCCTGCTTCTACATTTTGCTACACTTTTCTGCAAATAGGCTGAGGTCATTGTGCATTGTGTGATCCCATTTATAGTAAACTCTTTTTATCTCAGCTCTTTATCTCAAGCTACTCCTCTTAAAGGTGTCTTATGGCATCTAAGGTGGGTCTGGGGGTATCAAAGGTGAATTTGGGTGCATCTAAAGGGTTCTGGGAGCATATAGAGGTGTCTGGGGGCCCCTGGAGGGTCTCCTGGGAGCTCCCAGAGCGGGGGTTGAAGGGTGTCTCAGAAGGATCCTGAAGGAGTTGGTCGGGGGGAAGGGGAGGGGGAGCTGTGTCTCAGTGCGGCTTTTGGGGTCTGTCACAGAATCACAGAGTGTTAGGGGCTGGAAGGGACCTCGAGAGATCATCTAGTCCAACCCCCCCTGCCAAAGCAGGATCACCTATACCAGGTCACGCAGGAAAATCAGATTAGGGTGACATAGAATGGCGGGTATTATTCAGAAGGTAACTGTCAATTGACGTAACTTCGAAGCTGTCAGGTCCCCACAGTGTCTCGGTTGGTCTGTGGCGCTGCTAGGTACTCAGCATCCCTAGTGCCGCTGACTCTCATGCTCACTGCCACCGCCTTGTGGGCACGGCCAAGTACAGCTTGCTGCCCCCTGTTGCTAAGGGGTCTTAGTGGCCTCTGAAGGGGGTTTGGAGGCAGGTAAAGGGGCTTGGGGGCGTCTAAAGGGCTTTTGTGAGCATCTAAAGTTGTCTGGGGGCTTCTGGGGGATCCCGTGGCGGGGGGAGGGGGTCTCCGGAGGGTCCCGAACGAGGTGGTTGTAGGGTGTCAGTGAGGTTTAGGGGATCTCTGTGGGGTTCCAGGTTTTGGGGTCCTGCAGGATTTCGGGAAGACTCACTCTGGTTTTTGGTGTGTCTGAAGCCACGTCTCCTCCGGTATCTAAAGGCGAGCTAGGGGCATCTAAAGGAGTTTAGAAGGTTACAAAGGGTGTCTGGGGGCATCTAAACGGGTCTGGGGTCACCAAGATGGCATTGCCCTCATCAAGATGGCGCCGGTCGCACAAAGCGGGCATTGCCCTCACCAAGATGGGGGCGACCGCACCAAGATGGCGCCGACCTCACCAGGATGGCGCCGACCGCACCAAGATGGTGCGGGCCTCACCAAAATGGTGTGGGCCTCACCAAGATGGCGCCGACTGCACCAAAATGGCGCCGGCCTCACCAAGGTGCCGCCGGCCGCTTTAAAATGGCGAGAGCTGCGCCACCCCAGCCTCCAGGTTTCCTGGCTCCTCTGTTCTGCGCCAGGCCAGTGCCAGCCTCTGCTCTTCTCTGGGGTTCTTCTGTGCCAGCTCCCGGTCTCGGGACCGTGTGGAGCCGCCGGCAGCGCGGGACGGCAGCGGGTAAATGGGGGCGGTGGTGGCTGGCTAACAGCGGCGGCAGCGGGGAGGGGGTTGGGGTAGGGTGTCAGTCTGCAGCGGTCTGGAGGGGTCTGCTCCTAGTACACTGTTTTCCTGGGTTGTCCCGGTGCTCTCAGTATGGGTCCAGTCTTCTCCTAGTCCTGCCAGTAACTCCATATTCCGTTCCTAGTGCTCCCAGCGCCCTCCCAATTCCTCAGTGCTCCCAGTTTGGGTCCAGTGTTTCCAATCGATGCCAATGCTCCTAGAAATCCCAAATTCCATCCCCAGTGCTCCCAGTGCCCTCACAGTTCTCTTAGTGCTTCCAGTAACTCCCAAGTCTCCTTCCCAGTGCTCCCAGTAGCGACCCCAGTGTCCCAGTATTCCAAACTCTCTTCCTGGTGCTGCCAGTAACACCAAGTGCTGCCCAGTGTCTCCCCCTGCTCCCAGTAATACCCAGTATGTACTTAGTGTCCTCCTAGTGTGACCAGTGCTCACAGTGTGTGTCGGTGTGAGCTGAAATTCCCCCCCCACCGACAATAACCAGGCTAGCTCAGTCTGGAAGCAAATGAAAATCTGTATTTACAAGCAGAGTCTAAAATCTACGATGAAATGCAATGAATATGTAGAAATATACAAAATTCACAACATTCACAAATATATACAATCAACAGAAAAAGCACAACCGATCTCCCTTTGCTTCCCCCCAAGGGGACCCTCCCAAAGGGGCCTCTCTCTCTCCCAGGAGCTTCCCCCCAGACCCCCCTGGACAGAGAAGCAGAGTTAGTTAAGCAGAAAGTTGTTAACTTAGCTGCCAAGGTCAGTACGTGTTATCTTCAGCCAGAAGAGAAGAAGAAACAGCAGCCAGACAGCCCAGCAACTGCCCCCACTGCCGAACGCAGAATGTGCAGCATGCCTACTTTGTTTTGGGTAATAGTTCTTAAACATTTCTATCTATCCAATGGAAGTGTTTAGAACAATCGTTATTTTGCTTTCTTACACCCAATAGTGACTTATTTACATTCTTTCACTTTCTCTGTTTTGAACTTTGCAAGGAAAAATTAAAAAGACAGTTTCAAACCATCACAGTCCACCCCTTCTAAACAATTCCATTGGCTGCTACTACCATTTATCTAATCTAAAATAATATCTACAACAATAGGTGAATAAAGACCATAGTCCATTCCGGCTATTTCAGATGTAGATGATTCAAAAGAGTCAAATCACAGGAAAAACAGCAAACAGCTTGTTTCCTCGCAGATGGAGTGAAGGAAGGAACAGGGACTCTCAGGTGACTCAGGGCTCTCAGGGTTCGTGCACCGTAGATCTCATGAACTCTCCTCTTGGGCGCGATGCTGTATCTGCGCAACACTCTGAATTTAACCTCTCTCAGCCAAAGTTAGATTTCTTTGTGGAATACACTGAATTTCACCATTTTCTTGCATCACCCAATAGGTGTGACCAGGACCTTCAGCAGAAACCACCCCTCGGACAGGTTTGGCCTCTCCTGAAGGAGAAAATACCCAAACAGTTTTGCCTAACAGATTCTTTTCTCTGATAACAGGAACTCTATCACCTTCTTCCTTTCGCAACAAATCTGATTGGGCAGGTCCAGCTCGATTCACTGAACCTCTACTATTCACCAACCAGGTTGCTTGTGCTAAATGTTTCTCCCAGTTTTTCAAAGATCCACCCCCATGGCTTTGAGAGTGGTTTTCAGCAAACCGTTGTAGCGTTCGATCTTCCCTGCAGCTGGTGCATAGTAGGGAATGTGGAATATCCACTCGATGCCGTGCTCTTTGGCCCAGTTTTTTACAAGATTGTTCTTGAAATGAGTTCCGTTGTCTGACTCAATCCTCTCTGGAGTTCCGTGTCTCCACAGGATTTGTCTTTCCAGACCAAGAATGGTGTTACGTGCAGTTGCATGAGGAACTGGATAAGTTTCCAGCCATCCAGTGCTTGCCTCTACCATAGTCAGCACATACTGCTTACCAGATGGAGAACGAGGTAGAGTGATGTAGTCAATCTGCCAGGCTTCACCATACTTGTACTTGGACCATCGGTCACCGTACCACAAGGGCTTGATCCGCTTTGCCTGCTTAATAGCAGCACAAATGTCACAGTCATGGATGACTTGTGTGATAGCATCCATGGAAATGTCAATGGATCTGTCACGAGCCCATCGGTAGGTTGCATCTCTGCCTTGATGTCCTGACGAGTCATGGGCCCACCGAGCTAAGAACAGCTCACCTCGGTGTTTCCAGTCAAGATCAGGATCAGGATCAGAGTTTGTGTCCACCTGGGAAACTCTTGCAGCTAGATCTGCCTGATGGTTGTGTTGTTGTTCCTCAGTAGCTTTGCTCTTAGGAATGTGAGCATCGATGTGTCTCACTTTCACTGGGATTCTCTCAATGCGAGCAGCAATGTCTTGCCACAGATCTGCAGCCCAGATTGGCTTTCCTTTCCTCTGCCAGCCATTCTTCTTCCAGTCTTTCAGCCAACCCCACAAGGCATTGGCTACCATCCACGAGTCAGTGTAGAGATAAAGCTTTGGCCATCTCTCACGTTCAGCTACGTTAAGAGCTAGCTGGACAGCTTTTACCTCTGCAAATTGACTGGATTCTCCTTCTCCATCTCTCGCTTCTGCAACTCTGCGCGCTTGGAGCTCCACCTGCGATGTCCACTGCAGATTTCCATCTCCGCTTGTTCCCAACAAGACGACAGGAACCGTCTGTGAACAAAGCATATCTCTTTTCATCATCAGACAGATCACTGTAAGGAGGAGCTTCCTCAGCACGAGTTACTCTCTCCTCTGGAGGTTTTGCACAGCTTGTGCCTTCTGGCCAGTTTGTGATCACCTCCACCAAACCAGGCCTTTCGAGATTTCCCATTCGAGCTCTCTGTGTTATCAGAGCCATCCACTTAGACCAGGTAGCATCTGTTGCATGATGTGGTGAAGAACCTTTGCCTTTGAACATCCAATTCAGAACTGGCAATCTAGGAGCTAGAAGAAGTTGTGACTCAGTTCCAATCACTTCAGAAGCAGCTTTCACTCCTTCATAAGCAGCTAAAATCTCTTTCTCTGTTGGAGTGTAGTTTGCCTCTGAGCCTCTGTAGCCACGACCCCAGAAACCAAGAGGACGTCCTCGTGTCTCCCCTGGAGCTCTTTGCCATAAGCACCAGGTTGGACCATTGTCACTCGCGGCTGTGTACAGAATGTTCTTAATGTCTGGACCAGTTCGGACAGGTCCCAGACCCATCGCTTGGACTACCTCTCGCTTGATCTGGTCAAAGGCTGCTTGTTGCTCAGGACCCCATTGGAAACTGTTTCTCTTTCGAGTCACATCATATAGAGGTTTCACAATCTGACTGTATCCAGGAATGTGCAGTCTCCAAAATCCCACTATGCCTAAGAAACGCAGAGTTTCTTTCTTGTTGATGGGATTTGCCATGGTGGAGACTCTGTTTATCACATCCATTGGGATGTGACGGCGACCATCTTGCCACCGCACTCCCAGAAACTGGATTTCTCTGGCAGGTCCTTTCACCTTGTCTCGCTTGATAGCGAAACCAGCTTGCAAGAGAATGTCAAGGATTTTATTACCTTTCTCGAAGACTTCTTCAGCAGTCTCACCCCAGACGATGATGTCATCGATGAACTGAATGTGTTCTGGAGCTCCACCTTTCTCCAAAGCATCATGGATCACTGCATGGCAGATGGTTGAACTGTGAATCCACCCCTGGGGCAAACGATTGAATGTGTACTGAATGCCTCTCCAGGTGAAAGCAAACTGAGGCCTGCATTCCTCTGCTATGGGAATAGAGAAGAAAGCATTAGCAATGTCTATGGTAGCATACCATTTGGCCTGCTTGGATTCCAGCTCATATTGGAGTTCCATCATGTCTGGCACAGCTGCACTCATGGGTGGAGTTACTTCATTCAAGGCACGGAAATCAACTGTCAGACGCCACTCTCCATTCTGCTTTCTCACAGGCCAGATTGGACTGTTGAAAGGTGAATGAGTTTTGCTGATGACCTTCTGACTCTCCAACTGACGAATCAAGTTTTGAATGGGCACCAAAGAGTCACGGTTGGTTCTGTATTGTCTGTGATGCACAGTTTGAGAAGCAACCGGCAGCTTTACATCCTCTATCTCATGTTGTCCCACAACTGCAGATTCATCTGAAAGCTCAGGTCTAATGGACAACTTCAATTTTCCTCCATCAGTTTCTACAGTTGCTATTCCAAAAGCCCATTTGTAACCCTTAGGGTCTTTAAAACGCCCTTCTCTCAGAAAGTCAATTCCCAAAATACAAGGTGCATTAGGACCTGTTACAATAGTATGTTTCTTCCACTGCTTCCCAGTTAAACTTATATCAACCTCTATCTTAAACAACTCTTGAGATCCACCAGTGACTCCCTGAATAGTTATAGATTCTCCCCCTTGATAATTTGATGGTATTATGGTGCACTGAGCTCCTGTGTCAACCAAGGCCCTGTACTTCTGAAATTTTGAAGTGCCAGGCCACTGGATGTACACATCCCAATAGATTCTGTTATCTCCATTATCCCTTACCTCCCCCTGGCGGAAGGCAGGGCACCCCTAATGGTGGGGATTACCTCCACATGTACAGCTGGCACAACGTCCAGCACCAGAATTAGGATCACTGTTGGAGCTATCAGAGTTGTTCTGGGAAACTGAGGAAGCGACAGCTACCCTCCTGGTATTGCTACCTCGGGATCTGCCCCTCTGCAGCTCCCGTAACCTCTTGAAAAGATCAGAAGTTGGTTGACCATCCCATCTGTTCATGTTCTCACCAAACTGATCACGCAGAGTTATCCAGATACTGCCACGTGATTGCCTCTGCTGTCTGTTTTGGTTTGACCTATTCTGGAATGGCCTTCTTGGAGCACGTCTGTTCCTAACAGCTGAAACTTGTATCCATCTGGAGGAAGAGGAATCAGAATCATCCCCCTTCATCAAGTTGGATATGGAGGTTTTAAGTTCCTCCTTCAGCTCTTTCATGCAATTCTTTATTTCTCCAGACAAAGTTTCAATGGCTGAAACCAAAGAAGTACGTGCAAGACTATCCTCCAACTGCCTCATTTGGTCAGTGAAATGGCCAACAGTAGGAGGCACTCCACCATAATTTCTTGCCACAATCCTGCTTGCCAGAATAGTAGCATAATTAGGAGGAGCAAGCTTAATGAGCTTTTTGGCAAGGCCTGTTCCAACAGGAATTTCATCAGGATTCAGAGTCTTATGATCTCCATACATTACTTCTCTCACAGCAAACTCTCTCAGACGCTTGATTCCCTCAGCTATTGTGGTCCAAGGCTTAGGGTTCCATGGTAAATCATCTCTGCTGGGGTACCTCAGCGAGACTGCCAGTAGGAGGCGTGCCCACAGAGAAACTTTACCAATGCACTTGCCTAGATGCCTGTCTATGCCTGTATCCTTTGAGAGCATCCCCAACTGAGAGGCCGACTTGTCGCCTACCACCAATGCTGGGGCTCCCATATCAAAACACCTGGCTAGCCAAGACAGGACTGGCTCATTATCTCCTCTGATGTAATCCCTCCTCACATGTCTAATTTCCTGTCTGGGTGCATTAGCTGACTGTATGTCATCCTCATCATCATCATCATCGTCATCATCCTGAGGTCGCTGTCCCCATAATCCTGTTGTAATCCTCCGTTGAATTTCCTTGAGTTCAGAGGCTCTGCCAGCAGTTGCTAATCTACGAGGGTCTACATCCTGACCTACATCTCCATCATCCATGTGGGGTCTCAAGAGGTCTACCAGAGTTTTAAGGCTAACCCTCTCTTCCTCATCAGAAGGATCTTTCTTAACAGAGGGACCCTGAGTAGAAGGACCCTCATCTCCATCTGCACCATCTCCTGCAGCATCTGCATCTCCTTCTGCAGCTCCTTTACGCTTTCTGCTTACAGTGGCCACCAAATTTACTGGCTTGGTTTTCACATTCACAGCAGAGTTGGAAGAGCAAGTAGCCTTATGTCTTTCTTGACACAGTGCTATCAGTAGCCATATGATTATTCCAAGAAGCAACAAAATTAAGATTAAGGCTAGCACAAGATATCTAGGGTACCACTGGTTCCAAAGACCCTCTGTAGTTGTAAGAGGAGTAACAAACTCAAATGTGTCTGCTAGCACATCCATAGTTGAGTTACCATAGCTTCTTAGCCCAATAAGACCACAACAGAATTCACCAACATTCAGTAACTTGTTCTTAACCCAAAGAAATGACTTATATGCCACATATCTCACAATCTTGTCTATCATGCAAGAAATGGCCCATCTGTAGACAACTGCACCGATAATAGATGAAATAGAATGACTCAGAATCCAAAACAGCTTCATTTTGCTTCCTAATCTGAGCAGAAATAAATCATACAAGCAATCGAGCCCCACGTTGGTCGCCAAAAATAAAAAGTGTGTGTCGGTGTGAGCTGAAATTCCCCCCCCACCGACAATAACCAGGCTAGCCCAGTCTGGAAGCAAATGAAAAGCTGTATTTACAAGCAGAGTCTAAAATCTACGATGAAATGCAATGAATATGTACAAATATACAAAATTCACAACATTCACAAATATATACAATCAACAGAAAAAGCACAACCGATCTCCCTTTGCTTCCCCCCAAGGGGACCCTCCCAAAGGGGCCTCTCTCTCTCCCAGGAGCTTCCCCCCAGACCCCCCTGGACAGAGAAGCAGAGTTAGTTAAGCAGAAAGTTGTTAACTTAGCTGCCAAGGTCAGTCGTGTTATCTTCAGCCAGAAGAGAAGAAGAAACAGCAGCCAGACAGCCCAGCAACTGCCCCCACTGCCGAACGCAGAATGTGCAGAATGCCTACTTTGTTTTGGGTAATAGTTCTTAAACATTTCTATCTATCCAATGGAAGTGTTTAGAACAATCGTTATTTTGCTTTCTTACACCCAATAGTGACTTATTTACATTCTTTCACTTTCTCTGTTCCGAACTTTGCAAGGAAAAATTAAAAAGACAGTTTCAAACCATCACACAGTGTGACCAAAACGTTCTCCTAGTGCTCCCAGTAATTCTAAAATCCTATTCCTGGGCTCCTAGTAACACCCAGTGGCCTCCCAGTTGGTCCCAGTGTTCCCATTAAAGCCTAGATCCTCTTTCTAGTGCCCTCTCAGACCTCCCATTGCTCCCAGTAATATCCAGTGTCATCCCAATCTCTTCCAGTGCTTCCAGTAACACCCAATGCCTCCCAGTGCTCACAGTGTGACCCCAATGCCCACTAGTCTCTCCCAGTGCTCCAAATAATTCCAAAATCCATTTCCAGGGCTCCCAGTAACACCCATTGATCTCCCAGTTCCTCCTGGTGCTCTCATTAAAGCCCAAATCCCCTTTCCAGTGCCATTCCAGACCCCTCAGTGCTCCCAGTAACACCCAATGCCTTCCCGTGCTCACAGTGTGATCTTAATGCCCACCAGTCTCTCCCAGTAACACTATGTGCTCTCCTAGTTCCTCCTAGTGCTCTCAATATGGTCCTAGTATCCTCCCAGTGTTTCCAGTATGGCCCCAGTGCTCCCAGCTCCTCCCAGTGATGGCAGTACTGTTTCCAGTAGCCCCCATATCCACTTCCTAGTGCTACCAGTGATCCCAGAGTCCTCCCTGTCCTTCCCAGTACTCTCAGTATCTCAAAATTGCTCCCAGTAAGACCCTGCTGTCCTCGCAGCACTCTCAGTAATACCCAGTGACCCCCACTCCCAGTACGTGGCTCTAGTGTCCTGCCAGTCCCTTGCAGTGCTCCCAGTGCCCTCCCAGAAGCCCAGTGATCCCAGTAACTGCAAAATCCCATTCAAGTGCTCCCAGTAATACCCAGTGACCCCCAGGCCCTCCCAGTGCTCCCAGTATGGCCCCTGTGTTCTTCCTGTCCCTCTCAGTGCTCCCAGTAAGTCCAAATTCCCTTCCTAATGCCTTCCCAAGTCTCCTAGTGCTCCCAGTAGCCCCCCAAATCTCCTTCCCAGTGCTCCTGTTGTTCCTATTGCGGCGGCAGTATCCTCCCAGTATTCCAAACGGTTGTCTTGGTCTGTTGGTGTCTTAGGTGGGTCTGGGAGTGTCAAAGAAGAACTTGGAGCCCTCTGGAGGGTCTCCCGGAGGATTTTTATTTGGATTTTTAGGGTTAGGGTGAGTTGGAGTTTTGCAGCTCTTTCCTTCCCCCTGAAAGGACAGTGGCTCTGTCATACTGGGCTTCCCTTGGCTCCTTTCAGACCCCCAGCACTTTTGCTCTGTCTGCACCAGGTTAGCGCCAGCCTCTGCTGTTCTTTGGGCTTCCTCTGTATGAGCTGCAGGGCTCTGCCCTGGCCCTGCTAATGAAGGGTTTTCCTGGACCTGGTTGGGGGGCAGTGGCAGGGGGCAGCAAGAAGCAGAGCCGGGGGGGGGGGGGGGGGTGGGAGGGGCGGGGCTGCAGGCAAGTGACAATGGGGATAGGGAAGTGTTGGTCTGCAGTGCTCTGGAAGAGTCAAGAGGGGTCTGCTCCCAATAACTCTTAAGTGCTCTCCCAGTAAGGCTCCTGTGTTCTTCCTGTCCCTCCCAGTGCTCCCAGTAACTTCAAATTCTCTTTGTGGTGCTCTTAGTGCCCTCCCAAGTCTCCTAGTTCTCAGGTACTCAGAATGCCCAGCTCCAGTGCTGGGCTGATGTCACCTCACAGGTGCCATCCTGATGTCTGCCTGCCCGAGTGCCAGGGCTCTTACTGGAACAATTTGACCAAATGAAGGTTTGTCTCTCTTTGCTTCCAGTGCCCCAATAAGGACTTGTCCTGACACAGTTTCAGAAAGCTGAAACCATCCAAAGTTTAATTTATTAGAATAACAGAAGAGATTGGTGATTGTCAGCGAGGAATGCATCAACTGCAAGGTGGTCTCGGGGTAGTAAATCCCAGGGAGCAGGCGACACTCTCAGAAATGCAGAGCCGTGCAGCAGCTCTCCCAGAGAATAGAAAGGTAGCAAAGCTCGGTTGTGTGCTGAAGGTGCAAATCTCACTGAAAAGGGCATCTCTGGCTCAGGGTGAGAAAAAGGAGGGCAGCCCCTCAGATGTCTGTCTTTCCTTCCAGGATTCCAAATGGGGGTGGGTGAGGATGCAGCAGAGGAGCAGGTGAGTGAGGGATGGGGGCAGCCTTACCAAAAGGCTGCTTGTACCCTTGAAAGTTTGAAATGCCTGAACATTCTTGGAGTGGACTAAAAACCCTGGAAAATGGTAAGTATGAGGTGTTCCAGCAGAGAGACAGCTCTCTGATTTATCTAGATATTAAGGGATGGTATTAATTTGTATGAACAAAGGCCTTGAAATGACCCCCACTGTATTTCCTCTATTATCTAGAGAGGCGTCTAGAATATAAAAGCAAATCCGAAGTGGAACCACATGGGGTTTTCAAACATACATATGAAATGTGTGTTTGTAAATAAAAAAAGCCCATGATACACTCAAAGGAAAATCCACTATTAAAATATTTTTTAGTAATTTTAATATTAAAATCTCTGAATAGAGGCCAGTTGAGCCGCTCCCAACACATAAGGGCGGCAGGAGCCCTGTAACTGGTCAGTGTTGCTGCCCTTCTTCAAGGGGACTGTTGGCATGTGAGGTGCGTCTGGGGGTATCAAAGGGGAATGTGGGGGCCTATAGAGGCATGTGGGGGCCTCTGGAGGATCTTTTGGGGGCTTTTTAGTTGGATTGGTTAGGGTTAGTTGGAGTTGTTGTTGGACTGTTGGAGGAGAAGGAGGAGTTGGTGGTGGTGGACCATTGGAGGAGCAGGAGTTGTTGTTGAACCGTTGGAGGAAGAGGAGCAGGAGTTGTTGTTGCTGGATTGTTGGATCCAACCTACGTATCCCCTGGGAGCCCACAGGAGACCCTCCAGAGGCTCCCAGATTCCCCATAAATTGCCCCTTTATGCCCCTGGATCTACCTTGGATGCCAGCACACCCACTTAAGAGGTGCAGCTTCACTGACCAGTTCCAGGGCTTCTCCTTCCCCTTGTGTGTGGGGAGCAGCTCTACTGGGCTCTGTTCAGAGGTTTTTCCATTCAAATTAAAAACAAAGAAACCAACCTCCCAACTAAACAAAAAAACCCAAAAAGAACCTGACCACAGACAAGGGGCAATCTGTTTTTA
This sequence comes from Indicator indicator, assembly GCF_027791375.1. Taxonomy (NCBI): domain Eukaryota; kingdom Metazoa; phylum Chordata; class Aves; order Piciformes; family Indicatoridae; genus Indicator; species Indicator indicator. The sequence goes on along the minus strand of NC_072044.1, from coordinate 5,907,114 downwards.
ATGTATAGATTGACTTTTTGTATTTTTATTTCAAACCCACAGGTGGCTCTGCTTTTATATACCAGAAGACTTTCTATATAAGACAGACAATAGTGGGGGTCATTTCAAAGCCTTTTTTCAGACAGGGTTAGAGGTTAGGGGTTAGGGTTAGGTGTTAGCAATGGGGTTAGGGTTTAGGGGTTAGAGTTAGGGGGGGTTAGGGTTAGGTGTTAGCATTGGGGTTAGGGTTTAGGGGTTAGGGTTAGGGGGGTTAGGGTTAGGTGTTAGCATTTGGGTTAGGGTTAGGGTTTAGGGGTTAGGGGGATTAGGGTTAGGTTAGTGTTAGGGGTTAGGGTTAGGGTTTTGGTTAGGAGTTAGGGTTAGGGGTTAGGTGTTAGCATTGGGGTTAGGGTTAGGGTTGGGGTTAGGGTTAGGGTTTACGGTTAGGGTTTAGGGTTAGGGTTAGTATTTAGGGTTGTGGTTAGGGTTACATTAGAGTTAGGGTTAGTGTTAGATGTTAGCATTGGGGTTAGGGTATAGGGGTTAGGGTTGGGGTTAGGGTTAGGGTTTTGGGTTAGGGTTTACGGTTAGGGTTTAGGGTTAGGGTTAGTGTTTAGGGTTGTGGTTAGGGTTACGTTAGAGTTAGGGTTAGGGTTAGGTGTTAGCATTGGGGTTAGGGTTAGGGTTTAGGGGTTAGGGTTAGGGGGGTTAGGGT